>NW_006408615.1:6224248-6232993 GCF_000296735.1 Chrysochloris asiatica | reverse complement strand
CGCTGTTGATCCCTCAGAGCGCTGTTGATCCCTCAGAGCGCTGTTGCATTAAATTCATTAAGACAGATAAAAGAGTTCAACAGGGTAGTGCAGAGGCCACCAACAATGTGGGATGAATGCTGGCTGTTCATCATTCTCCTCCTCACCTGGCTCACCACTGTTGTCAGCAGCAGCAGCAGCAATAGCAGGATTCAGAGGAAAGGAGAACACCAGGGGACAGGTGTGCTTCACCTAGATATGGGTCTTAGACCTTAAAGGAGATGGGGAGCTAACTGAAGGCTAATGGTGCCATTAGTGGTGGACACATGGTCATGTATACAAGGAGCTCTGGTAACGTAGTGGTTACGAATCGGGCTGCTAACCTCAGGGACAATAGTTCGAAACTACCAGCTGTTCTGCGGTAGAAAAGATGAGGCTTTCTGCTCCCGTAAAGATTTACAGCCTGGGAAACACCATGCAAGGCCACTATGAGTCAGAACCAATTCCACAGCACATAACAACAATATATATATATACACAAGGAGTCCCAGTGTGGCGCTGTGGGTTAATGTGTCAGACTGCAAATCCATTTGAACTGCATGGTCAGTGGTTCAAGCTCCTCAGAAACCTTATACAGGATCACTATGGGTCAGAACCGACCCAACAACACATAAACAACAACTACAATATAGACATATATAAAGAGAAATTTCCTTCAAGGAAATGGCTCTCTGGATTGCAGGGACTGCAGGTCAGATGACAGGGCAGAGACTTCTGTTGGTTTATGTCCCAAGAACCAGAGGTCAGGGGGCTAGAATAGTGCAGGATCGAGAGAGAGCTCTGCCAAAAAAACCCATTCAAATCCTGGAGGAAGACCTCATTCCCAAGGGAGCTCTCCATTCACCTGATTGGCCGATCACATCAGCTCTCACGGCAGAAGGTGATGATGTTTCATTACATTCGGAACAGCAACCCGTCTGCCAAACCCCTGAGAAGCATAGCTCAGTAGAGCTGACAGATAGCATTAACCATCATACACATAAATGCCCCTTCCTCTGTGCTCAGTGCACATTACAAAGGACGTGTGAGAAAGAGTTGGATGTTAGCCAAACCCAGTTTATGAAAATGCAGAAAAGGATTCAGTTATGTTGAAAAACAACACACACACACACAAACAGTTTCCATAGAGTCAACTGCGAGTCACAGTAACCGCATGTGTGCAGAGGTGACTGATTTATTAGCTGTAGATCTCTAGGCCTCGTACCCAAGACGCCTCTGAGTGAACTCAAACCAGCAACCCTGCAGTAAGCGATAAACAGAGTGCAGTGATGCTTACAAGCCCATTAAGTACAGAAATGGTGATGGGTTAGAATTCCAGGAAAAAGTAAGAGCCCACTTCTATGGTGCACACTTTCTGGGAGCAAAGATGGAGTGGACACACTCCCCGGTACACGCATCCACAAGCTTCCTTCCACAGACTGTTTAGGCTTTAACCACTCTGGAGAGCAATTATGATGGGTCAGATGAGGGAATCATTTACTTTACAAAGTGGTGTGTGTGGATTTTTACCACTGATTGTGATCATTTCGGTTGACTGAGTGTATAATCTGCGTGCTAAACCTCCCTGAGCGGGGATGCACACATGGAGGGAAATGGGCCCCCCGGGACCACCCCTGCTGTGGTATCAACAGTGGAGGTTTGTAAAGGAATTGAGAGGGCCCCAAGCTTTGTGAGGCAACCTCCACTATGGGTCTGCTCATCCAATGCTCAGAAGCCCTCTTCAGCAATCCTTCTGCAGTTAGGACCCCGGAACATGCACCCCACCAACAAAGAGCCTAGCGACATCCTTCTAACAAACAACCAAAGGAAAAAAGTGATCAGGCGCCAGACCAGTCCAGGGTGACTGTCCCACACCTGCTTCTCCCCCACCCCCCACCCCCAGTCACACACAGTAAAGTCAGGCAACAAGGGAACCTTCTGTCCACCTGGTTTGTGGACATGAATACAGAACTGTCATCTTGAAAGTGTGGGTCACAATTGGACTGGATTACGGATTGAATTGTATCTTCTCCCCACACACAAATTATGTGTTGAAATTGTAACCTCTGAGCCCTGGTGCATTGGTTCAAACTTACCACCACTCCAGGGGAAAAGAAATGGCAGTCTGTTTCAGTAACAAATCAACTTGGGGCTGGGGGAGGGGGGGTGTTACACCTGGGGAAACCCTATGGCCAGATGTGCTCTTACAAGATTGTTAGAAGTCGGAATCAACTTGACGGCAGTATGTTTGGAGAGAGACTTTCTGTTATTATGATGATGTTGTTGTTAGGTGCCTTTGAGTTGGTTGTGACTCATAGCAACCCTGTGAGTCAGAACCAACAGAACGGAACATTGCCCTGTCTGGAACCAGAGCCCATCGCTGGTACCATGGTGCCTATCCACCTCGTCAGAGGGCTTCCTCTTTTGTGCCAACTCTCCACTTGTCCTGATGCCCTGCTAGAAAAGGGTACATCCGGACCCTAATCACTTTTGCATTTTAAAAAGTGAGATGAAGACAGACTGGCACATTACAGGCATCTGCACACCCAGGGGCACCAAGGATTGCCCACAGCTACTAGAAGCTGAACTAGACAAAAGAGGACAGCCCCTCAGAGTCATGCCCTGAATGTGGACCTCTAGCCTTCTGGATTTTGAGAGAACAAATTTCTGTGCTTTCAGGTCACAATATGTGACATTTTGTGATGATACCTTTGGGAAACTGAGAGAGAGAGAACGTGTTCGAGAACCAGCTAAGCTCCCAGTTCTGGGAGAAGGCTGGCCCATGTTGACCTTCAACACAACTGCTGAGGAACACGTAGGATTTTTAGAATAAAATCAGTCCGAAAATTGTTCACCCAGCAAATGCTCACCTGGATCTCAAGAAAGAAATCACGCCATAACTATCGCTATTGTTCAGTTTGTTGTTGTTAGGTGTCCTCAAGTTGTTCTTGATTCCTAGCGATCCTAAGAGTTGTACCTCATTGTCAAGAAGACAAATATTCTCACCACTGGACCAATAAATAATATCATGATAAATGGAGAAAAGACTGAAGTTGCCAAAGACTTCATCAATACTCATGGAATAAGTCAAGAAATCAAACAATGTACTGCATTAGGCAACTCAGCTGCACAAGATTTCTTTAAGGTGTTCAAAAGCAAAGACGTCAGTTTGAGAACTAAGGTGAGCTTGACTGACCCAAGCCATGGTATTTTCAATAGCCTCATACATAAGAATGTTGGGAAATGAATAAGGTAGACCATAGAAGAATTGAAGCATTTGAGTTCTGGTGTTAAAGAATATCGAAAGTACCATGGACTGCAGAAAAAGAATAAGCAAATGTGTGTCCAGAGGAAGGACAATCAGAACGGTCCTTAGAAACCAGTATGGTTGAGACTTCATCTTTCATACTTCAGACATATTATCAGGAGGGGCCAGTCCCTAGAGAAAGAGCATCATACTTGGTAAAGTGGAGGGTAAATGAAAAAGAGGAAAACCCCCAACAAGACAGATTTACACAGTCGCAGCAGTAACGGGCTAAATTGTAACAAGAATTGTAGGAATGGTGCAGGACCAGTGTTGTACATAGGGTTGCTTTGAGTCTGAACAAACTCCATGGCACCTAACAACAGCAATACCACCCAGACATGACCTCATTGTTGTTGTTGTTGTTGTTGTTAAGTGCCTTCGAGTCGGAGCCGACCCATAGCGACCCTGTACAGGGTTTCCGAGGGTGTAAATCCTTACGGGAGTAGAAAGCCTCATCTTTCTCCCGCGGAGCGGCTGGTAGTTTCGAACCACTGACCTTAAGGTTCGCAGCCCGATTCGTAACCACTACGCTACCAGTGACCTCATTAACATAAGAAAAAAAAAACCTATTCCCAGATGGGATCATACCCACAGGTTTGTGCTTGCTGTTAGGTGTCATTGAGTGGAGTGGCTCATAGCAACCCTGCACATAGCAGAAGGACGCACTGCAGATTCCGCAACATCCTCACAGCCCATTGCTGCCACCACTGTGTCAATCCATCTTGTCGGGGATCTTCCTCTTCCTCGCTGACCCTCCACTTTACCGAGTATGATGTCCTTCCAAACACCATGTTCAAAGTAGGAGAGATTTCTCACTATCCTGGCTTCGAAGGAGCTTTTTGACTGTACTTCAAAACAGATTTATTTGTTCTTATGACAGTTCATGGCACTTTCAATGTTTTTCGTCAACACCATCACTTAAATGCGTCGATTCTTCTATGATCTTCCTTATTCATGTTCAATTCTTGTTGGCGCTTCCTTATTATTCATTGCCCAACTTTCACAAGCATATGAGGTCATAGAAACTACCATTGCTTGGGACAGGCGCACCTTAAAATGTTTCTTAACATTTTAAAGAGGTCTTTTTTTGCTTCAGATTTGCCTAATGCAATATATCATTTGATTTCCTGACTGCTGCTTCCATGAGTGTTGATTGAGGATCCAAGCAAAATGGCGCAGGGGTTAGGAGTCCGACACATATTTTGTCAATTCTGAAAGACTCTGTGAGGCAAAGTACCAATGCCCCATAGAAGTTCCCAGAGTGTAATCTTTACACAGCAGATCGCCAGGTCTTTTCAGAGTAAGGGTTTGATCCACTGACCTTTAATTTAGCATCAAAGTGCTTAACCGCTATTCCACCAGGGCTCAGTAACAAAACACTTTTGGTTGTTGTTAAGTGCCAGGTACTCGGTTCCTATTCATAGCGACCCTATATAAGGCTTTCTACCCTTTTTAAATCTTCACAGGAGCAGAAAGCCTCATCTTTCTCCCATCGAGCTGCTGGTGGGCTCGAACCGGCGACCTTGGGCTCACAGTTCAGTGCTTATTACATGAAGCCACCACACTCCCTTTGAGGATACTTCAATCCATATCAGTCTAATCATACTTAATAAAAATATAAGAAATCTGGATCTACCTAGTCCCCACCCCAAATCTTTAACCCTGTAATTTTAGTTTATAGTATGACGATGTGGCCACTTCTAAAGCATGAAGTCCAAAGGTACCAATACGGCCAGGTCCTAGTGCGGAAGCTAGGTCCAGCCTGCACCAAGGATGGTGCCCTATGGATTTGTATCAGTACGTGGGCTTTCTGCCACCTCACCCTCCTTTTGAATCATAGGAGCTCATCCCTTGAGTCAGGAGCTGGATTGTGGGGACAAGGCTTGTCACCTGCCCCATTTTACCCCTTGCTGCTGTTTCATCTTCATCTCCCTTGCTGGCACATGAGAAAGAAAGCAGATCAGGCCTTGGCATAACTCATTTTCACAGATGGCCAACCACTCTGTTAACAGAATCCAATCCTTCTCTCAGCTCCCTCACACTTACAAAACCCCAAGGTACTAGCATTGCAATGTAACTTGTTGTCTTCCAAAGTGATTAGAGCAAATTTACTCATTAAGGGAAGGCAAAGAAGGAGGAGAAGAGATCATCTAAATATCTTGAGGCACTTCCCTTGAGATGTAATTAGTATATCTTGGCAATCATTCATTTTTAGCTCTGTCATAATTTTCAGCAGCAGGTTAAGCTGCTGAAAACGAAGTATCACTATTAATTAGTGCGAAGATTCATCAACTAATGATAAGAGATGGTAAGAAATCAGTTTAGGGAATGGAAAGGATAAATCACTCCGTATATTGATTCCCACCATGGTTGTGCAAATCTGGCTATTCGGTACTTAAAGGAGATCAAGCCTTGTTTGACCAGTGGCTTAGTTGCAGTTCGTAAGATAAGACTCACTACCACAAGGAGCTCTGGTAGCGTAGTGACTACAAATTGGGCTGCTAACCTCAAGGTCACCAAATGGAAACCACCAGCCATTCCATGAGAGAAAGATGAGGCTTTCTGCTCCCATAAAGATTTACAGTCTTGGAAAACCTTTGCAGGATCGCTTATGAATTGGAACCAACTCCATGGTACATACCAACCAACACATGCTAGTCACAGGACAGTGCAAAATTTCCCTCTTTGGGGCAGAACCTTCCCAAACTGGCCTGGTCCAGAGTCTCTTTCTATTCCCTGAGTCCTGAGACCTGTCATTGGTAACTTCATTCTGTCCAGCTATCCCAGGACATAGCTGTGTGATTGCCTTGTATATTTCACTCTACTTCTCAATGAAAATACAGACTTGAGGGTGAAGACCATAGCCACTCTGTACATGCCCAGAACCAATACTTAAGAAGTCATTTGACTTTAATGGAGGAATGTGTTGCCTTACTGCAGAAATTACATTATCCAGTTTGTGTATTGTCTGGTCATTTGGAATTGAGACTGTGGTAAAACAAACCACAGCTAGACTGTTGTTGTTGTTGTTGTTAAGTGCCGTTGAGTCGGTTCCGACCCATAGCGACCCTGTAGAGGGTTTCCAAGGCTGTAAATCTTTACGGGAGCTGAAAGCCTCATCTTTCTCCTACGGAACTGCTGGTAATTTCAAACTGCTGACCTTGTGGTTCGTAGCCCAACTTGGAACCACTACGCTACCAGAGCTCCTTCACCAGTAGATGGAGATGAGTATATCCTAACATTCAGGTCCTTCAGAACTAAGACTCTGGTAGAACAAGCCACCACTAGATGAAATAGGGAGAGAAACGGGGAAGCGTCTGAAAACAAGCTCCTACTCAGGAACCCCCCAGGGGCTGAATGCGAGTAATTGCTGTGTTTGAATGGGAACAGGGCCTTCTTGTTTGAATAAGTTTCTTTTTTGAAATATTCATGCAACTTCATGAGGCTCACTTGGATGCTACTGAAAGCTATCGCTCCTGACTTTTTAGTCTAGCCCTTTTAGACAAGATAAAAGTGTGCTGGAGAAATCCCAAGGGATCCTTATTTGGGCCTAGTCCATGGAGACGAGGTTCGGGGGTGTACATGAGTCTCCTGCATCCAACAGTGCTATCGAGGCCTATTCATCCATTCAGCCCATGGGTACAGAGCAAGTTCTGGTGGGCAAACTATGAAGCCAGGCCCTACGTGAGGACGAGTGGAATAGTTGTTGTTCAGTGCCGTGAGTTGGTTCTGACACATAGTGACCCCTATGCACAACAGAATAAGACGCTGCCCAGTCCTGTGCCATCCTCACAATTCTTGTTAAAGCTTGAACCCATTACTGCTGTCACTGTACCAATCCAGCTCATTGGGGCTCTTCCTCTTTTTCATTCACACTTCAGTTTACTAAGTATGATGTCCTTTCTCTAGGGACTGGTTCCTCCTGATAATATATCTGATGCATGACAGACAAAGTCTCACCATCCTGGTTTCCGAGGAACATTCTGATTGTACTTCTTCCAACACAGATTTGTTTGTTCTCCTGGTGGTCCAGAGCATTCTTGATAGTCTTCTCCAACACTATAACTGAAATGCATCAATTCTTCTATGGTCTTCCTTATTCGCTGTTCAACTTTCACACACATATGAGACTATTGAAACTACCATGGCTTGGTTTAGGCGTACCTTAGTTCTCAGACTGACATCTTTGCTCTTGAACAATTTAAAGAGGTTTTGCGCAGCAGTTTTCCCTAATGCAATATATCTTTTGATTTCTTGAGTGCTGTTTCCATGAGTGTTGACAGTGGATCCAAACAAAATGAAGTCTTTGACAACTTCACTCATTTCTCCATTTATCATGATGTTGTTTATTGGTCCAATGGTGAGAGTTTTTGTTTTCTTTGCATTGAGGTGCAACCCATATGGAAGACTATGGTCTTTGATCTTCATCAGTAAGTATTTTAAGTCCTCTTCAATTTCAGCAAAGAAGGTTGTATCATCTGTATATTGCAATTTGTTAATGAGTCTTCCTCCAATCTTGATGCCACATTATAATCCAGCTTTTCCAATGATTTGTTTAGCATTCAGACTGAGTTAAGTATGGTGAAATAATACAACGTTGGCACACACTTTTCTTGACTTCACGCCAATTTGTGTCTCTTTGTTCCGTTCCAACAAATGCCTCTTGGTCTGTGTTCAGGTTCCTAATGAGAACAATGAAATGTTCTGGAATATTCATTCTTCGCAATGTTATCCATAACTTATCATGACCCACACAGTCAAAAGCCTTTGCATAGTCAATAAAGCTTAGGTAAACATCTTTCTGGGATTCTCCACGTTCGGCCAAGATCCATCAGAAACGATCTCTCTTGTTTCATGCCCTCATCTAAATTAGGTTGGAACCTGCAATAGTTTCCTGTTGATACACTGTTGCAGTTGTTTTTAGATTACCTTTAGAAAAATTTTACATGCATGTGATGTTAATGGTATTTAATTTCTGCATTCTGTTGGGTCACCTCTCTTTGGAATGGGTACAAATATAGATCTCTTCCAGTCAGTTCACCAGGTAGTTTTCTTCCAAATTTTTTGGTATAGACGAATGCCTCCAGTGTTACATCAGTTTGTTGAAAGATTTCAATTTATATTCCATCAGTTCCCAGAGACTTGTCTTTGTCCATGCCTTCAATGTACCTTGAACTTCTTCCTTCAGTACCATTGGATCTTGATCACATGCTATCTCTTGGAATGGTTAAACACCGACCCTTTCTCTTTGGTACATTGACTCTCTGTATTCCGTCATCTTTTAATAATGCTTTCTGTATTATTCAATATTTTGCCTATGTTGTTGTTGTTAGGTGCCATCGAGTCAGTACCGACCCATAGCGACCTTATGCACAGCAGAACGAAACACTGCCCGATCCTGGGCCAGCCTCACTACTGTT
>NW_006408615.1:6220639-6222658 GCF_000296735.1 Chrysochloris asiatica | reverse complement strand
TAACTGGTCTTCCTTGTAGGCATATGAATATTACCCTATCACAGTCAGCATTGTACTTCAAGATAGATCTTTAAATGTTCTTTTTGATGAAGAATGTCATTCAATTTGTCATTCCCAGCATAGTAAACCATAGGATTATTAGATTTAAAATGGCCAATACCAGTTCATTTCCGCTCCCTAATGCCTAGGATATCAATATTTATGCATTCCATCTCATTTTTGACAACTTCCAATTTTTCTAGATTTATACTTCATGCATTCCATGTTCTGATTATTAATGGATGTTTGCAGCTGTTTTTCTTCATTTTGAATTGTGCCCCATCAACAAATGAAGGTCCTGTCCACAGTCCACTCTACTTTGAGGAAGCAGCTCTTCACCAGTCATGTTCTGGGTGACTTCCAACCTGAGGAGCTCATCTTCCGGAACTATATCTGACAATATTCTGCTTTCATTTTCCAGTACAGGGTTCAGCTGCTATTCATAAGTGTGGGGTTAGTGGGTAGAAAGGAGGAAGGATGGATTTGTTAAGTGTCCTGAAAGACTCAGAGAAAGTTCTTGAAAGCATAGGTAAAGTACGGAAGTGACTGTGATACAAAGGCACTGTGTTGGTCATGCCCTCTAAGAGGTGCAGAAACTAGAGAATTTTCCGAACAGGCTAAGTAAGAGCTCACAGAAGGTGCTGTTGGTCATTGCATCATTGATTTCTTTACAATGTATTTAGGTTCATTTTATTGTTACTTGGGTATGTTGTATTTATTGATAAGTACATAATTGCTAGACAGGTCATGCACAAACTGCTGTTAACGACAACAAAGAAAATTACTTGAAGTCATTGCAAATGGGCTGACGTTTAAATGGCTCCGGTGATTATGGATACTGGTTCTGGCATCCACTAAACAAAGATTTCACATAGAGTCAGGGATAAACACCTAAGATGTTTACAGCAGCTTTGAGTGTGGGCTCTAGACACAGACTGCAGCTCCAAACCCACCTCTGACAGGTACCAGCTTTGTGATCTGGGAAAACTCATGTTGTTGTTAAGTGCTGTTAAGTTGTTTCTGACCCATAGGGACCTTGAATAGGGTTTCCAAGGAGCAACTGGTGAGCTTTAACCAGCGAGCGACCTTGCAGTTCCCACCAACTTTACAGTCTAGCGCATGAACTCACTGTGACATGCCCAGAGTCCAGGCAAACTCAAAGTGTTGTATGTAAGATTTCACTTCAATGATGCATGGGACGCATCTTCAAGGAGACTGAGAGCTTTGCACTGTAACAGAAAGTGGAAACGTATTTTATTTCTGTGCTTGTCCTTCTCTAAGCCCCTTTCCACGGCAGGTCTAGCCTTCTCGGAGCATGCTTACGCACCCTGCCTTCTTACTGTAAATACACCAAGGAACCAGCTCAGCTCAGATGGTTTAATGAGGCTTTTCAGTGCCCCCGGCTGTTTGTTTTCCTCAGCTCTCTTGCCTTCCAACAAATCCCTTCCGTAAATATTAAATAAGCATTCAACCCCATTCTTAGGTTGATTTTCATGACTTAATGGGAAGCCTGGGCAGATTCTGTCTCTAAAGGAATTTTTTTTTATATATAAACCACAACCCACGGGTGATTATTGAGCTACTTAATATGGAGGAATCACTTACTTACAAAGCAGGTCAAACTGTTCTTTGGACCACGTTCTGATGCTCAAAACTTTCTTTTTGAGAACACAGTCATTATAGGCATGTGCTTGTTGTTAAGTGTCCTTGAGTCAGTTCTGATTCATAGTGACCCTGTTTCTGAGGTTTGAAATCTTGGTGGGAACAGAATGACAGGTTTTACATGTGACAGAGATTTTGTAGTTGTTATTGTTGTTAACTGCCATAGCATTGGCCCCCAATTCTTGTTGACTTGGTGTGTAACGGAACAAAATGTACCAGCCCCTTGGTCATTGTATTGGTTAGAGCTTTGTGTCAACTTGACCAGGCCAGGATGTCCAGAGGTTTAGCAGTTGGGATGTGCTTATTAGCATGGTTATT
>NW_006408615.1:6214423-6220269 GCF_000296735.1 Chrysochloris asiatica | reverse complement strand
TCCTCCAACACCATAACTCAAAAGCACCAATTCTTCTACGATCTTCCTTATTTAGCCTACTCAAAAGAAAAGTTATCCAATAGAATGTAGAAACTATTGAACAAATAATCTGACAAATTGTATTATGAAGAAGAATGTGGCATCAGGATTGAAGGTAGACTCATTAACAACCTGAGATATGCAGATCATACAACCTTACTTGGTAAAAGTGAAGAGGACTTAAAATGCTTACTGATAAAGATCAAAGAGCACAGCCTTCAGTATGGGTTGCAACTCAATGTAAAGGAGACAGAAATCCTCACAATTGAACCAGAGCAGTATAATAAATGGAGATGGATGGGCACAGTGGCAGCAGCAATGGACTCCACTTTCACAATGACTGTGAGGGCCATCAGGCAGTGTTTTGTTCTGTTGCGCAGAGGGTCACTGTGAGTCACAACTGACTTGATAACACCAAACAACAACAATGATAAATGGAGAAAAGAGTGAACTTGTCAAAGACTTAATTTTGCTTGGATCCACAAACAGCACTCATGGAAGCTGTAGTCAAGAACTCAAATGACATATTGCGTTAGGCAAAACTGCTGCACAAGTCCTCTTTAAAGTGTCCAAGAGCAAAGATGTCAGTTTGAGGACAAAGGTGTGCCTGACCCAATCATGGTATTTGCATATAAAAGTGGGACAGCGAATAAGGACGACCATAAAAGAATTGATGCATTTGAGTTATGGTGTTGGAGAAGGATATTGAAAGTACCAGGGACTGCCAAAAGAACCAATAAATCTGTGTTGGACAAAGGACAGCTAGAATGTTCCCTAGAAGTCAGGATGGTGAGAGACTTCATCTTTCATACTTCGAACCAACCCCTAGAGAAAGACATCATGTTTGGTAAAGTGGAGGGTCAGCAAAAAGAGGAAGAACCCCAGTGAGATGGACCGGCACAGTGGCAGCACCAATGGATTCAGGCATGGCAACGATTATAAGTTTGGTACAGGACTAGGTAGTGTTTCTTTGTGTTGTACATAGAATCGATTCAACAGCATCTAACACCAACAGAAACATTCATTAATACAACATCCAAGTCAAATTTTGTTGAAGATAATTTTAAAGCAATTGTAGCACAACATTGACACGGAAATGTCAGAAATTCAATCTGATTTCAGAAGAGGATGTAGAGCTAGGAACATCATTACTATGTCAGATGGGTCTTGACTGAAACCAGAGACAAAAACCTGTATTTCAGTTATGGACTATGCAAAAGCATTTGACTATATGGTTCATTACAAATTATGGGTAACATTGTGAAGAATGGGAATTCAGAAACACTCAATTGTGCTCATGAGGAACCTGTAGATAGACCAAGTGTCTGTGACAGTGGGTTCAAATCCTTCAATCACTCCTTGGAAACCTTATACAGTATGTAAGTCAGAACTGAGTCAACAGCACTTCACAACAATAACAATGTCACATCATCAACTGGTAACTTGGTTATTGGGCTGCCAAAAGAACCAATAGATCCATTTTGGAAGAAGTGCAGCCAGAGTGCTCCTTGGAGGCCAAGATGGCCAGACTTTGTCTCTCATACTTCAGACATATTGTCAGGAGGGACCAGTCGCTGGAGAAGGATATCATGTTTGGTAAGGTGGAGGGTCAGAGAAAAAGAGGAAGACCCCCCCAATGAGATGGATTGGCCAAGTGGCAGCACCGATGGACTCAAGCGTGGCAACAATAGTGAGGTAGGCCCAGGATCTGGCAGTGTTTCGTTCTGCTGTGCATAAGGTCACTATGGGTCGGTACCAACTCGATGGCACCTACCAACAACAACAACATGATCTGTAAGAAAAAAAATCCACATAACCCTATTTAGTTCACTCTCAACAACAACGTGTACATGAACACAAGGAAAGACATTGGTGAGAGTCAATGGGTGGTACAAATGATTAACGTGCTCCACTGCCAATCAGAAGTTGAAGGTTTGAGTCCACCTTTCTTTGGAAGAAAGGTTCAGGCATCTACTTTCAAGAATGCAGCTACTGAAAATTATGGAGCACAGTTCTACTCTGACACAGTGGGTCGCCATGAGTTGGAATCAACTGGGTTTTTACAAATAAATTGATGGGGAACATAAAGAAGAGACAACATCAAGTTCCACAAAATCATTATTGAGGTGGAATTTTCTGAGTTAGTGATAAAGGAAGGAAACTTACAAGAATCTTTGCTATATACCCCAATGTATACTCTTGCCTTCTTGGCCAGGGAACCAAATCTGCAATGATGATGCAACCTTTCAAAATTCACCACACCTTCATTTCTGTAGGTTCCTCTATCAAAATGCCCTTTGGTCTCCACATCTCCACTTTGCTGTTGTTGGTAGATGCTATTGGGTCAGTTCTGACTCATAGCACCCCCATGTACAACAGAACGCACCTCTCTGCTCCCCTTGAACCATCTTCACAACTGTTGATACATTTGAGCCACTGTTCCACCTAGCCAACTCTTGTTTTTTTTAACTAGCCCAATTTTTAAATTATTAGATTCAACAGATATAAAACTGTATTTCTAACTAACATAGCCAGAACAAACATAACACAGGGAAAAAAAATTAAGATTTCTGCAAACTGTACATATTGTTCTTTGAATGTGTGTGTCTAGATGATGCAAATAGAAAATATTGTTGTTCAGTTCACAAACTTGGTCCTTACATGATTGTAACTAACTAAAATTAATGAGTGAAACAGTAACTTCCCATAGTAGGCATCAATAAACATCATATTAACCCTTATTCAACGTAACAAAGAGCTTGCTTCTTGCTAGTAAATAGAGTTACTCGTCCACCTAACAAACTCTTAAGCATCCTTCAAGTCCAGCCTACAGTCATTGATTGATTGATTCATGATTGAGATGGCAGAAATGAGGGTGGCTTGGACTGAAGTAATAGCAGAGGTGGTGGGAAATTGCAAGATTCTCAACATGGAAGCCAATGAATTCATCAGGAACCTCGGTGGCACAACGGTGAAGTACTCGGCTGCTAACCAAAGAGTTGATCTACAAGAGCGAGACCTGGGGATCTGCTTTCATAAAGATGGCAGCCTAGCATCCCCTATGGGGCAGTTCTACTCTATCACATGGAGTCAACATGAGTTGAATCTACTCAACTCATGGCATGCACAAGAGTGGAGTCCATCGACAGATTGCAAGGTGGACAGAGTACACATGGAGTCCATAGACAGGGTTGCTATGAGTCAGAACCAACTCAACAGAACTTAACAACAACAACAGCACCCCAGCCTTAATCCTTGTCAGTTTATCACATCAGTGAACATCATGGGGGGTGGGGAGGTGGTCATCACATAACCACTGAGAATCATGGCCCAGTTGACACATTTCTGGAGGGACCCAATTCAATCCATAACAGATGCTAAATCAGGACTGTCCTGGAAATCAATATTACCCAGGCAGCCGTGATGTGTGCGTTTGAGTTCTGGTGTTAGAGGAGACAGTTGAAAGGACCGTGAACTTTCAGAAGAACAAGCAAATCTGTGTTTGAAGAAGTACAGTCGGAGTGCTCCTTAGAAGCCAAGATGGTGAGACTTCGTCTCTCATACTTCAGACATGTTGTCAGGATGGACCAGTCCCTGGAGGATGACCTCATGCTACATAAAGTAGCGTATCAGAGAAAAAGAGGAAGACCGCTACCGAGATGGATTGGCACAGTGGCAGCAGTGTTGGCTCAGGTGTAGCAATGATTGTGAGGATGGCGCATGATCCAGCAGTGTTTCATTCTGTTGTGCATGAGGTCACTATGAGTCAGAACCAGCTCCACAGCACCTAACAACAACAGCAGCAGGATGTGTGTCATGTTGTAATGAGAAGCCCAGTCTCCACGGTCATTTTCCTGGCTTTAATTCCAATCCCACACTTTCTTTCAACCTTGAACAAGTACATTAATGTCCAGGCCTTAGTTTCTTTATCTGTTAAGGAAGAACACTGTTTTCTACCTCAGAGGATTGTTCTGGAAACTATTGGTGTGACCTGCTGTCGAGTCAGTTCCCAACTCATGGAACAAGATGCTGGCCAGTCCTGATTAGCTCTGTGTTCAACTGAAGGGGCTGCTGTGATCCATCTGGTTCTCACTGGCTGGCTTTCAGAAACAGATCACCAGACTTCTCTTCCTAGTCTGTCTTAGTCTGGAATCTTTGCTGAAACTGTTCAGTTTCCCACCAACATATAAGCCTACACTGACAGACCAGTAATAGCTGCACATGAAAGGAATTGGCCAGTAATCGAACCCAGGCTTCCCACTTGGAAGGTGAGACTTCTGTCCCTAAGCCTCTAGGGTTCTCTTCTTTTTACATGAAAAGCCTTTTCTCAGACATGCACTCCAGGACCAAGCGGCCTAAAGAGGATGAACTAAAATCTGTGCATGGCTTGAAAGGAGCCTCGCTATGTTTTCTATTTCTTATCAATGTAAACCTCAAGCAAGCAGAATGCTAACCAGAGAAATGGGATCAATTCTTGTTGGATAACTTCCTGTGGTGGTTAAGGTTTTGTGTTAACTTGACTGAGCCAGGATTCCCAGTGGGTTGGATGTGGAGATGTGGTTATTTCCATGGTAATGAAACCTAACACAGGCATAGTTAACTCTAGGATGATTGGTTATGAGCAGGAATAGTTAACTCTATGATGATTGGCTATGAGCAGCCAATCAATTGAAAGGATGTTTCCTTGGAGGTGTGGCCTCCTCCCAATAGAATGGACATGCAGGAAAAGCTGGCTATCTTTTCCTCCAGGGACCTGCGACTCTACAACCGTGAGCCATTTCCTTGATATAAACTTCTCTTTATATATATATATAAACATACACATGAAACCCTATACAGGGTCACTATGAGTTGGAACCGACTCGACAGCAATTAACAACACCAATAACAATAAGTGTCACTGGTTTTGTTTCTCTGGAAGAGTCTGGAAGACACTTTCATTTCCCCGAGGGGCGGTCATACTCAGTGAGGGAGCAGAGCAGCACCTTTTTGTTCAACATAGGAGTTGTTTGCCAAAAGACCTGCTGAGCTAAATGATGGAATGTCATATTCTAGAAACTTGCCTATATGTTTTCATGGCACAGTTGCATCGGAGACTGTTATTGCTCACCTGTGGTATTATTTGGTGGCCCAAGTGTTGAAGAACAAAGATGTCAGCTTGAAGACTAAGGAGCACCTGCCTCAAGCCATGGTATTTTCAGTAATCTCATCTGCATGCGAAAGCTGGACAGTAAATAAGGAAGACCATAGAAGAATTGATGCTTTTGAGTTATGGTGTTGGAGGAGAATTGTAGGAGTGGAGGGATGTGTGTGAAGCCCACTCGGCGGTAGCTTTCTAACTAAGGGACGCCTTGATGAGAGCTATGGGGGAAGCCTTACATGCCATCGGTAATGGGCTGAGACCAGGCTGACCTCATACTTGATTGTAATTCTTAGATTAAGGGAAATGCGGATTAGGTAGGTGATGGCTGTAGCGCTGTGTACTCGATCTTTATTTATAGCTCCTGTAATTAACAAAATTAATCCTGGTACTAATGATTCTCAGAACAATCACTTATTATGTGTCACCTGTCTCTGGACATGATGGAAGTGGCCTTGTGATCAAGAAACTGTATTGTTAATCAGTAACTAAGACACATGATTTGTCCTTTCACGCATACCTATGAAGATTGTATTTAAGCTCAGTCTGTAAAGCAATAAAGCACTCTTGATTGACTATCTTTGAGTCCCCTGCCATCTTCAATATTCCATCCGCCTCCAAGGACCCGGTTCACGCAGGGCTGGTTCCTGCAGAGAATATTGAAAGT
>NW_006408615.1:6211656-6213178 GCF_000296735.1 Chrysochloris asiatica | reverse complement strand
GTGTGGCGCTGCAGAGCAATGCAGTGGAATGCAAGGTCGGTTTGAATTGCAAGATTGGAGGTTCAAACCCACCAGCCACTCCTCAGAAACCCACGACAAGGTCGCTATGTGTCAGGACCGACTCTACAGCACAGACAGAAACAGCAGCAATGACAAATGCACAAATAGGGACTAACTTAATCAACGGACAAAATGACACATAAGGTCTTGGTATTATTCAAGACAGAAGAATCAACAAAACTGTCTTGGAAGAAGTACCGCCAGAAGGCTGCTTATAAGCAAGGATGGTAAGACTGTGTCTCACGTACTTAGGCAATGTTCTCAAGAGGTGTGGCGCTGTGGGTTAATGCGCCAGACTGCAAAGCCATTTGAACTGCAAGGCCGGCGGTTCAAGCTCACCATCTGCTCCTCGGAAACCCTACACAGGGTCTCTAAGCATCGGAATTGACTCGACAGCACTTAACAACAACAAGATGAGGAGAGCACCCTAGATTTGGACTTATATTAGAAAGATCCCTTTAGAGAAAGACATGGAACCCCCCAGCTCTCTAGGCCTCTCTCCTGCCTTTTTCTATCTAACTTGGCTGCCATCCTTCAGGTTGATCAGTTCCTGGTACATTGTCAAACTCTTCCTGCCTGGGGTATCTGCGTTGTCATTTTCTTAACCAAGAATGTACTTTCTCATTCTCATCATTTACATCATTTACATCCAGGTCTTCTCAGAGATCCCTAACTTGCTATTCATTGCAAAGGCACATATTTGTGATGAATAAGCTATTGGTCTTGCAAAATTTCTACTAAGTAATTTCCAAGCCATATTTTCTAATTACTAATCCTTCCTCTTTGTCTCCAGTCTTTACATTCACATCACTGGTAAAAATCAATGCATCTTTATTGCGTTTCACACAGCAATGTTTCATCAATTTCACACCATTCTGGTGGTGGTGGTTGTTAAGTGCTCTGACCCACAGAGACCCTGTATAGGGTTTCTGAGGAGCCGCTGGTGAGCTTGAACCGCTAACCTTGTACTTCAAACCAACTTTGCAGTCCAGCGCATTAACCCACAGTGCCATCCCCAGAAGATGTTGGTAGAAGCCTTCAATTTTATCATCATTGCCTTCAGTGGTGGGTGCATACAACTATTAGTAAGTACTTGCAACTGTTTCTTTTGCTCCTTTATCCATTTTCTTTCATCATTCGCCCTAATAAAGGTTCCATCTGGGAAAAAAAGAGAGAGAGCAAGGCAGGGGGAGATTTGAAACACAGGGACATAGGAGGAACTATGGCAATGGAGGTAGAGGTGGGAATGATGCTACCTTAAACCAAGACCAAGTAAAGACCTAGAAGTTAGTAAGAGGCAAGGAAGGATTCTCCCTGCCTAAGAGATCTACCACTGTTACTACAGAAATATCACAAGCTGGTGGTTTTACCAAAGAGAAATCTAATCTCTCAGTTTGTTGTTGTTCAGTGCAGTTGAGTCATTTCTGACTCCAGTGACCCTCTATAGGGTTTCTGAATAGTG
>NW_006408615.1:6208555-6209496 GCF_000296735.1 Chrysochloris asiatica | reverse complement strand
TCTATTGTTGCTGTGGCTATTAAGTGCCATCGAGTTGGTTCCGGCTCATAGCAACCCTGTATAGGGTTCTGAGGAGTGGCTGGTGAGTTTGAATCACCAACCTTGTGGTTCAAATTGACCTTGCAGTCAAGTGCTTATCCTACTTATCGAACTCCCAATTGTGGCTCCTGAGCTAAGAGCCATAAGGAATATTGTCACTGGGACAGATGAACAGACTCAGATTGTAATATATGCAGGAACATTTGCTGTCGTTTCCAGCCTGCTAACAAATCCCCAAACTAATACTCAGTAGGACGCTACAAGGACAAGGACAATGGCAAACATTCCAGTGGGTCGCGTAACCAGCTCCAACAAGTAGTGAATCATGGATTAGTCCTGATCCTTGTTGACATTCTCTTGAAGGCGGACTTTTAGACTCAAAAAGGAGCTATGTGGGCTGTGACCAACTATACATGTGGCGGGACAGTTGACCAGATTGTATACCTCGTCCACTGTGGCATTGTAGAACCACGGATGAACCTTTTAGCTGCAGAAAATACAAAAATTATTTGGCTATTCTGGATGGCATTTCAAATATATTTCAAGCTGCTGAAAAAAAATCAGTGAAACTGAGAAACTTAGTGTAACGATTGAAAAATGTGGAGGCTTACACAAAACCAAGGCTCCATTAAGCTTGATTGAGAAGTACTTCTCTGTAGAGGAAGAAGAGGATCAGAATGTGTTCCAGACACCATCTCCGAAGGAAAGGCCTTCCAAGTTCCTCATGGCACTCGTGGGACCTTTAATTTTTTAAGATTAGACAGCTGAGTCATAAAGTTGTTCGTTGTATACTTTGTTTGGTATAAATCTGTCTTACTGTTTCTCTAAGAACTCTTTAAAAATGATTTGTTATGTAGCACTTTTGACAACGGAATTATACTTGAACAATTTCAAACTGTACA
>NW_006408615.1:6204341-6207644 GCF_000296735.1 Chrysochloris asiatica | reverse complement strand
ACAACAACAACATCCTATCATTGGATTTCTTATTTTGGGGTGGAATTTCATGTCTTACTGTTTCCTATAAATAAAGATTAAATTCCACCACCACCCCCCAAAAGAATTTCTGCTGAGATCTGGAGAATGTGTCTAAATGTGGTTTCCTTGAGTTTTTCAGGCTTTCGTTTATTAGCTTTATTTCACCTCCCCAGTCTCCCCTCTCACCGGCCCTTCTGAGAAGTTGCTCATTGCTGAGCTTGGCTTGCTTGTGCTGAAACACCCTATGCCGAGTGACTCAAGACCCTCTTCCTTTCCCTATTCCACCACCTAACACTGCCAGTAGGGTTTTTCCATGGAGCTGCCTTTTAGGCCAAATAGTGACAGTTCTCTGGGGATGAGGCTTTGAGGAGACGCTCCAGTCCTAGTATGGCGCTGTAGGATAAGCACTGAACTGATAACCTCAAGGTCGTGGTTCAAACCCACCAGTCGCTCCTTGGTAACCCTAAACAAGTTAAACATGAGCTAGAACCAACTCTAGAGCATTTAATAGCAACAAAGCCACCCCCACCCTGCCCTTTCCAGTGTCTGCTATGGTGCTGGCTTAACAGCTAACAGTGTTACAAAGCTGGGAAAGGCCACACAGAACTGGAAAAAAAAGGCATGAGAATCGGGCAAGTTATTAGTAAGCAGTTAGTAAGAAGTTCATTCTTCTTACTAAGATTCAGTCATTTTTCCTGAATAAATATTTCATATTTTCCTCAATCAATACTTCTCATATTATTGTAAGTCTTTGGTTAATTTCCAGAATTCTGAAAAATGTTGAATTGACCATTTTTGCAAGTGGTCTTGTGGTACCTTGGGTTTACTCAATTGATATAACTTTTCTATTCAATCATCTTCTTAATTCCCACCTAGTGATTGGGTTTGCTGTTGTTGTTAAGGGCTGTAGAGTTGGTTCCAACCCATAGCAACCCTGTATAGGGTTTCTGAGGAGTGGTTAATGAGCTTGAACCTCTGACCTTGCAGTTCTAACTGACCTTGCAGTCCAGCGCATTAACCCACGGCACCACACCAGGACTCTAGTGATTGTATTGTTATTGTTGTTAAGTGCTGTCGTGTCGGTTCTGACCCACCTCAACCCTGTATAGCATTTCCGAGGAGCGGCTAGTAAGCTCGAACCACTCACTTTGTGGATCACACTGACTTTACAGTCAAATGCATTAACCCACAGCGCCACACAGTGATTCTGTGGGATCATGCAAATAAGGTGTACAGGACTCTAAGGTTGAAATTGGGTAATTTTGCTACCAGAGCTGTAGGCATTTAGGCCATGGACTGCGTAAAGCCGAGTGCCTAGGGACAGGAGGCTTGCCTGCAGAATGTGCCCTTGGGACATTTACAGATGGACTCAAGGAGTTTGGTAACACTTGCTCAAGCAGGGCAGAAGCTGTGGGGGCCACAAGGATGAGAGGCCAAAGACAAGAGTGAGGCGTGCCAGCAGTCTGGCAGAGAACAGGCGTTCCTGACTGGAGAGATGCTGGATCCTGAGTTGTTCACTTCCCTAATAACCCCTATAATCCCCTATAATCATGAGTATTGTACTCAGTTCTGTGTGTCCATTGCAGTGGATCGTCAAGCCCAGATGTGCAGCAGAGAGTCCTGTGGGAGGCACGGTGGGTGTCAGAATAGGATAAAGAAGGTTGTAGGGTGGAGGCACTCTGGTAGCGTAGTGGTTACGAATCGGGCTGCGAACCTTAAGGCCAGCAGTTCGAAACTACCAGCTGTTCCGCGGGAGAAAGATGAGGCGTTCTGCTCCCATAAAGATTTACAGCCTTGGAAACCCTGTACAGGGTCGCTATGGGTCGGAAACGACTCCACGGCACTTAACAACAACAATAAGTGTAGGCATGTCTGACCTCCGCTTCATAGGATTCGGCCTTGTGTTGGTATTGAGTTTGATTCTCCTTCCTGCTTGTGAAGCCAGAGGAAGTCACTCCTGGCCCCCACAGGGTTTTTGCAGGTCTCATTTTTAGGAAGGAGTTGATTTTTTTAAAAGGTCTCTACCTTTCCAGTAAACTGGAGGTGAGCGAAAAAGAAGACCCCCTTACAAGATGGATTGGCACAGTGGCAGCAGCAATGGGCTCAAGTGTTAACAACGATGATGAGGTTGGCACAGACCGGGCAATGTTTCGTTCTGTTATGCATAGAGTCACTGAGTCAGTAGCGACTCGATGACACCAAACAACAACCTTTCCAGAAATCCTTCCTATTTGGAACTTAGAGCATGGGTGAGGTTTTCGTTAGAGACCAATCTTGTTTTATAAGTCATTTTGAGGGTGTAGTAGTAGTAGGCTTCACACTGTAAAATGCACCATGATCTCAGTCATTTCCTCCAGTCAGAGTCACCATCTAATCCATCTCAGCGTCTGGTGGCAGATACAAGGCTTACGATAAAGGCGAGGATAGAAAGTTGCACACTGAGCCATAACGCGCTCATTATTTTTCTCCGGTGTCATACCTGTATGCAGTGCATCCTGATACCCTCAACCTTGACACTGTATTTCACCCCGGTGCCATATTTCATCAGAGAACCATGATCTCCAGACTAGACAGCTGTTAGGACTTATCTCCACCCTGAAGTCACCCAGAGTCTACAAAGACTGCAATTATCTCATCATCCGCACAGGTAAATCCTCGGTAAAATGACTCTATGTATCACACTTAGATTCCTTTAGTTCCTTAACTGTTCGTCTCTCATCAGATTGGCTTTTTACTACAAAAAAAGTCAAAGTGAAATATCCTAAATTGGAATTTCATTAGATTCTATATCTTAGACCCTTATTCCCATTAGTACGTATTTTGAACATGCTTTGAAACATTCATTTATATGTTCATTTATCCAATTACGAATATTAAAATTTTAGTTTGCATTTGACGGTCCATGCCAAATAGAAATTGTTATTATTATGTGCCGTGGAGTCGGTTCTGGTAAAAAAATTGGAGCCTAAAGCTCAAAACAATTATGGAAAGAATTGAGTTGAATCCTAGATTGGGAGGCTGGCTTGTTGCTACTACAGATACCTGAGATGCAACATGTTCTTCTGGAGACGATTCCAATTATAGTCATTGTGGTAACTTTGGCTAATATAAGGCATTGCAAGCATTCTGCATATAAAGTAATTATGCAGATATATAATTCTAGAATATCTTATTCCATCTGTGCTCATGGTCTTCAATATTGTATTTGCACTTTTTATCCAAACTATTCTTTTTATTCAAATAGAATGATTTGGCTGTAGCTCATGCCTAGACCCATCACTC
>NW_006408615.1:6195586-6201306 GCF_000296735.1 Chrysochloris asiatica | reverse complement strand
CATGTTTGGTAAGGTGGAGGGTCAGTGAAAAAGAGGAAGACACCCAATGAGATGAATTGGCCAAGTGGTAGCATCGATGGACTCAAGTGTGGCAACAGTAGTGAGGTTGGCCCAGGATCTGGCAGTGTTTCGTTCTGCTGTGCATAAGGTCGCTATGGGTCGGTACCAACTCGATGGCTCCTAACAACAACAACATGCTTAGACAAAGACTTGTGCTATTTGAGGCCCTTTAAGAGTTAAATTTTTCCTAAATCAGCTTAAGCTCTGATTGGCCATATTTGGCTCTGGATATGAAGATCAATTGGACGTAAGTTCCTATTCTTTAGATGTTCGTAATCTAGTGAAAAAGACCTTGCATGAAAATGCAGTGTGATCAGAACAAATAGAATCCAATGCCATCGACCTCTGGTCAGCAGTCCAACACTTAACCCACTGCATTCTAATTCAACCTGGGAGCCCTGGGGGCCACCAGGGAGCACATATTTGAGTGAGATTTTCATAGACCAAACAAGGAGCTCTGGTAGCGTAGTGGTTACTAGTCGGTCTGTTAACCTCATGTTCAGCAATTTGAAACTACGAGCCATTCCGCAGGAGAAGGATGAGGCTTTCCACTCCCATAAAGATTTACAGCCTCGGAAATCCTATTCAGGTCACTATGAGTTGGACACCGCCACCACCAAACATCAAATGCAGGCAGGGAGAGGACCCTCCGCAAGGACTCAGGGACATTCAAGAGTAGGCTGGAGCCGTAAGCAGTGGCAGCCTAGAGGGTGTACTGTGTTAAGTAGGGAGAGCCAGGGGGAAAGCTAAAGCAGTGAAGACCCAAGCAGTGAAGACCCCCGTGGGCCAATACTTCGTTGTTCTAAGTGCTGCCTAGTCGATTCCAACTCATAGTGATCTTATACAGGGTTTCTGAGACTACAGATCTTTGTGGGAGGAGAAAGCCTCATCTTTGGTGGGCTGGAACTGCAGACCTTGTGGTTCACAGTCCAGTGCTTATCCTGTGGAGCCACCGGGCTCTGTGCCAATACTAAGGAGTCTAAATGCCCAAAGAAAATGTAATTCTTGAACAACGACAACATGAATAATGCAAAGAAGCTGCAGACATTTCCCTGCAGGGACGTGATTCCTAATGCCAGCTGCTTCCCCACCCCCAGCAGTTTTGAAAGGCTTTGACAACCAAACTGTATGAACTAACCATAACTTCCTCACTTTTCCATTTTTAAGAAAATCCAAGATGAAATGTCTATCAACTCTGATCAGCAGGTAACAGCAGGGGAAATCTCCTGGCAACCAAGAGAACTTGATATTTCCATGTGACTGTCTGAGGACTCATTGTGGGGTAAACATGTGACTGCTGAGTGATGCTTCCAGGTCTGAAGATGGTGTCCTCCTGGCGGCAGCTCCTTCAGCATGCCCCTGTCGCAGCAATGAGCATGAAATGCCAAGCTTACATGACTGTATCCCTTGGATGGTAAGATGGTGAGATTCGTCTCATGTACTTTGGACATGTGATGTCCCTGGGGAAGGACGTCATGCTTGGGAAAGTGGAAGGTCAGTGGAAAAAGAGATTGATTGATACGGTGGCTGCCAAAAGGGGCTCCAAGCCAGCACCGATCGTGAGGACAGTGCAGAAGTGGGCAGCATTTCCTTCTGTTGTAAGAAGGGCCACTACGAGTCCTGGACAACTCAACAACATCCCTTTAGAGACTCTGTTGTTGTTGTTAAGTGCCGTGGAGTCGGTTCTTACTCATAGTGACCCTGCACAGGGTTTCCGAGGCTGTAAATCTTTACGGGAGCAGAACGCCTCATCTTTCTCCTGCGGAACCGCTGGTAGTTTCGAACTACTGACCTTGCGGTTCACAGCCCGATTCGTAACCACTATGCTTAGAGACTCTAGAAGCAAAGAAATGTGGTGTCTTAGTAGGGCAGTTTTATGCGTGTGTTTAACTTTTTATTGTGAATTGAGTGAAATTTTACAGAGAAGAGCATCAGTTTTACATTCAACAAAACATACCCTTTGTTTCATCTCACTGATTGCAATCCCCTCCCCACAACAAGAGTTATCCTGCTTCCTCCCTGTGGTTCCGAGTTCCCGGCCACCCACCTTCCCCACCCTCCTCAACTCTTTGTCCTTAGGAAGATGTTGCTTCGCTGGAGCCATTTTATTTTGAGTTAGATTGACAATTTCCAGTAGAAATAGTTACAAGTCAGGCTGCCAACCTCAAGGTCAGCAGTTCGAAACTACCAGTGGTTCCGCAGGAGAAAGATGAGCATTCTGCTCCTGTAAAGATTTACAGTCTCAGAAACTGTGTGCAGGGTTGCTATGAGTTGGAACCGACTCCACGGTACTCAACAACAATAAAGGAAGATTCCAGAAAAGCTACATATTTTCCAGATTTGGGTGGGAACAAAGATCAGGTGGTGCATTTGAGGGAACAGGCACTCAAGTTCATGTGTGAGCCTAAGGGAAGCAGATGCCTAACCATCATCATGGAATCCATTCTAACGTGTAGCAACCTTTCAGGACAAAGAACTGGCGACTTCACAAAGTAGATTACTGTGTCTTCCTCCTGTGGAACAATAGGTGAGTCCACAGACCTTTCTTGGTTAGTGTTCAAGTACTTTACCCACTGCATAACCAGGGCTCCTGAGAACGTGCTAGAAAGGTTTAAGTAATACGAGCTTAGAACAGTAGTTGTGGTGTGCCGTGAGTCAGTTGCAACTCATAGCGACCCTGGACAAGCTTTCCAAGGCTGTAAATCTTTGTTGTTGTTGTGATGTGCTGTGGAGTTGTTCCGACTCATAGTGACCCTGTACAGGGTTTCCAGGGCTGTAAATCTTTATGGGAGCAGAAAGCCTCATCTTTCTCCTGCGGAACTGCTGATCTTGTGGTTCGCAGCCCGATTCACAACCACTACGCTACCAGCGCGAGAGCAGAAAGTCTCATCTGTCTCCTGCAGAAAGGCTGGTAGTTTCAAACTGCTGACATTGAGGTTAGCAACCTAACTGGTAACCACTAAGCTACCAGAGCTCCTTAAGAGCTTAGAATAGTCACTATGGGAAAGTTGAGCAGGGATGAGTGATAGCAAGGATCTCCCAACCTAAACAAAATGGAATCTGTTTAGTCATCGGGTCTTTGTGAGAAATAGCTGTTGGGGTGATCCATCTTCAGAATCAAGGATATCTTGGGGGTAACAGGTTGACATGACAAAAGGGAATTATGAGATGAAGAGACTGGTTTGACCTACTAGATTCTTTAAAATAAGAATACACCCATCAAAGAAGTAGGGGAAGTTTATGGGGAGGGGATGAAACTAACTTTAAATGAGAATGCTCCCCTGCAGGGACTAGTTGTTGTTGTTGTTGTTATGTGCTGTGGAGTCGGTTCTGACTCATAGCAACCCTGCACAGGGTTTCCAAGGCTGTAAATCTTTATGGGAGCAGAAAGCCTCATCTTTTTCCCGTGGAACAGCTGGTAGATTCAAACTTCGGACCTTGAGATTAGCAGCCCAATTCGTAATCACTATGCTACCAGAGCTCCTTATAGGGACTAGTAGGCACCAGCCATTCTGGAAAGATTGTAAACTCCAAAGTACCCAGTAAAGGGGAAATGGAGGAGGGGCTTTTTCTGAGTTAGGTTAATAAAACACTTTGTCAAATGGCCATGCAGCACCTCTGCCCTTGTCTATGGGACAGGGGGCCCGATTTTACAAAATCGAATAAAGAAAACCTCATTCTTGCTAAAATGAGTACAGACAACGTTTCTCCCAGTCTTGAAAAATGAAGACCCTGTAAATGAGGAAGTTAGTTTAAAAATTAGCCGAGAGGACCTCATGGTCCCAGAAGGTGAACAGGATGTGCTGAAGTTCACCCAGATATTTCAGGAGTTAAGCAAGCTTGGACCCTAAAAAGTGAAATGTTTCAGAAAGATCATTGCCTGATGGTGTCCTTTTCCCTAAAGATAGAATGTTTGAAAAAGTCTATTGCTTTATTGTTTCTTTTCCCAAAAAATGCTATCTCGATGTTAAAATAGATGAAGTGTACATCTAAAAGCAACTTGCCCTCTATAACGTGCCGTCTCTTCATAATGGACAGGGTGGTCTTGAGAAGCTATTCTCACCGTCCACCAGACAGCTGGCTTTCTGTTAATGAAGCTCGGATTGGCTCTCTCCCCCGTCTCTGTGATTGGCTACAGTGACAGGCGGCAAACCCTCATTTTGGTTTGGCAACATGAGGGTTCAGTTGTGGCCAGGTGTCGTAAATCTACGGAAATACAGAAGAATAGACGGTGCCTGGTTACCACTTCCCACTTCTCTGAAAGGGATCCTATTAGAAGGCCCTGGAAATCGTGGGGGGAAATTAAGAACAAGACTCAACATCAGAAAGAAGAAAAAAAATCATCAGACTTACTGATTAAAAATAAACTGCAAGAACCCTACCACTGTGGTCCTTGACCACACTTCAGATCTGGAACTGAACTCACCCTCATGGCTCCATTTTCAGCCAAGCCCTAGGTAAGTATGTAGGAGGAGCAAGAACACTAGTGACTTCCACACACCCTAAAATGGTCAACCATTAAAGACCAAAAAGGCAGTGTTTACCTAAGGACAAAGTTCAGAAGGGGGATGGGTGAGGAAGGAGAAGGCGTGGAAACCAGAACCCCTGGGAGGAAGAGTGGGAAATGATGTCACAGGGAGGGGACTGCAGTCAGTGAGAGGAAACCAAGTGTGTGATTTGTTGACTGTAAAACTGATGATCTGCTCTGGAAACCTTCACTCAATTCACAATAAAAAGTTAAAAAAAAAAAAAGTCTATGGGGTGGCCTACAATAGGCATTCAATATTTGTTGAAAGAGTTTGTGGGCATAGACACTAGGCTGCAGGTGAGGCCGGGACTCTGGCCCTAGCTCTGCCACCAATAACTGATGTTGGCAAGTCGCTCATCATTGTGAAAAGAGAAGTTCTCTTTTTGTTGATAACAACAAAAACACTGAACTAGAGAGATTAAGAATACAGCACACCTGTAAAGACTGTACTCTCTGGATTAGCTGGCCTTCTCCAACTAGGTGCTTCCATTAGTAATTATTCTATTCTATTCACAGTTCTTCCATCCAATTCACCAGGAGGGTGTGAAAGATCTGTTGAAATAAAAACACAATTCCTTAGGTGGAAGCCACCCCCACCCCCACCCCATACAGCCTCAGAAAAAGAATGAACATCTGGTAAAACAATGCATTTACTCCCCATGGAGAAATAAATATATCCACAGGGAATAAATTTGACTTTCTTGTTAAAGGTCAAACTTCTCAGACTCTGTTGGAGTAGAAAAGATGATTTGTTTTATGGAGGGCACAAAGTGTGAGCACAGAGAACTCTGCTTTGCTGACAGAAAACACAGTTTATACGTATAAAAGCAGCATGACTCAAACTACAATGATGTGGCATACAATTCTGTCTTCATATCAGTTCATCTATTTTAAAACATATATTTTCTGAGGGCAGTTTGTGTAAGCAATTTCAGAGAACATTCTAGACATATGTCCTGGAACATTCTTGGTACATAGTTTGAGAATGAGGATATCATCTTGTCTCTCCTCCCTTTGATTTGTTAAGAGTTGTTGTTGGTGATGGTGTTAGGTGCCATTGAGTTGGTACCAACTCATAGTGACCCTATGCACAACAGAATGAAACTCTGTCGGGTCCTGGGCCAACCTCACT
>NW_006408615.1:6192164-6194746 GCF_000296735.1 Chrysochloris asiatica | reverse complement strand
CATCTAGTTCTTCTGGCCTCAGAATCATAAAGGCTGATGTTCAAGCGGTCCGTTAGTCAACTAATTGTTTCTGTGTGTCTTTGACCTTCTTCATTCTTCTTTACTCCACATAGGGAAAGCTGAAAATGGCTACTTCTGAACTTTTAAGACCCCAGTCACTGCCCACCAAAGTAAGATAAAGAAATTATCTTTGTGGATTATGTTATACCAATTGAGTTGGTTTCAATCCATAGTGACCCTGTTATATGGTTTCCCAGGAGCTACTAGTAAACTTGAACCACTGACCTTGTGGTTCAAACCAACTTTGCAGTCCAGCAAATTAACCCACAGTGCCACACCAGCACTTGGGTGGTAGTATCTTGCTAACAGTTTACTTTCTTTTTTCTCATTCTGGAATAAATAAAATTTACTCCATTTCCCTAAATAAAACACATGTCATATGCGCTGCTAAAGGATACACACTGGACTAATAACCACATGGTTAGCAGTTCAAACCCATTAGCCGCTCCATGGGAGAAAGATGAGACTTTCTGCTCCTGTAAAGATTTATAGCCTCAGACACCCTATGAAAGGTTTCTATGAGTTGCAATCAATACAATGGAAGTGGGTGGGTAAGTTATTTAGAAAAGTTTTCCTTTTCCCCCCCGCAAAGATTGTGCTTTCAAGGTAGATATAAACATAAAATCTTTGTCAGAAACAATTTTTTAATTCCTGGGATTTTCAGGAGTATTTAATGTATATAAAGTCTCATTTTTCCAGTGAACTAAAAGTAAGTGCTTTGAAGAACTATCATTTAATAATATCATCCACAGTAGAAAGTGTCATAATCCTGTCTTTTGCAATGCTTTATAGGATCTGTTAGAGAAATAATGTAGAATCATTTATCCTTTTAAAAGCTTTGTTATACATTGGCTACCTAAATTGAGGGGGCAATAAAGGCACGAAGTGACTGGCTTAGAAGTTTTTAAGAAGGAGTTTAGTTTAAAAGTGTGTGGGGGAACATAGAGTCCCCACTGAATAGTTTTCATCTTGTCTAGATGGGTCTGGTGGAAAGAGATGGAGATAAGATTCTTATGATTCAATAGTGAGTAACTGTTATCATGACTAATTGAAACTGTCACAATTGTAAAGGTAGAAGTTTTGTAACGAAAACAGGGGAGTAGTTAAACTTACAGACCAGAAACAGAGAACCCTAGGTTCATCAAGGGAGAAGAGCACAAGAGAAATGCAGGGTCCTATCCAGAGATGCAGCAACACCAAAGATAGAGGCAGAGATGAGGACATGGAGATAGGGAGCAGCTGAGGACTCTAGACTCGTGGAAAGAGAGGGACTGAGTGCTAGCAGCCAGGAGGCAGGCTTGCAGAATGTGCCCCTTGATTGTTTAAATTATTATATATGCCTGAGTGTTTTTGTGTACATTCCCCCACCCCCCTAAAGACAACAACAACAACAACAAAAACCACAGAGGAAATCGAAGCAAATACTGTCAAACGATGATGTACAGAGGAGAATGCAATCATTGCGATGAAACAATGAGAGTAAAATCTATGTTCTCCCATGTAAACTATCACTCAATTCACAATAAAAACTTTTAAAAAAAAGAAAAAAAAAAGCTTTGCTATGAACAATCCATCCTTTTGCAGTCAGCTGTTAGAATAATTTGCTGTATTTTCATATACTATATACTATGTAAACGCCATGTATGTGCATACTGCACCCAGGGAACAAAAACATGAGGGGGTTGTGTGAGTTGCAAAAACATCTAAGACATAAAAACATGGTATCTCAAAGTCTCCCACAGAAGCTCCTGAAAAAAGCAATTGCTAACCATTACCTTTCATCTGATAAAAAGAGAAACTCAATATTCTAGACTAAAAGCAAGTCACAGAATAAAACAAGACAGAAACCCCACCAAAACCCACTCAGGCACTAAAGGATAAGCACCAGGCCACAAAGTTGGTTTGAATTGCAAGGCAAGCGGTTCAAGCTCACCAGCAGTTCTTCAGAAACCCTACGCAGGGAGCATGAGCGGAATGTGGGCCCTATCCAGAGAAGCAGTGACACCAGACATGGAGAGAGGGAGCAGCTAGACTCATGGAAAGAGAAAGGCTGGGTGCTGGCAGCCAGGAGGCCAACTTGCAGAATGTGCCCTTAGGTTGTTGAAATAATTAGATATTCCTGAGTGTCTTTGTGCACATAAGAAACAAACAAACAAACAAAACAGAGGGGATAGAAGCAAATACTGTTGAACGGTGATGCATGGAGGGGATTGTAATCATTGAAATGATATGAAATACAATAGGATGAGTACAAAACTGATGTTCTCCCATATAAACTATCACTCAAAGCACAATAAAAGCTTAAAAAACAAAAAACAAAAAAACACCTCTATACAGGGTCACTATGAATCAGAAACAACTCCATGGCATTTAACAAAACAACATGAATAGGAAAATTAGGGTTTGGGGTTTTGTTTCTTTAATTAAAAACAAAACAAAAACATATATGGAAATGATTTGGTAAGATCAATCCAATCCAACAGAAAAACAGATTTTAGGCAAAATTTATTAATGTACTAGCG
>NW_006408615.1:6160196-6179303 GCF_000296735.1 Chrysochloris asiatica | reverse complement strand
CTACCAGAGCTCCTTATTGTTAAGCACCTGAAAATCTTTTTTGGTGAAGTGTCTGTTCATGTCCTCTATCCATCTTGATTGGATTATTTGTATTCTTCTTGTTGAGATGTTGAAGTGTTCTATAAATTTTAATGAGAATTCCTTTGCCAAAAACGTGTTCCCAATCTGTAGGTGCTCGTAATACTCCTTTGGTGAAATCTTTTGATGCACATAAGCATCTAATTTTTAGGAGGTTCTAGTCATCTATTTTTTCTTTTGTGTTTTCAGTTATGTTTGATCATGTGTTTATGCCACGTATCAGAGTTTGTTCCTATTTTTCATTGATAATCTTTATAGTTCTAGGCTTCACAAGTAGGTCTTTAATCCATGTCGAGTTCATTTTTGCAAATGGTGTGAGATATGAGTTTTGTTTCATTCTTCTGCAAATGGCGTTCCAGTTTTGCCAGCACCTTTGTTACAGAGACTATATCTCCCCCATTTAATGGATTTGGGTCCAGATTAACTGACTCTAAGTGGATGGGTTTACTTCCAGGTTCTCAATTCTATTCCACTGATCTTTATGTTTTTTGTTGTAACAGTATCAAGCTGTTTTGACTACCATGGCTGTGTAAGTTTTGAGATCAAGAAGTGACAGGGTTCCTACTTCTGAACATGAATTTAAAAACAAAAACCAAAAAATTCTAAAACAAGCCTCCCCAGTCCCCAGTAGTGGGAAATTCAGGCTCATTTGTCAAGGATGTTAAAGCAAGTTGAAACTCTGGTCTCCTTGGAGTCAAATAAATCTCCTAGCAAGTGTTTTGCCCCTGGGTTTGGTCCATGTCCTGTGTCACAGTGTGGCTAGTTGTGTGAGAGTTGTCTGTTGACCACTGGGCAACCGCTGGGCTCTGGTCCATTTCATGACCAATCTTCTCCTCTCATGGATTTCTTTCTGTTGGTGGCAAGTTCATGAGGACATGTAAGATATCCGACGCATGCCCACGGTTTTTTGTGGCTTTAAGACTGGGGTAACTTCATAGAAATCATACGATACCTGGTGTATCATTCTTTTTGCATTCCAAAGAGAGGTGACCCAACAGAATGCGGAAATCATCAGACAATCTCTTTGATAGCCCATGGAAGTAAAGTTTTACTTTACTTAATATAGAAACGGCTGCAAGCATACATTGACAGAGAACTTCCAGAGGTTCAAGCCATATTTGGAAGAGGCTGTGGAATGAGGGATATCATTGCTGATGTCTGATGGCTCTTGGCTGAAAGCAGAGAATACCAGAAAGATGTTTTTGTTGTTGTTGTTAAGTGCCGTTGAATCAATTCCGACCCATAGCGACCCTGTATAGGGTTTCCAATGAGCAGCTGGTGATCTTGAACTGCTGACCTTGCAGATCAAATGGCTTTGCAGTCTGGTGCATTAACCCACAGTACCAAAGCAGGTACAGTCAAAATACTGTACTTTAGAAGCAAGAATGGCAAGACTTTGTCTTATGTACCTTGGACATGTTATCAGGAAGCCCCTAGAGAAGGATATGAAAAAGAGGAAGACCCTCAGGAGATGAATTGATACAGTGACTTCACCAATGAGCTCAAATACAACAGCAGTTGTGAGGCTGTGGCATAGGACAGGTAACTTATAGCTGTTGTCACTGAGTTGCAACTGACTTGGCATCTAACAATATACATATGCAACACAGTGTCCTCAGACACCCTATGCAGGGTCACTATGGGTCAGAATCAACTGGAAGGCACGGGCACTTACCAACGACAATACAGTCTCGAGATCATGCGTCTTTAATACCAGGGCCCTGGGTGGGCTCTTAAGGATGATTCAGAAACACTCTGAAACTGTATAAACTGTATTTCTACATGCAGGTTCTGCACAAACACTCCATAGTTTTTTTTAAAAGTATACACACAACACCCTCCAACAAACACACATTTTAAAAAATTAAGCATAAAACTTCTTATTATTCAGATTTCCTTATTAGCTCACAATGGGTCAAATTCCCCTTGTCTGGAGATAGTTTCTCTAACCTTTTAGCACCGGAGAATCAGGCAAAGCCACATTGTATATCTTACCCTAGGACTGTCCTGCTTGAAAATTCAGTATTCCAACAAAAGCACAAAACTTGACACTGCACACATGCATTCGCTCTTCCCCTTAAAAGCACGCTTGCAGACTTTAGCTTCGTTGATCCTAAGTTGTAGGGCAAGTTAGTTTACAGCTCCAGCATACAGCACAGAAAACAAATACAATGGGACGCCGAATGTGTTTTTCATCTAAGAGTAATTGATTACACAGTCCATAACTGTGCAGCACAAATGTTATTATATCCAGGCAGTCCCAACAGGGCCACCGCTGGCATGGTCTACTGGGAATTCGAAGGTGGGGCAGAGGCTGTAGAACGTGAAATTATCCGAAAGTCACCAAACGCGTTGATGGGGAGAGTTAGACCGAATTCCTGGGGCCACCCACACGGGAAAATGTCATCACGCTCGCTAACTGACCCTTCTCTCCCGACCTTCTCATAAGTCATCAGCCCCGTTGGCCCCACAGCAGCGATTCGCGCCCAAACGTCGCAAATTGCATTAGATCTCACATGACTCATGCGCCTAAACAAACGCCCAAAAAGCCCAAACTCCGGTTTTCCAGGCAAGGGCCGGCGAGTGGGTGCGCATGCGTGCGGCAGACACGCTCCGCCCAGTTACGGACGCGCCCCTCCCAGCGACGGCTTCCGAGTCCTGAGCGCTCACGCCTTGTGACGCCACTACCCCTGGAAGGAGGTGTGGCCGGCGAGGACTCCGACGCGCCTGCGCAGTAGCTGGACGCGGGCGTTTCTTTCCTCCCATTTTTTTCGAATTCGTTTTAAGGGGTAGATTCGAGTTACAAAATGGCGGCCTGGAGCGTCTTCCGCGCCGTTGCCCCGGCGGCCTCAGATTGAGCGGACAGCGCTCCCCTCATTTGCCAACGCAAAGAGACGAGCCCCCGGGGGTCATGGTGTTTGAGACTTTTGGCTTGCCGACCACCAAGTTCTTCGAGGCTCTCAGCGCACCGGAAGCGGCCGAGCGCGCCCGGCTGGGAGACCCGCGGCCGCCTCAGACCCAAGCGCCCGGACCACGACCGCGGAGCGTGTGCAGCGGCGACCGCCGGCGAGGTGAGAGGGTGGGGCGGCCAGCGCAGCCACGCAGCCGGGGCTGTTTGTGAAGCCGGCCGAGGCCCAGTAGCCGGGCCGGAGTCCGGCTTGGAGAGGCTGGCGCCGGCGCGGGGCCCCTGCGGCCCGGCCCAGGTAGGAGGCCCGGGGAGCCGTTGGCGAGGCTCCCTTCTCCCGATTCCGTCTCGTCCGTTGGCGAGCCCCAGGCAGCGCCTTTCTGGCCCGGCTTGGCTTTTTCCTGCCTGCTCGGGCCCCATAATGAAGCGATCCTGAGCCGTGCTTTTCCCCCAGGGAATTTCCCTTCCGGTGTACGCTTGCTGCTTGGTACCGTCTTCTTCCGGGCGCCTCACTAATTGTTGTTTGTTCGTACCATCGGATCCATTCCACCCGGTAGGACAGAGTAAAACTGCCTCCTTGGGTTTTCTAGGCTGCTATCTTCAGGGCGGCCGATCGCCAGGCCTTTCTTCCGCGCGGCTGCTGGTGGCTTAAACCGCTGAATTCTCTGTGTATTAGGGGAGCGCTTTAGCCCCACTTCCCTCGACTCGGTTCCGATTCCTAGCGACCCTGGAAGACCGAGTAGACCTGCCCCGTAGGCTTAGCCAGGCTGCAGATCTTTATAGACGCTGACGGCCTCAACTTTTCACCCGAGCGGCTGGTGGGTTCGAACCCTTGGTAGCAGTTTAGCCACTTTGGTGTTTGGGGCTTAGAGCGAGCGGATGTTGAGTTCAGTTCAACGATGACTCCCTCCCCAAACCCCACTCTCTTCTGTGTCCCCATTGGACAGAGTAGAACTGCTTCTTAGGGTTTCCCAGATGGTCTTTTGGGGACAGATCTTTTTCCTTCGACTTACCTGACTGTCGTTGTTAAGTACCCTTGTGGCACTTCCGACTCATAGCACTGGACTGAACTAAAAAATTCCGATGTTTGAGCCCACCAGCCGCCCCGCTGGAGAACGAGGAGGCATTCTGCACGCTCCGGATGATTTTAAAAAGCCTCGGAAATCCCGTTTAGGGGCCCTATGAGTCAGAACCAAGAGGGCACTTAGAAACAACAACATAGGGTTTCTGAGGAGCAGCTGGTGGGTTTGAACTGCTGACTTTGTGATTCAAACTGACTTTGCTGTCTAGTGCTTTATCCTACAGTGCCGCTCCAAGAAGACTAGGCACACACAAAGGGTTTTCCCCAATTTCTTGGAGTTGTGATTTATCACATTGCTTCCTACTTAGAGATCATTTCGTAAGTTGGTGCTTTTTTACTTAGAAGCAATAACAGGAGGCTTACCAGGTACCAGGGGTTGTTTCAAGTACCTCTACGTGATTTATTTCTTCTCTCTTGCAAGTTTGGGAGGAAAAATAGTTCATAGCCATTAACCAACCTTATTTCTTTAACAATGTTTGTTAAACTCTTCTTGTGCGACAGGTACTGTTTTAAACTGTTCATTTCTCATTTAATTAGCGTAACCTGCCCAAGCTCTCACAGCTAGAAAAGGGCAACCTAATGCGTTGCTTTCTCCAACATCTAATGTCCCAGTTTGCCCGTTGGACATCAGAGAGCGCACCTATTCTGAGCTTTTGGCACACATAATAAACAGGCCAAGATCCCTGCTGGTTCTTTACACCTAACTCAACACACATGGTGGCATGTGGAAGCAGCTGTGTTTATTTCGATGATTTGACAGTGCCTGTCCTCTCTTTAGTTGTGAATAGTTGTGCAAAGTTCAAATTTCACTCCTTTTACAGTTGACTTTCAGCTCCACCTTTTTTTTTTTTTTTTTTTTTGCCCAGAGTTAATCTAAAATCAAAAAACAAAAAACGACCATTTCAACTTCTCTTTTCCGCCCTCTGGTGGCGGTTGTTCAAGAGGAGGTAAATGGAAGAATCCTCAGATTCTTCCCCAAAGCAGATCAGTGAGGGGTTTCAACTCATAGTCACCCAGTACTGGGAGCAGAAAGCCTCATCATTCTCCTGAGATCCGTATTGGCTGTAAGGAATTACGTCTTTAAAAGTACCTTGTTTAATTTTGTTTGAATGGTGAAGGTGAATAGTCAAAGTTGACCCAGGGTTTTTGCAAAGGCATTAAAAAATTCCTCGGGTAATGGTTCAGGGGGAAAAAAAGGCATGTATTACATCAAAATCTTTGTACTTTAGAACCATGGTCTTGTAATTAGCAAAAGAGGCATGTGCTTGGAAAAGAACAGTTCAAATCTCATTAAGTGCTGTGGAGTAGATATTGACCCATAGGGACCCCTGTAAGGTTTCTGAGGAGTAGCTATTGGATTTGAACCAATAGCTATCAAAACTAGCAATCCAGTGCTTAGCTTACAGCATCACACTAGGATTCCAAAGCTCATTAGGACTGTGTTCAAAGTTGGAAGCCCCTGTGTGAGTAAGCTTTGGCATGCCAGCATTTGAGTATTAGTATCCAGGTACTGGGGGGACAACGGGGGACCTGTGAGCATGTGACTACCAACCGTGAGATTCCAAGAAGCTTTCTTAGGCCGGTGGGTGGTGGTGGTGGAGGCAGGTGTGCCGGAGGAGTCCAGGTGGGTTTCAGGAACCCTGGCAGACACCCAAACCTAAGGGACAAGTTCCTGAGCAAGAATGGACAGGCGTTTCAGTCCATTCTGTTGGCAAGTATGGGAAGAAGCCTGAGCTCTCGGTTTGGTGGTGGCTTGTTTTAATCGTGAAACATTAAACTGCTGTTAGGCTGAGAACACAGATGGCTGGTTTCCAGGATGGGCATACGCCCTGACTTTAGACAGATGCCTGTTACAGCTGTAGTGATACACCTGGCAGTCCTGCCTCTTCCCGACACGAGGGTCAGGCATTCTCGGGTGTTAACATTTCCATAGTCTAAATCATATCTTGACCCTAAAGCGCTGTCTTAGCTTACCAATATGCAATTTGGGTAAAATAAATGCTCAGTCTTGGGAAACAGGCTTTCCTGTCAACTCTCTTTCCAGAGTAGTCCTAGTGTGAAGAGGTTTCTCATTCCTGATTGAAATTCTCATCTGACGCTGAGCTTCCTTGATTTTAAAGAGAATTTTTGGACTAGTGTTCTCTGTGTCTAGGTTGCAAGGTTCTTGTACATAGGTTATGTTAGTTAAGCACATGAGGATTGTATACCATACTTAAGTTGCCAGGGTTTTTAAAAATCACTATTTTCCCATTTTCCTGATGGAGTTGATTTAGTGATGGGTAGCAAGAGCGCCCGTGTTTCTGAGCTGTGCTCCATGACCTCCTAGTGTGGTGTCGAGTCGGTTCCAGCTCATAGTGACCCCGTATAGGGCTTCCAGGGAGCAACTGGTGAGGTTGAACCACTGACCTTTTGGTTCATATCAACCTTGCAGTTCAATACTTAACCTTCAGAGCCACATCAGGCCTCCCTTGTTGTTGTTGTTGTTGTTGTTGTTGTTGTGTGCCATCAATTCAATCCTGACTCAGCAACCTTGTATAGGCTTTCCGAGAATGGCTGATGAGTTTGACCTGTGACCTTGGGTTAGTAGTCCATTGCTTATCTTGCCAGGACTCTTGACACCACCAGCACAGAGTTCCACTGGTGTCAGGAACCTTTGTCTCTCATTTTGTGCTGGAATGGATTTTTAAATACCTCATGAGAGTGGACTCTTCATCTGGAAAATTTAGTTGTTGACTTTCCTTTTCTGTATCTTAGGTTCAGAAAAATGGCCAAAAGAATCGCTGAGAAGGAATTGACGGATAGGAATTGGGATCAAGAAGATGAAGCTGAAGAGGTAAAAAGTAATTCCTGTGACACTGATTTCATGCTGCTTCTAAGGTGAAATTTGTTTTGAGCTTCCTCATGATGTCTTTGTGGTAGAAATGAAAAGACCTTTTAAGTCCGTCCTGACCGGTAAGTGTCCCCAGTAGCCGTCCTTGATAAGTACCGTGGTCCCCTGTAGGTGTCCTTGGTAAGTACCGTGGTCCCCTGTAGGTGTCCTTGGTAAGTACCGTGGTCCCCTGTAGGTGTCCTTGGTAAGTACCGTGGTCCCCTGTAGCCGTCCTTGGTAAGTACCGTGTCCCTTAGAGCCTGTCGTTGGCGCGGAAAGCAGCACAAGCACAAAGTGGGCTTCCCCCCTAACACTGAGCCCTGGGCTGGCCTCTTTTGTCGAAGGAGCTCCTTCCTGAAGTTCCCGAAATACCTGGTGTGGAACGTGTCCTTTAGTCACGGCTGTAGGCTAAGTGGTTTACTCACTGGAGCTGGCCACAGCGCTGGCAGTCTAGCCTGAAAGATGGTTCACTGCCACCACCTTGGTCTGCCAAGCCCTCATTTTACATTTCAGAAGCTTAAGGTCGCCGCTCCAATTCTTAGGCTTCTTGGAGGCCTGCCTAGTGGATCAGAGACCCCAACAATTGGCTTCTAGAAATAGAATTGTCTAAATCTTGTGCCTCTTTGCGTTGGCCTAGTTTACTTCCCAACACAACAGAAATGTCTTCTCTGAGGAAATCTTGTCGTTTGTCCCCTATAAAGTATAAGGCATGGCTACAGTCCTGGCGTGGCACTGGACTGCAGAGTCTGTCTGAACCTCAAGGTCGGTGGTTCAAGCTCAGCTGCTACTCAGAAACCCTATGTTGTTGTTGTTAAGTGCTGTTGAGTTGATTCCAACCCATATACACTGTGTAGGGTTTCCAAGGAGCAGCTGGTGAGCTTGAACTGCCGACCTTGCAGTTCAAATGGCTTTGCAGTCTGGAGCATTAACATATAGCCCCACACCAGGACTCCTCCTGTGCAGGGTTGCTAAGGGTGGAAATCGACTCAGCGACACTTAACAACATTTTTAGTGCCTCATTAGCAGTTTAAGCCTCCCGGGCCAATCCACTAACCAAGTTAGCCTTTCTAGTTATTAACGTTAGATGCTATAAAATACCTGAGAGAGTGTTTCCAAGATTGTTTTTTGATGGCTGTCTTCCTGCTTTCTGAATCTGTTCTTTCAAGTACAGTCATGTGCCACATCATGTCCATCCGGGGACCATTAGCTGCAAAAAATTTGCCGTGTAACAGTGTGTGCTTCGACTTTTTTCAACATCATGGATTAGGAATCTTTTGAGTGTTGTAGTGTTATCTCTGTTCGGTTTTCTTTTGAAAAATATTACCATAAACTGCATTGTGGCTCCCAAATGCAACAGAACCAGTGTTAGTGGTAACCTCAGCAAGAGGCAGGGGACTAGGATGGATTCAGAAGCGAGACAGGAGGTTACTGAACACGAAGAGGAAAATTCGTGAACGCTGTTGCACGTGACAGTCCCAGTGATCTCAAAAACCAAGAGAGATTCCCATGCAGTTACAAGATTGGTTCCACTGAAAGCTACGAGACTGATGGAAAAGCCAGAGGGCCCCAGATCAGATAGGAAGACCCTGCTGACATGCTAGGGGGTAGGGGTGACCAAGCACTTGGCTGCTAACTGGAAGGTCAGCCACTTGCACTTACCAGCAGCTCTACTGTAGAAAGGTGTAGCGGTCCCCTTACAGAAAGATGACCACCTTGGCAGTCCTATGGGGCATTCCAACTCTGACCTATAAGATAGCTATGAGTTGGAATCGACTCATTGGCAGTGGATTGGGTTTGGTTAACAACAGAACAACGCAAAGTTTCATGAAGTCTAGATTACCATATATGGTTTGCTTAGGCATAAAAATATTTCAGGTGTGGAAGAAGTCATGTTTAGGCAGTTGCTAGTGGAATGAGTCTGGAAAGGCTTTCATTTTGGGCAAGTGCAGCCAAGGGTCCTATTATTAAGTGCTGATAAGTCAGTTCCATCTCAGAGCAACCCTGTATAGGGTGTTTGAGGAGCAGCTGGTAGGTTTGAACTACCAGCCTTGTAGTTAGCAGTCCAGTGCTGATCCTAGTACTACTACACTAGGCCTCCTAGGGAGCCTTCTTTTAACTGTAGCAGGATCTGAAATGGTTAGTGGTGGTGTTAAGTGCAGTTGAATTGACTCTGACCAGTGTGACCCCAAGTATGACAGTGAAACACTGCCACTGTGTTCATCCTGTTGAGAGTCTGCCTCTTTTCCACTGACCATTTCCCCAGCATGATGTCCTCCAGGGACTGGTCTCTCCTGATGACATGTCCAGAGGACATTGAGACCACGATTTGCCATCCTTGTTACAGAGGAGCATTGTGGCTGTACTTGTAAGACAGATTTATTTTTTTTCTGTCAATTCATAATATACTTAATATTCACTATCACCATAATTCAAATGCATCCATTCTCAAGTCTTTCTTACTCGTTGTCCAGTTTTCACATGAATATGAGATAATTAAGACTCCTTAACTTGGGTTAGTGGATTCTTAGTCTTTAAGGGGACATATTTGCTTTTTGACACCTTAGTGAAGTATTGCCCATTGCAATACGCTGTCTGATTTTTGAACTGCTGCTTCCATGGGCATCGATTATGAATTCAAGTAAAACGCCATCTTCAGTCTCTCCTCCATTTGTCATGCTGTTGCTCATTGTTTTGATCACTGTTGTTGTTTGGTGCCATTAAGTCTGTTACTGACTCATAGCTTGTACCTTACACACAAAAGGACAAAATGCTGCCTGGCCCTCACAGTAGTTGCTACACTTGAGCCCATTGCCACTGTCACTGTGCCAAGCCATCTCTTTTGGGGTCTTCCTCTTTTTTGCCAAACCACCACTTTACCAAGCATGATGCCCTTCTCCAGGGACTTGTCACTCCTGATACGTCCGAAGTCTGGCCATCCTGACTTCAAGGAGCATTCTGATTGTACTTCTTCCAGCACAGATCTGTTTGTTCTTTTGGTAGTCCATGGTACTTTGAATATTCTCCTCCAACACCACGACTCAAGTGCATCACTCCTTCTAGGGTCTTTATTCATTGTCCAACTTCCACATGCTTATGAAGTGATTGAAAAATTCCAAGGCTTGGGTCAGGAGCATCTTAATCCTCAAAGTGACATCTTTGCTCTTGAGCACTTTAAAGAGGTCTTGTGCAGCAGATCTGACTAATGCAATACATCATTTGGTTTTTTGACTGCTGCTTCCATGCGTGTTGATGGTTGATCCAAGCAAAACGAAGTCTTTGACATCTTCAAGCTTTTCTTCATTTATCTTGATGGTTATTAATTGGCCCAGTGGTACGGTTTTTGTTTTCTTTACCTTGAGGTGCAACCCATACTGAAGGCTGTGGTCTTTGATCTTCATCAGTAAGTATTTTACTTTCAGCAAGCAGGGTTGTAGCTTCTGCATAATGAGTCTTCCTCCAATTCTAATGCCACGTTCTTCATACAGTTCAGCTCCTCGGATTGGATTATTTGCTTAGCATACAGGTGGAATAAGTGTGGTGAAAGAAATACAACCCTGGCGCATACTCTTCTAATTTTAAACCATTCAGTGTTACCTTGTTCTAGTCAAACAACTGCCTCTTGGTCTATATATAGGCTCCTCATGAGCACAATTAACTTAGAGAATACTTATTCTCTGCAATGTTGTCCATAGCTTGTCATGATCCACACAGTAGAAAGCCTTTGAATAGTCAATAAATCACAGGTAAACATTTGGGTGTTCTCTGCGTTTAGCCAAGATCCGTCTGACATCAGCAGTGAGATTCCCTCATTTCATGTCCTCTTCTGAATCCAGCTTGAACCTCTGAAAGTTCTTTGTCAAAGTATTGTTGGAGCCATTTTTTAATTACCTTTAGCAAATTTTACTTAATCATTAATGTAGTGTTAATGATATTGGCCAGTGATTTTTTTCGCATTCCATTGGTCACCTCTCTTTGGAATGGGTACAGATATGGATCTCTTCTAGTTGTTGGGCCACGTAGCAGTCTTCCAAAGTTCTTGGCACAGGTGAGTGAGGGCCAGGGATTGATGAGCTGAGAGGGACTGGTACTGGCCATTTTAAGTGTGACGATCACGTAGTTTACTTTGCTGGGAATGACAGATTGAAGAAGAATGGTGTTGCATTCAACATCAAAACATCTCAAGATCTACCTTGGAAGTACAACACTGGCTGTCTGACTGGATCATATCCATGTGCCTACAAGAAAGGCGAGTTACTACAACTCTTACATTTATGCACCAACCACTAAAGCCAATGATGATGCGGTCTGAAATTGATCAAACATGCAGCCAGGATGTATTGATTGATAATTACCTAGCAATTGGAATGTAAAGGTTGGAAGCAAAGAAGAAGGATCAGTCGTTGGAAAATACGGCTTTGGTGATAGAAATGATGCAGGAGATCACATTAATTTTGCAACATCGATGACTTCTTCATTGCAAATACCTTTTTAAACAATATAAACGATAACTATACACATGGGCCTCATCAGATAGAATACACAAGAAATCAAATTGACTACATCTGTGGAAAGAGACAGTGGAAACACTCCATATCGTCAGCCAAAACAAGACCGAAGACAGATGTGGAACAGACCATCACTTGCTCATATGCAAGTTCAGACTGAAGCTGAAGAAAGTGAAAACAAGTCCACGAGAACTAAAATATGACCTTGAACATGTCCCACCTAAGTTTAGAAAGGACCAAAATGGACTTCAGAAGAGATTCTAAAACTTCATCTCCAGCATAGTAATGCTAGGAGAAATGGAAGGAATGTGAGGAGGCAAAAGAGCTGAATAGAATATTTCAAAGGGCACTTCGAGAAGACAGAGTCAAATTATAGTGAAATGTCCAAAGACCTGAGCTTAGGAAATTGCAAGGGTAGAACTTGCTCAGTATTTCTCAAGCTGAAAGAATTAAAGAGAAAATTTAAGCCTGGAGTTGCAATATCAAAGGATTCTATGGACAAAATATTGAATGATGTAGAAAGCATCCAAAGAAAATGGGAGGAATTTGCAGTCACTGTGTTAAAAAGAAATGGTTGGTGTTCCACCGTTTCAAGAGGTGCCATGTGATCAAGAGCCAGTGATCCTGAAGGCACTGGCCAAGAACAAGGCTCTGGGAATTTGATAGGATGCAAGTTGGAATCTTTCAACAAACTATAAGTGCAGGTGAGACCATTTTCAAGATTCTGGTTTTGGGCATCTGAATTTCAGAACTGGTGCTACTACAACTGATTGTAATCTGTAAGGTGTGCCTTCAGGCATTTGACTTAAGAAAGATTTTGCTTCTTGAAATGGAACTTTTATTCTATGTTTTGTTTTGTTTTTTTAATATCTTAGAATGTACCGGACTTTAATCTGAAGAATTGGTTATTAACAGTCTCCTCGGAAGTGTTTGGCTTGCATACCTTGCCCTCCTTTGTGCGTACGGGGATTTGAAGCCTGTGTGAATGGTTGGATGCTGGGAGTTCTTGATGCTCCTTAGTTGGAATTGTACTTTGTCATTTGTGTGATAAAGTAACAATATTTGAAAAACAGCAGATATGTTAGATAAATTTGTTATAACTTTTTTGGTGGTTCATTTTGTCTCATTGTTGACTTTCTCTTACTCTTTAATTTGTGCTCTCCTGCAGGTGGGAACATTCTCAGTGGCCAGTGAGGAAGTCTTGAAGAATAGAGCCATAAAAAAAGCAAAACGTAGAAATGTTGGCTTTGAAGTGAGTGCTTTTTTCTTTAGCATTTGACATTGAAGCCTAATTTGATGTCTGCCTTGCAGAGCATTCCCACCTCTGGGAGCGAGCCCATAACAGACCACCTAAACATGTCTCCTGTTGTTGTTGAGTTCTGTGGAGTTGGTTCCGACTCACAGTGACACCCTACACAGGGTTTCCGAGGCTGGATATCTTTACGGGAGCAGAAAGCCTCATCTTTCTCCCACGGAACAGCTAGTAGTTTTGAACTGCTGACCTTGAGGTTAGCAGCCCAATTCATAACCACTATGCTACCAGAGCTCCTTCTATTCCTTGTAAAAACCTGTAAAGTGTCAAATCTGTACCTTCAAAGGGGAGGAGCCTAAGCAGCTGAAGAAACGAAGTAGACAGATTCCAACTGAGTGACAAGAGGAAGAAGAAAAACAAGGGCAGTGATAGGAAAGGCCAGGGAGGAGGAGTGAGCCAGGGCCCGTAAGTCAGCTCGCCACGTCCTCTCTGTGCCTGGGACCCTGGTTGGGGGAGGGCAGAGGCAAGTCCTGAACTAGCACAGAAGCCCTTTGCGGGCAGTGAGTGTTAGATGCTTCACCTCCGTGCTTGACGTACAAAGCTGAACATTCATTGGGACGGTCACGGAGCCTGCATTCAGCAGTTACCCCACGCCCACCATGCTCCCATGTACATTAGACCCGGAGCGCCATCTCAGTGTTATGGCATCAGTTGTCAGGAGAGGCCTGCACCTCCCGGTGGCCACTTTGGGGTGCCCCTCACCTCGCAGTTGGTGGTGGCACTCTGTCAGTGTCCTTTAGTTCCAGGCTGTCTGCTGAGCTCTTACCGTTCTTGCCTTGAGACTGGTGAGTAGCTGGGTGTCGGTTCACTGTGGAGAGACAGGGGAGAGACATTTAGGGAGGAAGTGATTCGATGGGAAACATTTTGTTTGGAGTGCCCATGAGATGTGCTGGTTGAGGACTCAGACGAGGAATTGGGTGGTGAGTATAGCTCTGGGAGAAGCCGGCTGCAGACGAGCTCCAGCTTCTTGGTGACTGAGGATGCAGGAGTGGAAGCAAGACAGCTTCGCCCAAACCTTGGCCAAAGCAAAGTGACGTAAACGTGAACAGAGCATTGGAAGCCACATCTCTTTTTGCCAAACTTCATAATTTTGTGTTTCCATCAGAATTTGTATATTGAATTAATAAAATACCAAGGTGCTGGTGTGTTGCGGCTTTTCCCAAATAGTGACTTTACTGGTTCACGCAGCAGATCTGGTGGGCACTGGGGATACTCTGGTGCATGAAAATGACCCAATCTCCCTGCCTGTGGAGCAGACGTCCAATGAGGGAGGCGGGGGTGTGGAGAGCCCCTGGACAGCTTCCAAGTCATCTCTTGAGTCTCATTTTCTAATGTCACCATTCCTTTTGTTAAGACCAGTAGTTCTTGGCAGTTCTGGGTGATGATTCTAGAGCCAATTTGCTGTTAGCAGTCTCTGGAATAGCTAGAAATACCATGTGGCCTTAAAATCTACAGTACACCTAAAAGGCCCTAAAGAGCCCCTGCTTTACATCGCATTGCTGGGTCATTGCTTTCCAGTGGTGTGTTGTAAGTAATAGTGACTTAAACTTTGATTGCATTGCTCAACCTCAGATGCTAACCTATATTTGTTACCTGCATTAAGTCCACACCTGTTAAGATCTGGCATTTACCTTGTCTCATTAGACACGACCCTAAATGTCCATGGCCAGTGAGCGCCTGGAATGCTGGTTGTGACTGAAACCCCTGTCTTGGTTGGACAGTGTGTGGTGACATTAAATGAACTGGCAGTTAATGGGGCAGTCCTACTTTGAGTAAGTGGGGTGTGAGGTGTATGTGGGACCAGTGTGCTTTCTCTGAGACACTCACAGGCATGTATTCCTCTGATGGGTTGTTGAAAACAGTTCCTAGGGCAACCCTTGGAACTTTGGTCCAGGAAACAGATTCATGTCCCTGCAGTGGGACCACAGCTTTGAAAATGAAACACTATGAACTTATCAGGGGCTCATAGGAATGCCAACATTTCCCAGACTGCGTAGCTTAGTGATTGAAAAAGCGAGAAACAGTGACCAGTAATCTGCTAGAGAGATCCTGGCTTCCAGAAGCACTGAGGACAGTTGGGAGCATGACCAGAATCTAGATGGGAGATTCTCAAATCCAGCGTCTGTAGGCTGAAAACCGGTTGAAAGCTACCAACATTTTTAGAAATGGAAGTGTAAGTGGGTATTATCCACCCTTCCTGTGCATCTGATCCAATTATATGTACAGGTCCAGCAGGCTGATGTACATGAAATCTTTCACTCGGGTTCAGCTGTACTAAGAATGTGTTTTCATTCCTCGGGCCTGGGTGGTAGATTATTGCCTTGGTTTTTTGTTTTTTTGTTTTTTGACCTTTTATGTGAAATACGCATTCTACATCTGACAGTCCAGTCCCTCTCATGGTGCTCCGGGCGCTCCCTATGCGCCAGTCCCTTGTTCTGGGTGGGCAGTTTCTGTCTCATGTGGTTCAGGAGGAGCCTGAGGGCTATTTAACTACAGTGTGACTGTCAGTTGCTTGCTTACTTGGTGATGTCTGATGTGCACTCTTCTTTCTGTTTCAGTCTGATAGTGGTGGAGCTTTTAAGGGTTTTAAAGGTTTGGTCGCGCCTTCTGGAGGAGGAGGAGGATTTTCGGGATTCGGGAACGTGGCAGGAGTGAAGCCGTTGGGACTGTCCAATGGGAGCAGCACCCCCAGCACCCCTGTCTTGAGCAGTACACAGGCAGCAGCAGAGACCAAGGCCGCCTTCAGTAAGTAGCTTCTGAGGACACTCTGTGAAGAAGAACTTGGCAAAGAAATGCATGTCCTGGTACTGGAACTGAGCCAAGCAAGAGGCTAACGAGAGGGGTAGAAGCCGGGGACTTCAGCTGTGTACAGAGTGGAAGCGCCATCTAGTTGGTTCCAATTCAGTTTCTGAGGTGCGGCTGGTGGGTTTGAGATTCCGACTTTGTAGTCAGCAGTCCAGTGTTGATCCTACAGAACCAAACTAAGTATCTAGAGTTTTAGGGGATAGAAATCAGAAGATGTCAACAACTATGTAAGACGTAGGCGTAAAAACCCAAGAGACAGCAGCTGTGGACAGAGTTAGGGGTAGAGGCCTGGGAGACATCAGCTGTGGACAGAGTTAGGGGTAGAGGCCTAGGAGACATCAGCTGTTGACAGAGTTAGGGGTAGAGGCCTAGGAGACATCAGCTGTGGACAGAGTTAGGGGTAGAGGCCTGGGAGACATCAGCTGTCGACAGAGGGGTAGAGGCCTGGGAGACATCAGCTGTGGACAGAGTTAGGGGTAGAGGCCTAGGAGACATCAGCTGTGGACAGAGTTTTAGGGGTAGAGGCCTAGGAGATGTCAGCTGTGAACAGGATGAGGGGTAGATATCAGCTGTGTAGCGTGAGGGACACAGAGACCCGGGAGACATTAGAGGTATACAGAGTTAGGGGTAGAATACAGGCTTTTCAGCCCAAATGGACCTGGCTCCTGTTCTCAGCATATCCCCATGAAAAAAAAGCCCCTTGACCTCTGAGCCTCAGAAGACTCTACTCTATAAAGGGTTCCCTGCCACCCATCCGTTCGTGGGCCATATGCCAGTGAGGCTCAAGGGTACTGTCCCTGCCGTGGGGCCTCCTGCCTGGGTTTGGTTGGCACCAGGTGTGTTGCCTGCCTGCCCTGATTATAGGGAGGGGTGAAGCAAGCCACAGAGAGTGGGCTTGAATGATCAGGTTGGACCTGGCTAACTAATGTGGCTTCTGTTCAGATGTAAACAAATGTGTGTGCACTCTACCCTGTTGGGGCCCTGAGTGGTACACGTAATTGTTATCAGCTGTCCACCAAAAGGGTTGTGGGTGGACTCTGCCTATAGGCACCTCCAAAGAAAGGCCTGGAGGTGGACTTCCCACGTAGAAGCTGCTGCTGACCCTGACGCACACGGGTCGTCCTGAGTTGGGCTGGCGGCTAGTGCTGCTCAGACTCTGGCAACAGTCTGTAGACCGGCAAAGTGAGGGGACATTGCCGCTCGGTACAGGCCTGGGTGACTTGTTGGGTGCCGCCGTATGAGCAGCGGCTCGCTGGTCTGGCCCTTCCTGCACAGGTCCTCCCACCTAGATGCTCATCAAACCCACGTCTTCTAAGTGCCTTCTCATTTTCTACAGGTTCTCTTACTGCCAACGGCCCCACCTCTTTGGGTGAGAAAAAGATTTCAAATCCTAAAACGAATGGTAACAGTCCACAGCCCTCTTCCAGCTTGTCCACGCATGCAGCGTGCCAGGGGAGTGCCTATCACAAGCAGTTGGCAGCCTTAAACTGCTCCGTGCGTGACTGGATCACAAAGCACGTGAACACAAACCCGCTGTGTGACCTGACCCCCATCTTCCAGGACTACGGGAGGTATCTAGCGGACATTGAACAGCACCATGGGGACGGCGGCGGTGGCAGTAGCAACAGCAGTTCTGAAAGTGAAATCAGCAAGATGCCTGTTGAGGCGCAGACTCCTTCGCTGTTTGGGTCAACAAAATTACAGCAAGAATCAACGTTTTTGTTCGCTGGCAACAAACCCGAGGCATCGTCTGAGAAGACCACAGAAGCCTTGTCTGAGAAGAAGACGGCAGAAGCGTCCCCAGGAGTGCCCCCTGCCTCCTCGTTCACCTTTGGCAAGAAAGTTGACAGCGCCGTGTTGAGCTCCCTGAGCTCCGGGCCCCTGACTGGATTTTCTTTCTCCCCTGGAAACACCAGTTTGTTTGGCAAAGATACGGCCCAGAGCAAGCCGGGCTCTTCACCATTTGCCCCCAAAGCTCTGGAGAGCCAAGCAGAAGGCGGCGGCAGCGAGTGCAAAGGTAACTACATAGATCGGGGCTGTCGATTGACTTTAAATTCGTGTCTCATCTTTGGTGGTGGTGGTTTGTACTAACGGAGACCCTGTACTGGGTTTCCAAGGAGTGACTGGTAAGTTTGAACCACCATCCAGCGGTTAGCAGTCTAGGGCTTGTCCTACTGCATCTCATGTTTAGTGGGGAAAAGTCAGACAGACTTTTGATGCAGGTGGATTGGATTCTATCCTCTGGACTATAATCAACCCTTTAAAATAAACAAGAAGGCTGTTCCATAACCAGGGGTGGCTAGTTTTCCCAGGAGGGAGCTGGCCTGAGCACCTTTCCCCACAGCAGTCGAGGGCACTGTGAGGTGTCTACAGACTGGGTCGGAGCAGGCTGGCTGCTCTGCCAAGCAGTCCTCTCCCTCTGACACTGGGTTTCCTGGTGCACGTGTTCATCCCGGGTGGGCCTTATGCAGTGATGACGTGCTGATCCTTACCCGTACAGGTATGGAAACAGCACAGCGGGCTCTTCCAGGAGGTGCAGGGCTCTGCCTCGGAAGTGGACGCTTCCCTCCTGGAGCTGTCATCCGCTCCTGCGCAGTCTGCCCTGCAGCCAGAGCTTAAGGGGCGCTGGAGGAGCTCCCTTCTCTTTCTTTTCAGAGACTCGGTGGAGAGGTGCTGAATTTGGGGTAACTGCCCAGTGTCTAGGGGCTTCCATGCTCTGTAAGAGACCTGGGGCAGGAGGCGAGCCTGATGGGTACCTGGGAGCTCCCCTCTGAAACATTTCCCAGGCGGTGCTAAGGCACCAATTTGAGAACCATGACCCAGTTGAGTGTCAGAACACCTTTTTTCTTAGGCAAAAATTACCTAGTAACAAAGGCCGATTCTGGGCTTTGGAGGTAGGTGCAGCAGGGTCAGGCCCAGACTATAGAGTACCGCAGTAACATGCAGGTAGCCACCATGGAACGATTCACAACCAGGAATCGGTTTCCAGCTGCGCATAAAAGTCAGGGTGATGCTTGGCTTACATTCTTAACAGTTGGGTTGTGGAGGTGTGGGTTACAGTTATTGTTAAGTGCAGTTTCTACTTTAGAGACCCTACATAGGGTTTCTGAGATACAGCTGGTGAGTTTGAACTGCCGACCTTGTGATCTTGTGCTTATCTTAGAGCGCCTCACCAGGACTCTGTGGGAGTCAGAGGAAGCCCTAAATCTGTTTAGTATCTTTATGTAAATTCAGTCTCCCCTGAGTTCTTTGTGACATGTAACAGGCAAAGTGTCATTCCTCAGCATGGTGTGGCAATGTGCAGGGCAGGGGCCGGGATGAAGGCCGTGAGAAACCCGCCGAGACTTGGATTGCTCAGTGGGGGGATTCTCTGAACACAGTCAGCTGTGTGTTGGCTACCTGCTTTTCTGTCCTTAGTTGTGGTTTGTATGTTTATTACACTGTCGTAGTTGGTTGACAGCTTTGCTGGATAAAGGATTCTTGGGTGGCAGTTTTTTCTTTCAGGGTTTTATATATGTCTCCCCATTGCCTTCTTGCTTTGCATGGTTTCTG
>NW_006408615.1:6151011-6152711 GCF_000296735.1 Chrysochloris asiatica | reverse complement strand
ACGTCCACCCGATCCGCCATCTTGTTTGTTGTCCCCTATTTAGGTTTTGAGTTGAGTCATGGGCTCGGACAGTGTTCCTCTGTGTAATCCAGCAAAACCTAGGAACTTTCTAGAAATGTACACCCTCGGGCCTCCTCATACCCTCTACTGCTCCAGAATCGCTGCGTAAGGCCCAGTCCTTTTTTTTAATTAAACTAATTCTCATAAAATTCACCCTTGTAACTTTCACAATTCAGTGGTTTTTCATAATTTAATGAACTTGTGCAACAGTTACCACGAGCTAATTCCAGAAGGCTTTTGTCACCAGCCATCTGGGAGCCCTGGTGTGGCGCTGCGGGTTAATGCTCCGGTCTGCAATGTCAGTTTGAACTGCAAGGTTGGTGGTTCAAGCTCACCAGCTGCTCCTCCGAAACCCTATACAGGGTTGGAACCTACTCAACGGCACTCAACAGCATCCGGGTTTCAGCAGATGCTTCTCGCATGCTCAGTTTTGAGAACCCCTAGACTAACTAGGTCTGTGGTCCCTTGATGGCCCACTGCCAAAGTTGATGCTGATTTCCAATTCATCGTGAACCTAACAGCACAGGGTACGACGGCTCCAGAGGGTTTCTGAGACAAAATCTCGACAGGAGTAGACGGTTGCATCTTTCTCCCGAGGAGCGGCTGTGGACTGGAACTGCCAACCTTTGGGTTAGCAACCCAACATTTAACCCACTGGACCACCCAGGCTCCTTTGCTTAAGGACGCAGCCTATGGAATGTCTTGTCACATTTGGGATAGTGATGAGAATTACAGGACCACGTCAGTCTCGCCTTGGTGGTAGCCCTGTCTTGCTGGCTAGGTGGGTGGCAATGTGACTCCAAAGTTGTGAAAATCCTAGCCTGTGGGCGCCATTTCTAGTCTACGTGTCCCTTCAATGACACAATTTGACCTCTGGGATTGGTTGGAATCTTTTGAACAAAATTTTATTTCAAAATGTAGTCATGAAAGACCCCCGAGAACTAGGATTACTGCAAACTGAGCTGAGTATTTGTTTTATTAAAGTGAGAGTCTAAGACGGAAATGCTGATTCCACATTCTATCACTAAGAAGCATCTTATTAAACTCTGATTTTGGTAAGACTCAGTCGAGCAAGTCAAAGTATCCTCAAAAACAATACTTCCCTTCTTTTAAATGTCCTAGCTGCTCTGGTCATCTAAACAACCAAGCAAAGCATTTACACATTCCACACATCTATACACAATGACTGAGTTATCCTCTATGACTCAGTTAGTTTACAATGACCCTTCCTTCCTGAATAAAATCCCCAGAGCCTCTCTCTTCAGTGAACCCTTTCTAAGCTGGGGCATAATGAACCTTCTACCCATCAAGCGGATTCAGACTCAGGCCTGACAGTTTCTAAACTTTCATCTGCAACAGTGTAGAACTGAAAGCAGAGCAACATTAGCTTCAAGAAGGGGCATTGATTAGGAAGGAGGCTAGCTTCCAGGGCAGACGGTCTCCCCAAATATCCCCAAGAATACCATTTCAGGTTGAAGTGTTGGAATAGCTAAGACATCACGTTGAGGACTAAGGTCTACCTGGCCCAAGCCATGGTATTTTCAATAAGCATATGCATATGAAAGCTGGACAGTGAATAAGGAAGACTGAAGAAGACTTGATGCTTTTGAGTTATGGTGTTGGAGGAGAATATTGAAAGT
>NW_006408615.1:6143945-6150911 GCF_000296735.1 Chrysochloris asiatica | reverse complement strand
GTGATTTTCTTTTGGGGTCTATCCTTCCTGGGGTTCGTTGAGCTTCTTAAATGTTTATCTTTTCACTTTTCAGGATGTTGGAAAATTTTTCTTCCAGCAGTTCTTCAACTATTTCCTCTGTGGACTTGTGGGATTCTTCTCGTTCTGGAATGCTGATGATTCTTAAGTTATCCCTCTTCATGTTGTCCAACATGAATCTTAGACCTTCAGATTTTGTTTAATCCTTTTTTCTGTTTGCTCTTCTATCTTAGTGGTATTGAGAGACTTGTCTTCTGGCTCACTGGTTCTGTCTTCCATCTCATCTATTCTACTCATTTGCCCTTTCAGAGTATTGTCTGTTTCTGATATTCTATTATTGATCATTTGGACCTCTTTCTGTAGGGTTTGAATTGAATCCAGTGCTATATCTATCTTATTTGATTGTTCCTATAGCACTTGCCTGACTTTTTCCTTACTTTTCTCAACTCCATTCTAAAGTGTTTTGAAACATTTTATAATCATTTTTCTGAATTCCTTCTCAGGCATTTCCAAGGCCCTCCCTCCTTCCATGTTGTTTGTATGCTGAGCAGAGCGTGGATTTTTTTTTTTTTTAACTCCAAGACTTTAGGCACGATTAGAAAGTATTTAGAATGAGAAGGATATAACCATGAAAAATGATCCTTATTTTCACAAAATAAAATCCAGAGCAGGGTCTCTTGCTCTCTCCACGCTTTTGAGGTTTGTGTTTTTAAAGGCACCGTGCCCACTGACACTGAGTTTGTGGCTGTGGTACATAGGTAGTAAAGCAGCTTCTCGGGTCATGTGTGCAAACTCAGGACTGACCTCTCTGCATCCGTGTTGCTTGTTTTTCTGAAGGTGGAGACGAAGAAGAAAGTGACGAGCCCCCCAAAGCAGTTGTCACTGAAGTAAAGGAAGATGACGCTTTTTACTCCAAAAAGTAAGTCAGACGCACAACGTCGCCTCTGGGAGATGTGTCCCAGGCCTAACCCTTGGCTCCCAGCAAGCATCATCTTGAGAGCCTTAGCAAAGCACAGGCTACACCTGCTCTCTGAGGAATTGGGTTGGAAGAATTTCTGGCCTGCTTTTTTTTTTTTTTTAACAACAACAAAAAAACTAGTTCAAGAAAGTGGCTGCTTGGCGTGTCTTCCTCTGCTCTGTTAGGTTTCAGACTCTGCTGCTTTCTGTAGAGAGCCCAGGCGGGTTCTGAGTGGTCACGCGCCCACTCTGAAATGAGACCAAGTGTCCCTGCCACTTCAGGTGCTTCGCAGAGGTGTTTTTTCTAATGTAGACGTTTTCAGAATTAGGGACTAGCTGTGTCCCATCTCCTATGGCATTCCCAAGTGTTTTTATTTCTTGGAATTTTTTAAATGGGTTAGCCATTGCCTTTGACACGGACGACGTGATGGGATAGCCTGACCGGAAGCTCTTTTCTGATCAGAATGCATCAGAGGCACAGACAGTGATTGGGTGAGGTTTGGTGTGATGAATGCCCTGAGAGAGCTGGATGTGAGTGCCCAAGGTGGAAGGGATGCTGAGGGAGACAAGTGCTCCCTCCTGGTCTCAGGTACTGATTGATTCTGAGCTCTGTGCACCTATTTAGGGTTCCTGTCCCTCTCATGTTGTTGTGAAGTGCCTTCGAGTTGGTTCTGATTCACAGCAACCCTGTACAGGGTTTCCCAGGAGTCGCTGGTGAGTTTGAACTGCCGCCTTGCAGTTTAAACCTTGTAGTGCTTATCCTCCCGTGCTACACCAGAGCCCCTGTTCCCTGTATAGACAGACCTGTCTGTTGTGTGACTGGGGTCCCGGCGTGGTGCTGTAGGATAAGCACTGAACTGAAACACCACACTCCTCGGAAACCCTGCAACAGGGTTCACAGTAACATTGCTGTGACTGAACAGTGGTCGGGGGTGGGAGGGAGTGCATTTACAGAGCTTGAAGGGTGACAGGGAGCCATAGTCTCACAGTTAATACAGGTTTTCCCACCCAAGTGTGAATGATGTCGTGGGCAGACTGTAGTTGAGAGCCTGCCTTCTTACCTCTGTTGTTTTTGCTCCATAGGTGCAAACTATTTTACAAGAAAGACAATGAATTTAAAGAGAAGGGTGTTGGTACTCTACATCTGAAACCCACAGCAAATCAGAAGACACAGCTGCTAGTACGGGCAGACACCAACTTAGGTGGGTGACATCTTCCCCCCTCCCCTGCACAAGATGACCCCAGCTCCAGACTGAGTGAGCTGTTGGGGCATGGGGTCGGGCTCACATGTACCCTGCTTGATGGGACTAGTTCTGTGTTTATAGATTTCTTTATAGACTTTGTTTTCAGAGCCTGCCTCATGGTGTGTAAGAAAATGTGGATCATGTTGAAAGGTGTAGCTAAAATGGTTTAAATGTCTCCATTTGTTAAGAATGTGCCCGAGAAGCAGTAGGTAGATTCAGTGGTTTGTTAATAAGCTCATGTACTGGTCACTATATAGCAGTGTCCGTTTGAATAGAGCATTGTCACTCTTGCCTATTCGCCCCACGTGGCACCACCCTTAAAGACTCATCCTCTGGACTTTGAGCTCAGGACATTGCTGTAACAGGTGACAGAAGGTACAGCTGATCTCTCGGTCGTGCTGTTGGTGCCGGGACTGCAGCATGTGGCAAGTGTATGGTGCCTGTCTGTTACCTGGTGGAGTCCAGGCCACACTAGCTTCTGCTCCTCAAAAACAGGCCTGTGCTGTGTTTGCAGCAGGTGGAATATTCTGGAAGAGGGTGTCCCCTCTGTAGGATGTTACTGTGGATGGAGGAGGCAGTTGGGGTGAGGGGCAGAAAGACCACAGCGGAGTCGACAACGATGTCACCCTCATGGGTGCACCACACTAACAGCCACGTCCTAGCACCGGGTTCTCTCCCGCGTGCCTGGACCCCACTTTAAAACCCAATAAGCACTAGGTCAGTGGTTCCAGCCCACTAGCCAGTCCGCAGGAAAAAGAAGGGGCTTTCTGCTCCTTCAAAGATTTGCAGCCTCGGAACCCTTCCGTTGTGAGTTAGAACCTGCTTGATGCCACTTAATGACAGCAGTAGATGACGCCTCGGGTAAGCCTGTCATATACTAAAGACTCCTTTCGGGAGCTGTAGTGTATAATTTTTGTCTTTTCTTGCCTTAAACGCAGGCAACATACTGCTGAATGTTCTGATTCCACCCAATATGCCATGCTCCCGGACCGGAAAGAACAACGTACTTATTGTATGTGTTCCAAATCCGCCCATCGATGAGAAGAATGCCTCCACCCCCGCTACCATGTTGATCCGGGTCAAAACCAGTGAGGATGCCAACGAGCTGCACAAGATTCTGCTGGAGAGGAAGGAGGCCTGAGGCCGCCTGGGCCAGGCCGGCTGCTTCGACTTTCTCCTCTGCGCTGACATTCTGAGAACTTACAGACAACAGAAAATGAATATGGCCAATAAAACCTTTGAATGTTAAGTGTCAAGAAACTGTATTCTCCCTTCTTAAGAACTGTGGACCATGTATGTGGATGAAAATTTTGGAAGATTTTAAAAATTCATTTGTTTCTTAAACTAATCATAAGTGATTTCTTCATGGACTGCAATCAGGGTAGCTATAACATTTCCCAAAGGCTTTCGTGGCAGCTCCCGGGGTTTTAGGTCTGTGGCCACCACCCTCCTGGCTGACCAGGCTCAGAGAGAAGCCAGCCATGTCCACTCCCCTGGGGGCCTCTTCCGCGATGGCAGCACCGTACCAAATGACAGAGCTAGGTGTGCTGTGCTTTGTTCAGTAAGATTTCTTTTCAAGCTATTTAATCTTTTATTTGCAAACAGTGGCCTTTGAACCCTGTGGCTGCTTTTTCCTCTGAAAAGCCAGGAGCAGCTTGTTGGAGGTGTCCCTCCAAAACCAACTGAGGTCAAAGGAGATTGTCAGAAGTAGGTTTTAAAAGCACAAAGTTGCCAGCGAGTGGCTTCTAGACTATGGAGAGGGAACGCTTATGAAAAGGAAATTGAGTCTGCGTTAAAGCCCACTGCCTGGGGCCTTCTGGACAGAGAGCTTGTTACTTGGGTGAAGTCCAGAGGCGCTTCACAGGGGTGGAAGAGAAATGGTGGGTGTGAATTTTGCCTTTAATGTGAGGCTGCAGTGTGTTCTGGTCTGACATCAGAACCCACCACATCCCTTTGCAAGGGTTAACTGTCATGCCTCAAGATCCAGTCCATGCCCTGGGCTCCCACTTGTGTATTCGTTCATCAGTCCGTAGTGTGGTGTGATTTATAGAGTAGTCAAGGTCACTGGGAGGGAAGGAGGGGGGGAAATGGCACCATTGTTTTATGAAACCAGACAAAAGCTCCAGGCTAGGTAAAATGGGGAAGCATCAAATGTGTTAACCCTAAAAGACTTGAGATGAGCTAACTGGACCAGCGGTGCCAGGTTCTGTGGAAAAGGTGGCCCAAGTGTGACTTGGAGTACTCGCACTAGTGTGTCACGCAGGTGTCAGCTATACACGAGGGGCTTCAAGAACGTTTGTGGGGAGACCCTGTGTTTTCATCTTGTTTTTCCATGAACCTTTTAAAGCTCCCTCATAGTGTGCGACCCCAGGAGGTCCATGCTGTGTGTCCAGTCTAGAAGGGCTAGTGTTCGTGGGGTCTCGGTGCAGAAAATGACAGTCGGCCCTGTTACTTAGTGGTGAAAGGGCAGAAGCGGAAGGAGAAGGGACTTCAGGTGTCAGAGTTAGCCGCCTGGCCTCCCACCTCAGAGCGTCGTCTTGACAGTGGCCACATTGTTGGTAACCTCGGCCCAGCTCCCGCACGGTCCACGTAGAAGTGGATGACAACTTGCCCCTGGGGAAAGTGTGTATCTTATGTTTTAAATTGGTGTGTGTGACTTGACTTTTCATGCTAACATTCCCAGCAAATTTGTGCTGCTACAAGACTGTCACGTTAAAAGTGACAATTACAGGGTAAAATGCGTTCTGTACACCATGACTCACAATGTGACGTTTTCTTAAAACCAATCATTTCTGCTTGAGGAGGCTGTTGCTCTCCACTGTGACTGTGTGCAGCTGTGAGTTCAAGTGTGTGGGCGTCCCCGTAAAATCCTCAGTCCTGTGTGACACTTGGGGAGAGGCCCCCACGCTGCTTCTGAGGGGCCGACCCTGGTTTGTTAACCCTGTGATCTTAACAGCTGAATTCTGACCCATGGTTCTTTTAATTTGATTTTATAAACAGATACTAGAAGTAAAGCTTTCAAATATTACATGTAGTGTGGACTGCAGTTCCGGAGAGATGTTTAGATGGAGAATTTGTCTGCAGTTGTCTTACATCTGCAATCCAACGAGCAGTGTGTCTTTCTTTCAATCCATATGGTTTTGCATCTTGACAAATACTCTCCAAGTGGCCTTTTTCAAAACAAAACTGTTGTGTGCTCTTCCTCCTTGGAGCATTCCTGTAAGCAAAACATGCAGTTGTCTTTGTTCTGAGAAGCACAGACTGAAAGCGTGTGTCCTTCTCAAAGACATTGTAGCCTGCTTTCCATGGAAGAGCGCGTCTGCCTGTTGGCACACTGCCTTTTGCTAAGAGGGTTGTTTGTACAGTGTCATTGTAAATCATATTTTTCACATGCTGCATGCCAAAAAATAACCGAAAACCCTACCTGTTCTGGGGTCGAGGAATAGGAAGTCTCGAATATTCCCCCCAGCTGTTCAAACTGTACTGCCATGGAAAGCCCCTCTGTACTATTTAAAGGCAAACAGGCTGTGTTGAGGCGTTTGTGGCTTTTAAAAAACAAACATGTTAGCATTTGCCAGTGACTAACGGTCTAGAATTGTCAAACTGAAAGCTCCGCAAACGGAACAGCTCCCTCCAGCCCCCGAGTATTCTCACTTGGGCAGCGTGTTTGCCGTGGGACCAGTAGGTGACAGTGGGGACCATCACAGTGGTCTCCACGGTCAGTCCCTGGTCACGGGGAGGCCACGCTCCTTGGCTATCCCTCGGAGAAATGCTTTGCCTTTTATTTCAAATAGGAAGTTGTTTTCTGAAACAGAGCTACTTGAACTGTCAGTGCGATCTCAGTCTGTTCCCGCTGAGAAGTGTCACAGCCCCTGAAATGTGAATAAACAAAGCCAACAAGAACCCCTACGTGCTGCGTGCTTGTGTTCCTCTGCGGCGCATGGGCGGTCAGTCACTCCAGGCAGACGAGGGAGGAGAGTGGAGGCTTTGGCTGCTGGGAGCCTCTCCACATCCTACATGAAGGCCAGAGGGCAGCCACTTAGATTTACTATCAGGCTAGGACGGATGGGGCATGGCCTCCTGCTTGCTTCATGTTGTTCAAGATCGAATGGCCAAGTGCTTAATGTTTGGACTCCCAGAGCAGAGCTCAGAAACCCAGCAGTTGGGGAGGACACGCCCAGGCCCCCTCTCAGCCCAACCCCCGGCCTCCACAAGGGCATTTTGGGCAAAGGAGATGGAAACTGAGTTGCTATATCGTCTTAAGTTGTAGTGCGGTGATGACTACTTTGGAGTTACCATCTGCTCTGTACCTTTCCTAGGCTTGCTATTCAGTTACTTAGCTCCTTAACCTGACTCACAAGCGAGGGTCTCCAGAGGAAGATAATCCTATCAAGTCAGGTTGTCCCTAAACTTGACAACATCCATGGCAACGATAGAGGTGGGAGTCAAACAGTGCGTGTGCCGCTGCTCACTGGAAGGAACAGTTGGAGGGTACAGTCCACTCAGGCACCTCTGAAGAGAAGCCAGCCCCGTTGTACTGACACATACACACACACACACACACAAGCCCCATGAGCTGGACTCAACTCAGTGTCAACGGATGATTTTTGCTCAAGTGAATGTACCTGAATGACTCCCGTCCTATTTAGGTTTTTTTTTTTTATTTAAGGTTTTTATTGTGGATTGAGTGAAAGTTTACAGGGCACATCATCAGTTTCACATTCAACAATTCATATAACTTGTTTCA
>NW_006408615.1:6123754-6138840 GCF_000296735.1 Chrysochloris asiatica | reverse complement strand
GAGGGTCAGAGAAAAAGAGGAAGACCCCCAATGAGGATGGATTGGCCAAGTGGCAGCATCAGTGGGCTCCAGCGTGGCAACAGAAGTGAGGTTGGCCCAGGATCAGGCAGTGTTTCATTCTGCTGTGCATAGGATCACTATGAGTTGGTCCCGGCTCGATGGCACCTAACAACAACAACAATTTGCAAGGCATCAGAGAGCAGCAGCAAGGGGCTCAAGCGTAACAATGGTGAGAATGTGCAGATCGGGCAGTGTTTCCTTGCACTGTACACAGGGTGACCATGAACTGGAACCAACTCCACACATCTAACAAGAACATATACACCGGCTCGGCATTGTGGTAAAAATATATTCTTTAAATATCACTAGTGAAAAACCTCAACATGTTTCCCTGAAGATTTAGGGATTCTCATGCATAGAATTAGCTTGAAAACCATAAACTGTATCTATAGATTACTACGCTGGCTGAAGTGAGGAAATAAAAGTAAAAAATACTAAGAAAAGGCTGTGTGTTTCTTCGGGTCACCCAACAGTGTGGAAGGATTCAAAGTATGTTTATTCCTCTAAACTCAAGGACTTGAACGGGAACAACAAAAATATGTGTGTGTTGTCGTAAGTGCTATCGAGTGGGTTCCGAGTCTTAGCAACCTTGTATAGGGCTTCTGAGAAAGGGCTGGTGGGTTTGAACAGCTGGCTCTCTGGTTAGCAGTCCAGTGCTGATCCTGCAGTGCCGCACTGTGTACAACACTAGGGGGTGTGGTGTGGACCACCCTGGGGTGACACTGTCAGAGCGGTGACACCAGATGACAGTCTATAAGAAATTTGTGTTGTGTTTCAGCAGACATATATGATTTTTAACCAAAAAAATCCCTGTGGTTACAGCAATAAAAGCATTTTTTGTAGGCCCAGATTATGAGTATCAATATACCCACAAGGCTAAAACTCTATGTTAATTAACTTTTTGAACCTTCTAAAAAGGAGCTCTAAGGAGCTCTGGTAGCGTAGTGGTTACGAATCAGGCTGCGAACCTCAGGGTCAGCAGTTTGAAACTACCAGCTGTTCCGTGGGAGAAAGATGAGGTTTTCTGCTCCTCTAAAGATTTACAGCCTCGGAAACCCTGTACAGGGTCGCTAAGGTCGGAACCTGACTCCACGGCACATAACCACAACAAGAAGTAGGAATCAGCTCGGTGGCAACCAACAAGGGTTCTGAATGTTCTGGTTCAGGAAGAGGCCCACGGGGAGTGGGTGACGCCATCAGTTCATGCATGCCCTGTGACACCCCAGGGAAACATACTTTCTGTGTGCCTGGATCCTAAGAGCTTGACTTTCTCCACTTCTGAGACCCCACTCCAGGCCTCTTGGTGGGCGTGGTATCTCAGGTGTTCTCCAATGGCTGTTTGTTCCAGAGGCTCAGTGAGAAGGCACCACTGGGGACGTCAGTATCAGTGAATGAAGAGGAGGAACAGCATGCTCCCATCTCTTGACCCTCAGAGGGCATCTGACCACTTGGCCTCCGCCAACAGGCTGCCTCAGCCCTAAACTCCAGGCACAGATGTCGGTTGTACTTTTCCACTAGTGTGGCTAATTTTTTTCTTAAGGAGACGTGATTTCACTTGCTAATACAAAGGGTGTTATTAAGCCCACACAGGTAACGTCAAATGTTTTACATGGTGTTTGAAAATGGGTATGAAATTCCAGCTATATTAGAAAACTGAATTGAGTGCAAAGCCAAAGAAAACCTATAAACTTTCTTTGATTCTAGAGTCGGCAGATCGATTTTTAAAATGTAAACCTGTAAAAAAAAAAATTGGGGGCCAATGATTTAAAACCACCAATGTTGTTGTTGGTACATGCCATCAAGTCGGTTCTCTTAGCGACCCTGTACAAGGCTTCTGAGGAGCAGCTGGGGGTTTGAACCACTGACCTTGTGATTGGCAGTCCAGTGCTTATCCAATAATTCCATACCAATGCGAGAGTGGGTGGCTGAGAAAGTTTTTACTTGTCCTCAACAGTCTATTAACTAATCTATTTGTAAAGGAAACAGCATAAATAGAACCTGGTTTGATTCTAGGTGATAAGATTCTTTGGTGGAAATCACACCAAGAACAAGCCTTTGTTTTTGCTCATTTGACGGCTCTTGTGTTTGAAGTAAATATTCTTTGGAAATCATGAACCTGCACTGTCTTTATGGGCAATGGTGCAAGCTCACCTTAGAAGTTCCAGGAGGACATAGGCCCTTAAAACTAAGGGTTACCTGAATATTCACTCAGCTGTGGAAGGCAGGGAAGATGTCAATATGAACAGTATACCACCAATCAGTCTAAAGAAACGTTGTTGTTGTTATGTGCCGTGGAGTCGGTTCCGACCCATAGCGACCCTGTACAGGGTTTCCGGGGCCATAAATCTTTATGAGCAGAAAGCCTCCTCTTTCTCCCACAGAACAGCTGGTGGTTTCGAACTGCTGGCCTTAAGGTTCGCAGCCCAATTTGTAACCACTGCGCTACCAAATAGGAACCTGCTATTTCTCTTAAGAAATAACTGATATCCTCGTGACACATCCTGGTTTTTCTAGAAGGAAGGTTGTACACTGCTGCTGTTGCTAAGCGCTGTGGAGTCGGTTCTGACTCATAGTGTATAGGATTTCTGAGGAGCCGCTGGCAGGTTTAAACTGCCAACCTCACAGTTAACGGTCCAGTGGTTACCCTCCAGTGGTTACCCTCCAGTGCTCAAAGTTGCATGAAGGGGCTTCAGAGTTCGTGGGAAAATCCCATGAGCTTTTCATTCCACTTTTTCCATGAGCTTTCTCAAGTCACCTCATACTTAGCAAATACATGTAGGCCTTGGCCGTCCCTACGTTTGAAAGAGGGGCATGAGGCCAGAAAAAAGTAAGGCAGCCTCCCAAGAGGTGAAAGTTGACTACCACATGCTGTCTGGGACCCTGGTTCTGGCCCTAGTGTCTCCTGGTGGTGGCAAGTGTGGCCTTAAGACACCACACCTTAGCATCATAGCTTGCTTCAATTGCCCTCTGTGGAAGGCCTGACGCAGAGATGATTCCACCAAATGCCCATCCATTTGTGTAGGGTGTCACCACCATGGCTAGAAGGAAGCCTGTTTGTTGTCACTTCTTGTTCACTCTCAGGGAGTCCACAAACCTTCTACATTGCTACTCCTCGTCTGTTAAAGGTGCTGACCACTCCTTGGCCTTCTCCAATAGGAAGCAGTCAGCCTGTTTCATGCGTGTGCACATGCTGAGAATGAAGGCATGAACTCTAAAACACGCCATGTGCACACACTTCTCTGACCTGCACAGCACCTCCCCAAGTTCATGTGACCAAGCCTCACAATTACTGCAGGGGACAGAACACATGGCACCTCACAGATGAGGAGGTGTCTGCTCCACTGGCCCAGCCATGGAAATGTGCTAACTCTAGTCTCAGCCAGCTGGTGGGGGGCTGAGCACTGGCAGCCAGCTGTCTACCCTTGTCCTAGGTGCCTCTGGGGACAGCGGGAGGGTGTAGTGTGTCCCCAGCTCTGAGATTCAGTGCCTGCGGAAACAGCTCAAAACCTCAGCCACCTAAAACACAAACCTGGGCTCACTCCCTGGGCCCTCTGATGTGGACCACCCCAGGACACAGCTCTGGGCAGTGGACAACTGAGTGGGGCACCAAGCCCAGGCCCTTCAGCTGTCCTCATGGACAAGTTTAATAAAGGGGGTGACCTGTGACCCAAGCTTCACGGCACACCGGTGGCCACGCCTGCCGTGTGAACCCTGCACCCAGGCTGTCAGTGAGGTAGCAGGTTACAGGTGGGTAAACCGAGGCAGGAGAAAATGCAACAGCTGGCTTTTAATAAGAGCATACAAAATCTGGAAGAAAGCCCTGGGCAGCCCCGTCCCTGAGCATAGACCGGAGCAGGGCATGGTTCATTCTCTTCCTTATTTCCCCAAAGAGGACCTCCAGATGAACAGAAAACAGCCATAAAGAGACCCAGCTTACAGTTTATTCCCGGGGCTGGGGCGGCGCTCTGCCTCGAGAAGGCTCATGGTTTGAGAAGAGCACGTGTGTCGTCACAAATGGAAACGTCTTTGTGTTGGTGCAGCCGCGGGGCCCGGGGCTGGTCTGTGATGAGGGAGGACCAGCATCCCCAGTCCCAGCAGGTGAGTCCTCTCCCGACCCCTGGTGGAGGGGTTCTGCCTGCCCTCAGGTCCCGATTCTGTGGCCCCTCCAGCGAGGCCCCCGTGCAAGGTCTCCACACTGGAGGTGTGCGTCGGCGGTGTTCTTTGGCTGGAAGCAAAAGGCCATTCTGGCGGGGGTCAGGGCCTTTCTGGAACTGGGCATAGGGTGAGGTATTCCCAGCTCAGGGCCAAACTGTCCACCTCTGTGTCCCCCGCCTCCCGTGGTGACCCACCAATAGCCGAGGGCTGACACAGAGAGGGCAGGTGGGCTGATTGAGAAGCTGACATTTGTTAGCACATGGTTACGAAACTTCACGAGGGCTTTCTGGGTGGAGGGTTTCTCAATGGGCTCCAGCTAGGGGGTGGAGTGGGGTGGGGTGGGGTCCACTGCTGTCTGTTGGGACTTGGCCACGGGACACGTGCGTCTGGACATTCTGGACACAGGCTGCTCCCACACACACTTTCTTCTGGCCTCTTGGTGACTCTGGTCCCGTCATCGGGTGCACAGCTCTGAGATGGGCTGGGGCTGGGGGGTGACAGGCGGTGGGCACGGGCAGGAGCAGAGCCAGCGGGGAGGAAGAAGAGGCACTTCAGTTTGAGCTGGTGTTCCTGGAGTAGGCCCTGGCCCTGGGGGGGCCCCTGTTGGTCCCGCCCCGGCCCGGCTCGAGCGCTGGGCTGTCACAGAAGAGCCAGGGGTGGGATGGGGGGCGGTGGTACGGGCAGGCACTTGGCAGCACTTCCCGGGCCGGGCAGGGCTGGTGACGCAGCTAGGTCATTAGGACGGGCTTCTGCCGAACTTCCAGGATGTCTGGCCGGTGCAGAGGGAGAGACGATAAGACAGCTCAGCCTGCCGGGTGCGAGGGCCCCACAGCCCCTGGTCCCACACCAGGCCCACAGACACGGCCCACTCTGACCCCAGGGCCAGTGCTCAGCACACAGGCCCGAGGCTCACCTACCCACAAAGATCTCACTCCTGGGGGATTTCCAGCAGGGAGACCACAGAGGGATGAGATGAGGGAGACCCTTAGTGCCCACGGGGAGCCCGGAGGCCCCGGCCTGGGGTGTGGTGTGGTGACAGGGGAGAGCCACTCCATGGAAGGGGTCCCACTTGCCCACCTCCTCACCCCCGCTACCTGTTAGAATCCGATGCAGTGGTAACGTGATGTAGGTCAAATGTGCATAGAGAAGGAAGTTTCCTTCAGCTCTGTTCAGCTTCAGCCAGGACCCCACCAAAGACCGCCCTGTGCCAGACAGGGACCGTGACCGCAGATTGGTGGCGTTGTGCAGGTCAGCTGGAGGGGACACAGCAAGGTTAGGGCTGGGCAGTCCTGTCCTCTGCTGCCTTTGCTTATGGGTGCTCCCATCTGGATGCGCCCCCAAACCTCGCCTTGTCCTCCTCCTCCCCCATCTCAGGGAGTACAGGCTCCGAGGCTGTCACATGACTATAGCCGGCTCTACCATCCATGGTCTTGCCCATCACGGGGAGGGAGGCAGGTGACTCTTATGGTTTAGTTAAGGAGCCTCCTGCCAGGGGCGGTAAATGAGGGTGGGAACCAGCATTTCCTATGAATGTGGACATGTCCCCAGAGTGGGGAGGGGTATTCCAACCTCACAGCCAGCACATGCAAGGCAGTGCCAGAGCGAGGGTCAACCCTGGTGGGGATCTCGACCCACTGTCTCCGCACTGAGCATCCCCACTGGGCCTGGCTCGTGAAGTGTGCGGTGTGAGTCTGTGGGGCTGTCGCGCCATAGAGACACCCAGAGCAGCCCTGTGGCTACACAGACATGTCCACAGAATTGGGGGGAGGAGGGCTCCAACTTGTCTAGGGAGACACTTGGAAACCCTGAGGAACCCCACCAATGGAAGCTTCTAGAGTGCAGGGCAAGCTGGCCACAACAGACACTGGCCAGGAGTGAAATCAGGAGTCTCAGTGACTAATGCAAGGAGCCAGTGTTCAGTTCAGCCTTGTGGGAAGTGTCTCTTGTGCCCATCATCTGCCAGCCCTTCCTAGGAAGACTGGAGGACGCGCACCCACCCTGGACTTGCATGGAATGGACACACTGGAATGTTTCCACATTCTGAAGCCCCCTCGTGTATGTTCCTGAGCACTTTCTTAAGGGACAGGGGACCTGCTGGTGGAGCTCCAGGGTGGGAAGATACAGTGACTATCTGTCAGTTGTGGCTCAGTCAGCAAAAGAATGAACAAGATGATCCACTCGTCTAGACCCAGAGGGCCCAGGGGCATCACCTGCAGCCTCGTCCTCCCGGAAGAACTCCTCGCTGTCATTGGCCGAGTGGGACTTCTTCATCTCGGCCATTAGGCCCCGTGGCACCTTCCTCTTGAGGGATGGCGAGAAGAAGGCAGGCCGGTTGTTCCGCTCTGGGGTGGGGGGTGTGCTGAAGGAGGTCACCTGGGGACAAAGAGGACATCACCACAGCAGCAGAAGCTGCCTGTGAGGCTGCCACCCCTGCCATGGAAGCAGAGGGCACTGGGAGGCGGGCTTTAGAGGGCCTGGGAGGAGCCGGATGGTGGATCAGAGGTTCACCAGGCCTCAGACAATGGTTGGGCTGGAGGCGGGGTGTTTGTCTAATAAATCTCAACACTGAACCCTGGTCCAGGTCTCACTCAGCTCCCCCAGACACAGCCTGAGAGATACGGGGAAAACAAGGCAGGAGAGCCGCCTTGGCTTGTCCAAGGTCCACCAGAAAGACAGGGCACAGCTGAGATTACTTATCACTATACCTGTCCTCTAATACCTGCATCCTCCCACGAGAAGGGCTACACAGTGGGGTGGCTCTGCACCTGTCTCACCCCACTTCTCATCACACACCCTGCACACACACTCGGGGCCAGGAGGACACCAGTCCCTGCCCTTGAGGGGCTTACAGGCTCAGGAGGGGGATCGAGGAAGGCTTCCTGGAGGAGATGCAGCTCAGGATGGGTCTTGAAGGACGAGTAGGAGTTCGCCAGGTGAAGAAGGGGGGGAAGGGCGTTCCAGGCAGAGGGAACTTGGCCCATCTCCTCCCTCCTCCCCATGCAAACAAGAAATCTGTGGAACAAGGTGTGCCGGGCTGAGACAGCGCTGGGCTCCAGGCGGTCCACGTGCTGGCCAAGGAGCTGATGCCAGAAACCACAACACACAGTGTGTGCCTGTCACATGCTGGCTGAAGAAGGACGACGCACGCGCAACAGCAGACGCAGGGCGGGGCTGGCAACTACCCAGTCACCCCTGGGCTCTCTGAGGCTTCCTGCTGTGGGGACCCCGGAACTACCACACACCTCCACCTAGCAGTGCAGGCGGGCGGGCAGACCACTCCCATTCAACAGGTGGGTGGGGGGGTGCCAAGGTCTCGGTAAAGATGTAGTCAGCATCCACGTGGGTCTGTCCCAGCCCTGAGTGTAGGGCTCGTACACACCTCTCCCCAGGCTGACTTAAACTTATCTGTTTTAGGGTCCAGTGGTAGCTACCTGGCCCATGCCTACCCCCTCCAAGAACCGAACTCCCAACACAGAAAGAATCTGGGTCCCAAAGACTAGAGGCCCCACCTAAAATTTTCACCCATCTTCCTACAAGAACAGCAAGGACTGCTACGGGTTGGCTTGCACAACACACTCACTGAAGAAAATATAAAAAGGAGAGATATGAGGGGGAGACAAAATGCGGAGCACTGCCTTTAGATTGCTGACCCAGACCTCTGAGACCCTTCCCCACATCCTCACAGACCCCACCCCCACGCCCCCTTCCCAGACCTCCAAGACTCTGCCCACTCACACCAATTACCCTTCCCTCCATCCATACAGACCCCACATCCTCATCCCAGACCTCTAGGACCCTACCCATCCGTCTGTGCTGGCTCTCTGTGGGGTCCCAGACTTCCAGGACCCTGAGCACCCACACTGACTTTCTGTCCCTTTTCCAGACCTCCGGGAGAAAGCCCATCCATGCTGGCTCCCCATCCGTGTCCCAAATCTCTGGGACCCTGCTCATCTCCCCGGCCCCATCCCAGATCTCTGGGACCCTGCTCACCTCTCTGGCCCCATCCCAGATCTCTGGGTCCCTGCCCATCAGTACTGGGTGCCCGCCCCAGACCTCTATTTCCTCGCCCACCTGCTCCCTTCTGGAAGACTCAGGAGGGGCAGCATGACCGAAGGGCTGGGGGTGTCCTGCCTTTCCCTGGGTCCTGCAGAGAAAGGCCTGCACTGACCCTGGCCTTCCACCATGAGGGAGGATGGTGACCAGGAGGAACGGTCCCAGGAGAAGTGACCCTGGACTATAAGAGCTGTGTGACTGGACACGCTACGCTGTCTTGGCATCCTGGTCTGTAAGGCATGGGTTCTCAGGCCTGCCTGCCCGGTGGCTGGTAGCCTCACAGCAGTTAGTGGAGGTGACAAACAGAAGGACCAGGGCCTGGGCCCTCACCATCACCCCACGTGACTCAGGGATGCACATGCACTGGACGATTCCTTTACAAGGACCTGGCCTGGCTTCAGTGGAGGCTGAGGGAAGCTCAGGACTCAGATCTGTCCTGCTGTGTGACCTCGGGCAAGCCCCAGCCCTCTCTGAGCCTCAGCCTCCTCACTTGAGTGAGCAAGGACAACCTACCTGGCCAGGGGGCTGAGGGGACCAGAGAGGCGTGGGCAGAGAATCCGAGGGCCTGGCCCTCCCAGCCCTGCAGCCCTTACCCGCTCGTGCATGGGCGAGGCGGGGCTGGAGTCCTCCTCAGTACCGCAGGGGGATGTGTCCCCGGTGGACACGCGGCTGACCGCCATCTCGGCATGGCCCTTGCCCTGGGGCCCCTTCATGCGCACAAACTCCATGTTGTTGTACTTGTAGAAACCAAAGGACATCTTCTGTGCCATCCGAGCAGCCATGCTCACCTGCGGGCAGACAGCGGGGTCAGGGCAGCAGGCAGCCAGCCCCACTGTACCACGCGGAGGGGCAGCCTGCAGTGTCCAGACACACCCAGCACCTGGAGAGGAAGAGGCCACCAGCTGCCTGGGCACCCCTCCTCCCTTCAGGAATGCTGTCCGGAGCCCGTCACCAGAAAGCAGGTGACTGGGGAGGGTGGGAGTCCCGGCACCACCAAATGTCACTCTCAGGGAGTTACGTATGAAGGTCCGGGTACCTCCACTCAGTCCTCATGGAAGGAGGTGGTCCCAGTGAGCTGAAAAAAGCCCAATGAAGAAAGCTAGTCACTTCTGAGGGACCCCTACAAACCAGTGGGGGACTGTGGAGCCAAGCTGTGGGTATTAGATCATGGGGGCCCTGTGGGAGTGTCTGCAGACACTAAGCTGGGGCAGTTATATTGGGGGGGGCCTATGGGGGTTCTGCAGACACTAAGCTGGGATACAGGTCAATCGCTGGGTTGGGGGCATGGAGGGGATCTGCAGACACTGAGCTAGAACAGTTTAATGTGGGGGCTTGGGGGGCAGGGTCTTACAGAAGCTAAACTGGGGCAATCTGGTCATGAACCAGCCTCAGAATTTCATGAGAAAATGGGGTAGCAGGGAGCCCTGCCTAGCCGGCCTGCACTCACTCTGTTATCGTACACCTTCTTGAGCGCCTCGTAGCGGATGGAGCCCTGAAAGATGACCCCTTGGAACATGTTGGTTTTGTCACTGGCCAGCAGCTCTACGCACACCATCTCTCCTTCCCCCACGGTCATGTCGCTGAACACCTGAGGGGGTGCAACCAGGAGTCAGCACCCCCAAATCTCAACCCGCCTGGCCTCGCCCACCACATCCCTCACTAGCTGGAGGCTGGAGGGAGGGCTGTTTTGGGGGGTAAAAAAAAAAAAAAACGTTTCAAAGATAAGAACATTGAGGCCAACGTGGAGTCTTTGTCCAAGGTCACCCAGCTTTCCCACCACGACCTGGACACCAAGAAGACTGGACTTACGGGCTGGAAGACGCTGAACCGATAGAGGCAGGCGGGGCTAACAAGGCGGGACCAGATGTGTGGATTCAGAACCTGAGCTTTGGGTAGTAGCCCGTGGCCCTTCTAGATCATCAGGTTCCTCAGCCATTCTACTCCGCCCTGCCTCCTGTGTCCACAGCGTCAGGCCCATTTTCTGGGCTCTCTCCTGCCCCTGTTCTAGGGTCTGGCTGCTAGCTTGCACTGCGGACAACGGATACTGCCCAGGAGACATTTGGACCCGTGGGTCCTGGTGGGTACAAATCTTCTCTGGCTTTCCCAGATCCCCTCAGCCCCACGAGTAAGGGACTCCAGGGTCTGAGGAAGGTGCATAATTAAAGCCCCTGACCAGGGCATGCGTCAAGACAGCAGCCTGCCAATCAAGACACCAATGAATCAGAAGAGATCCTGAAACGTACTAGGCTTCTCCCAGGAGCTCTTCCTAGGGGTGAGAGGGCCATCTCTTGGGGACCAGGAGAGGATGATGACTGCTGGCCTCCCAGCAATTTCCACCCCTGTAAGTCTCCAGGCAAGTCACTTTATGCCCTGCGTGCATTTTCCCAACCTTGGCCCAGACAACTTCTGAAGCTCCACTCCTCTGGTATGTTAGATTCCAAGTTGGTGTGGATCTGTGCTGACTGTTTTCAAACTTAATTCTAATCTACTTATAAATTATATATATATACATAGATATTTATGGTGTGGCGCTATAGGGTCAGCACTAGACTGGGTTTTCTGAGGAGGAGCTGGTGGGTTTGAACCGCCGACCTTGCAGTTCAAACAGACTGCAGTCCAGTACTTTATCCTATAGCACTATGTTGTTGTTGTTAGATGCCATCAAGTATATATAGTTTAATTGTTGTTATTAAGTGCTGTTGAGTCAGTTCTGACTCATAGAGGCCCTGGACAGAGTTTCCAAGGCTGTAAATCAAATCTTTGTGGAAGAAGCCTCATCTTTCTCCCACAGAGTGGCTGGTGGGCTTAAACCGCTGACCTTGTGGTTTTACAGGAATAATGACCCTGTCTGTTTGGACAGCACTTTTTAAAGGGTTTACAATGTGTCCTCTTGTTCATGTGGTCATTTGATCTCTAACCCCGTAGGATAAGTAGGACAGATGATGGGGAGCATCCTTTACAGATGAGGAAACGGAGGCTTAGAGCTGGCCAAACACACCCGCCTATATTCAAGCGCGTTTATGTGAATCCAGACCCTGCCGGCAGCAGCTCACCTCTTCAAAACTGTCGATCATGAAGAAGATGTTGGGGTAGCTAATCTTGGACTCTTCCCCTTTGCTATCCATGGGGTGCTTGCTGGGTGAGGCAAACACTTGCTGAGAGAAAAGAAAGTTAAAGTGAGTGAGGCAACTTCCCCCCGCCCCAGCCCACAGTCAAGTGAAAGTGTCCCTCTAGATGGTTACTGTGTCATACTACTCTAAGGGACTGAGAGCCCAGGAGAACCAGGCTGCGGAGTGGTGGGACGCACCCCTCCCTCAAGGGCAGGGAAGTTGCATGGTGAGCACACATCTTCCCCAGAATGCACACGAGGGCGGCCACAGCTCGGCTCTTCCTGAAGGGCTGGGCTCACCTGGGATTTCTTCTTGTGGATGTGAATGTCCCCACCATCGGAGCGTGTGCACACGGCACAGGTGACCATGTAGTCCAGCTGGAAGACAGGGGCTAGCCAGTGAGATGAAGGCCGCTAAGGACCTCTCCCCCCACCCGGCTGCTGACCCCTGGCACCTTCTGCAGAACGAGGTTCAGGTACACGCTCTCTTCCCAGTCAATGTCAGGGTCCCCGAGACCTGGCAGCTTCTTGGAGTCCCTCCGGTATACCTCCACCTCCACCTCGGGCTTTGCCTCGGCCTGCTGTGAGGAATGGGGTAGAGGTGAATGCCCAGCCCCACCTTGGCTCTAGGCAGACCTGGACCCTATGCCTTGACTTTCTAGCTGTGTGACGTGGAATTACACAATGCTCCTCTCTGGTCTGTTTCCTCATCTGTACAATGGGCAAAAAGTTCAACCTCTCAAAGCCGCTGAGACAATTAAGACAGACCATTGCTAAAGTGTCAATGATAATAGTGAAAGTGACATTGCTCAAGCTCATGGTGACCACTAAGACGGGGCTGGTTATTTTATAACTTATTAATTCTGATTTGATTACAAATTATTTTATCATTGTGGTGTGTCTTTGAATCGGTTCCAACTCACAGTGACCTTGTATAGGGTTTCCAAGGAGCGGCTGGTGAGTTTGAATCACCAATCCTGAAGTTAGCAGTCCAATGCTTACTTACCCAGCTGCTCCTCAGAACCCCTATACAGGGTCATTTATGAGTCGGAACCAACTCCTCAGCACTTCACAACAACAAACAAGTAAGATGAAGGGGAACCAGAATTTGCCCACATCCCTTCTGCAAGGAGCAATCCATAGCAGCTTTGATACAACCTGTTCTGGCCCCGGTCCAGGAAGGCTCTTAGGTTCTCATGGGAGACTAGCCACCTCCTGGTGGGTGAGGCTGGGCACCTTGAAGGGCTAGGGCCCATATGCCTGGGAGGCAGTGCCCGTGGAGAGAGGGGCGGGCCACTCGTGGCCTAGAGTGACGGTCCCACAGAGGGCAGGGTGCCTTCCACTGCCCACTGTGGTGTAGCTTCTAAAAAGTTCCCTCACAGTTCTGAGCTCACATGACCATGGTTCCTCCTGTCCTATCAGACTGCCCTGCTTGTTTCCCTTCTTCCTATTGGGAGTCACCCTGCCCAGTCTCCTCCCTGACCACGTTAGCTCTGAGCTTTCACAACGTTGGCACCCACTATTACCTGCTGCCTCAGTGCATGACACCCTGGCATGAAGCATTGGAAGTCATCCCAGTGCAGCACCATGATTGGAGCGTGTCCAGGCGTGCATCAAAAAGCAGGTTCTAGAATCCATGACCACTCTGAAGGAGCATAAGCTGGGGGCACTCCAGTATCCAGCCCCAGGAGAACAGATACACAGCATGGTCCATCCACACCGTGGGATGTAAAGCCACACTGAGGACCCCTGGGATCTCCCAGACATCATGTGGAGAGGAGCAGCCAGGCACAGAACACAGTCTCCTCACCACAGTAGGCTCCGGTGGGCTGGGCAGGGCTTACCCGAGGGGAGAGCAATTATGGGAAGTGGTCACTGGGCCTCTGGGGTTCTCATCCAGAGCTGTCTCGTGACCAAGGGGGGAGGGGACTGCTTACACCAGTATTTACTTTGAGGAAAACTACTGGTGTGGCGCTGTGGGTTAATGCGCCAGACTGCAAAGCCATTTGAACTGCAAGGTCAGCAGTTCAAGCTCACCAGCTGCTTCTTGGAAACCCTAAACAGGGTTGCTACGGGTTGGAACCAACTCAACGGCACTTAACAACAACAACAACCAGATGTAAGTGTGAATGTTAAAGCATTTTGCTTAAGGGTATGTCAAAAAGGACTGCTACAAAATCTTCATAACCTTTATTACACAAATATATCAAAATGTGGTGCTACTGCTGTTTGTTAACATAGCCCCCATTTAGGTCTAAGGTGGTATTTCCATCTCCCTAATACTTCCCCTGAAGAATTCTGTACTCTTTGATGTTCACCTCGTCAAACGGCAGTTTGGGCATCAAGGGAGCTGAATCATGTTCCTTTTAAATGTTCTTTTGAGTTTGGGGAATAAAAATCAGTCTGAAGGGGCAAGACCAGGGTTGTAGAGGTAGACGCGGGAAGGTTTCCCAACAAAATTACCATAGGACGGCCCATGGTACAGAGAATGAGAAGGTCCCCTGTCAGAACGAAAAGAAATTTCCTTGGCACAATTTTCTGAACTTTTACTCACCAAGGCAGTTTTTAGTTCCTTAAAAATTCTACATGACAAGCCCCTGTGATTCTGTGATTATCCTGGGTCCTTCAAGAAAATCTATCAAGATGACACCTTTGGGGATACTAAAATACAGTCTCCCGTAACCTGAGGTGAGCTCTCTCTGCCTTGAGATTAACTGGCCTAGCAGATCGCCTAGGAAGCCACTGTTTGATTGGATCTTTTATTTGGAGGTACCCTAACGAGACTGTTATTGTTAAGTGCAGGCGAGTCGGTCCTAACTCATCGCGATCCTGTAGAGTTTTCAAGGAGCGTCTGATGATTTTGAACTGCTGACCTTGTGGATAGCAGTCCAATGCTTATCCAACAACACCACACCAGGACTCCCTAAGGAGACTGCACGTCTATTACTGAGAGCTTTCTGCAGCCACCCACTGATCTCAGTCAGGATTATACATGTTTTGTTTGGGATAAATCCGTGCATGTATGTACTGGACCGTGCGTAACAACACTTTTTGACGTATTCTCATTAGCTTGTTTTTTGCTTTTCTTAAATCAGCCTCTCCGACCACTATAGACGGGAAGCTGTGTGACCCGGGGCAAGTTCCTCTGTCTCTGGGATTTCGTTTTCTGTGAGCTGGGGCTACAATAATCTGTACCCAGGGCTGCCCAGGGCATCACTGAGCATGGGTCCCAGAACAGGACAAGGCCTGGGACACAAACTGGGTCCTCTCATTTCCGGAGATGTGGGCTGCCATAGTGATGAGAACGGCAGGCTGGACAGACAGGACGTCCCTCCCTGGGAGGGACCCCAGCATCCCACACCCTCTAACATATATGGCTGCTCCGAATCCCTCCCAGAGTCGCCAACAGGCGCCAGAAGCCCAGGCTGGTTACTATGGCGACGGCCTGCCAGCACCACCCAGAAGGGGACCAGAGGCTTGCTGCAGAGACCTTGCAGTGCGCAAACGCTGCGGCACAGACCACAGAGCGCCTGCGTGGGGTTTTCCCCGCTCTCAGTGTTTTGAAGGGTGCGGGCAGAGATGTTACATAGACTTTGTCTCCTCCTGGTGCCTCCTGAACCGGTCTCCACCGCGGGCCTGCCCAGGGGAACCCCTACAGGCCTCTACGTCCTGGCGTAAGCTTGTCCCCACTTGTGTCCACACACAACCA
>NW_006408615.1:6089489-6123654 GCF_000296735.1 Chrysochloris asiatica | reverse complement strand
CTGTCTGACTCCCCAGGGCGCGATCTGGGTCCTCAGGGCCACTGTGCTCCATGGACTTGTCCTTTGAAAAAAGACCAAGATTTTGCAAAAAGAAAAGTGTTGGAAACGAACAGGGGAGGGTAGGTCGGAGTGGACAACACTGGCCCTCTGAGCCATGGATGGTGGGCATGCCTACACCCTAGAGCCTGCTGAGGGTTCAAGAACCACCCCCACAGCGAGGCCACACGGAGGCTCCTGGGATACCCGGGGTCACATCTACCCCACACGCCCCAGCTTCCCGGAGGTTCACAATGCAAACACCCTTAGCTTAGGGCCCATGGGGTCTGAACCCTTTGCTGAAGTTCCACAGAAGACAGACCCGGAAAAGAGGGTCTAACAATCACAATTAAAAATGGACCACTTAATAGTTGAACTCTTATAACCAAAGTCTTGAGGAATGTTGAGACCTACCCGCCTCCTTCCTTGGGCAATTGGAAAGATGTGTAGGCCATGCCCAGAGCCATAGTGGGGCAACCACATCCTGGGGTATGCCATTAAGAAAGACTACCCATTAAAAACTCGCCTCCTTCCTTGGGCAATTGGAAAGATGTGTAGGCCATGCCCAGAGCCATAGTGGGGCAACCACATCCTGGGGTATGCCATTAAGAAAGACCACCCATTAAAAACTCAGTATTTTTGCTTCCTTATCAGATATTTTACAGGTCAGACTGATTCACCTAGTGCCCTAGGTGCAACTTTCCAAGGGACAAACCTACTGAGTCAAAGGAGAGTTACCAATTCCTGGGAGTCTGAATTAGGGTCCCAAAGACCCAACCATGCGCGACATCCCAGAGTAAATTTTTGTTCTGTCTGTTCCTACCAGAGGCCTGTGCTGTGGAATCCATCTTCAAGATATGCTGTGTACACACCCAATTTGCATGGCTCCCCCTAAATGGTACATTTCCCAGAAATCCCCGCCTATCCCTATGAATAAACATGATGTCTTTTCTCTACTCCAAACCTTTGAAATCCCAGCAAAGCCTTTGTTCTGGGCTTTGTGTGGCGCTGTAGGATAAGCACTGGACTGCAAGATCAGTTTGAACTGCAAAGTCAGCATTTAAACTCACCAACCACACCTCGAAAACCTTATATATGGTTCCTATGAGTCAGAATCAACTCAATGGCACTTAACAACAACAAAGCCTTTCTTCCCAGAGGCTGGGGTTAAGTGTTGCATTAAACCCTCTACTTGCAAGCCTCTTTCCTTTGATAAACTTTTGCTCCTATGGAAACCGCCTCACCTGACTATTGTTAATTAGCAGAAGGGCAGAGCCCTCTCTTGAAGGCTGAAGATGCAGTTAGCATGCCCTGTTACAGGGGTTGCCTTGACAAAGTCGCCCACCCCAGAGCTGGGTCTCCCCAGTACACCTGATATGGACAGGGTGGCCAAGGACAGGTGGCTAGGCTAAGCAGCATGTATAGACAGCATCCTGCCCACCCACTCTGCTGAGGCCTCCATACTTAGTGTAGCTAACTAAGTCCAGTGGCCCCTCCTCTCCCCTGCCACGCCCCCTCCCCCTTGCCCTCCTCATTCTGACTCACCCCCACCATCCACCTCTCCAGTCAGATCTTTCTGGTCTCCCACCTAGTTCCTTGGACATCTCAGTGCCCACAGTCCAAATCTCTTCTTCCATCCCTGGCTTCTCAGTGGTTACAGAGATTTCCACCCGACCTGGACGTCCTCAGCACCTCCACCTGGGCCACCCACCCAGGACTGACTGAGCTCCCAGTTAATGACCCATGTGCTCCCAGCAAGTTAGGCCCTAGGCCTACATGCCATCCCAGGTCCTTCTGGTTCACTGTTACTTCCCTAACCTCCCAACATCCCCTTGACCACTCCTCCGCCCTCTGGCTTCCTCCAGCCCCCTCCAAGTCCTCTTCCACATACTGCCAGGCAAACCCTAACCAATTACTGCTGTCAAGTTGATTCCAACTCACAGTGATCCTACATCGGGTTTCCGAGACTGTAAATCCTGAAGGGATCAGACAGCCTCATCTTTCTTCCAAGGAGCAGCTGGTGGAATTGAACCACCGACTTAGTGATGTGCAGTCCAGTGCTTATCCTGTTGTTACTGCCAGAGAGCTCTTGAAATGGCCTTCCTCTGTTTATGAGACTTGGGCTTCCCAGGGCTTGGGGGCTGCCTAGACTCCTGGCCACCATGTGACCCTCAGCTCCCAGCCAAGCAGGGCTCTCCTGATGAACGGCACTGTCCCACGTCCCCAGGAGCCACTGCTGGGGACAGTGCTTCCTGCTCCGTCACACTCACCTTAACCTGCTGACCACAGTCCACCTCTTCCCACACCAAGCCCCCCTTATGTGCTCAGTGTCCACAGCCCCAAGGAGGTCCCAGCCTTCCAGTGTCTCAGTGGTCACAGACACCAGCAGAACCCTGGGGTCTTCTTGAGTCTCATCACATAGCTGGGTCACACTAGCAGTAGGCATACGGCTGCCCACACACAGAGACAGAGACAGGGCAGGGAGTCAGAGCACGTCCTTCGCAGCCAGCACTGAACCGGTCCACTTTCAGCACACCTAGTCTGAAAGTATGGAATCTTGGTGGTGTATGCAGTCTACGTGCTCTGCTGCTAGCCGAAAGGTCAGCAGTTCAAATCTACCAGTCACTCTGAGGGAGAAAGATGAGGCTTTCTGCCCCTGTATAAAGATTTACCACCTCAGAAACCCTGTACAGGGTCGCTATGAATCCGAACTGACTCCACGGCACTGAACCACCATCAGTCTCCTAGCCAAAAGGCCAGGAGCTTGATTGGGCCCCCTCTGAGGAAGTTCGGTTCTGTCCCAAGCGGTTGCTATAAGTCAGAATCAACTAGATAGCAGGAGCTTGGGTTTGGGGTGTTCTGTATGTGTCCGGCTCTAAAAACAGGCACACAGCAGGACTTGGACCCGGATGGATGGAAGCCCCCGATCTGGCCCCCTGTCCCACCCACCACCACACAACCACTTGCTTCTAAAGGAAAAGAACGCAATTCCAAATCTGGCACTTGGTTCCTCTAACCAGCTTACAAACTGCGAGAGATTCTGAAGAGCAGAGGGGGAAATTTGTGCAGTTTGTTTGATGAACTGTCCACCCCCACACCTGAATGTGCTGATGTTGTTAAGTAATGTCGTTCCAACTCATAGCCACTGTGGGGGGGGTTTCCGAGGAGCGGCTGGTGAGTTTGAACCACCGACCTTGAGGTCAAGTGCTTATCCTATGGGTGCCACACCAGGACCCCATACCTGCCTGTAGTGCCTGAGAATTCAGAGGCACATGGCTCTTGCCCGGAAGCCCAGGTTTCCTCATCTGCACCACAGCTTTGTTGGGGAGCTGGAGGGGATCAGACAGCTGAGGGCTCAGCACTGTACACAGTGCATAGTCAGGACAAGGTAATAGACTGTAGGCGCCTGCCGCCAACATCATGATCCCCAGCTTGTCAAGCCAGCATCCCCCCTGCCCGTGGCTGTAGGGAGACACGAGATTCTGGGTCCAGCTCTGTCCTATCCACTATCACCAAGTCAAGCCTCACTCCTAGTGACCCCACAGGCCAGAGGAGAATTGCTCCTTTGGGTTTCCTAGCTGGAAATCTTGCCCGGAGTAGACGGCCTCATTTTTCACCCTCGGAGAGGCTGGTGGTTTAGAACTGCTGACCTTGTGGTGAGCAGACAATGCTTCGACCACAGTGCCACCAGGGCGCCATTAGCTCCGTCTACCGCTAATTAGGAGATGTTGGCCAAATCCTCCAGGAAGCACGGATTCCGGTGGCTACGGGGCAGGTCTTGGTGGAGATAGACGACAATGTGTGTGCAGTACCGCCTCGTTAGAGCAATTGACACTATGCCCACTCGGCCCCTGGCTCAAGGGGGCCCGCCGGTCACCAGGGCCACACGGTGCCACTCACCTTGCCCCCGTCGGCGCCGCTCTCGCTACCCGCTCTTGCCCGCTTCCGGCGCACGTAGAAAAGCATGTCATCGTGTTGCGGAGCCCACTTCTCCATGAAGTAGGTGGAAAACATCCAGGTCCAGAAGGCGATACGGTCATCCTTGAAGCACCCTGCGGGGGGAGGCCAGAGGCGCGTGAGAAGGGACCTGCCCCTCTGGTCTGACACCTGCAGGGGCTCGCTGATGTCCTTCTCCCCACCCCCACCCCGCCCGGGGGCCCCCCGCTTCCTCCTCCCGAGCGAGCGCCCTGCTTCCCTGCCGCCTGCGGATGAATCAGCAGCTTGGGAGCAGAGGAGAGAGCTGGCAGCGAGTGCGTCACCGGCTGGCTGGGCGGGAAGGCTCTGCAGCCCAGATCCTGCGGGCTCCGTCCTCCGCCAGCATCCCTCCCCGCCCCCTAGGCTGCGGCAATTCCGGGAGGAGAATCCGATTTAAAGGCGCAGCCTCGGGAACCCCGAGGCGGGGAGGGGGTACTCCACACGCCTGACTTCCCGCCCCCAAGAGTATTCCTACATCACCAACAGCATCGCCTCGTGGGCTCTCAAACCCACCACCCAACCCAGGGCTCCTGCCTTCCTCGAGTGACCTTGTTCTGTCAATGAAAGCATAGTGGAGGTGGTACTAAGGAGTCCTGGTGGCGCTGAGGGTTAAATATTGGGCTGCTAACCCCGAGCTCTGAGAGGAGCTCTGGTAGCGTAGTGGTTACGAATCGGGCTGCGAACCTTAAGGTCAGCGGTTCGAAACTACCAGCTGCTCCGCACTTAACAACAACAACAACAACCTCGAGCTCTGGTAGCGTAGTGGTTACGAATTGGGCTGCGAACCTTAAGGTCAGCGGTTCGAAACTACCAGCTGCTCCGCACTTAACAACAACAACAACAACCTCGAGCTCTGGTAGCGTAGTGGTTACGAATCGGGCTGCGAACCTTAAGGTCAGCGGTTCGAAACTACCAGCTGCTCCGCGGGAGAAAGATGAGGCTTTCTACTCCCGTAAAGATTTACACCCTCGGAAACCCTGTGCAGGGTCGCTATGGGTCGGAACCGACTCGACAGCACTTAACAACAACAACCCCAAGGTGGGCGGTTCAAATCTAGCAGCCAAATCGCCAGAGAAAGATGACGACCTCAGAAACCCTAAGGAGCAGTTCTGCTACGTCCATAGGCTCGCTGTGGGTTAGGATCGACATATTGACACATGAGAACATTACAGCAATGGCATTGAACATTATCAATTCACCACATTATGCCCCATCGCAGACCTTTCAGGTAGCAGCCCACTGTTTAACTCTCTGTACCTCAGGGCTCTGTGTCCTTGTTACTGTTAAGTGCCATCAAGTTGGTTTCAATTCACAACAACCCTATAAAGATTTTCCAAGGAGTTAGTGGGTTTGAACTGCCGACCCTGCGGTTAGCAGTCTAGTGCTTATCGTACAGCGCCACACTAGGTCTCCTCTGTGCCCTTGTTGTTGTTGTTAAGTGTCGTTGAGTCGATTCTGACCCATAGTGACCCTGTATAGGGTTTCCAAGGAGCAGCTGGTGAGCTTGAACCACTGACCTTGCAGTTCAAACACAAAAGTTAAAAGACAAGAGAATTTACAAAAGAACTGGTTTGGAACTGGCCTCTTGCATCTCCAAGACTCCCTTATGCCTAAGAAACATATAACCCAAATCCTAAGGGATGTGAGAAACAACCGGGAGGCCACATCTGTTGTTTAGAAAGAGGACCCCGCATAGCAAGTACAGAAAAGTGCCAAAGGCCCAACAGATAAAGCAGGCAACACGCTAAAAAGGAAATACAACCAGTTAGCAAACTGTGAGACGACCTGAACCTCATTGTTGTTGTAAGCTGTTGAGTCAATTCCAACACATTGTGACCCTACAGGACAGAGGAGAATGGCCCCAGAAGGTTTCCCAGGCCACAATTTTAAGGAAGCCAATCACCAGGCCTTTTAACCTCTGGAGGTCTGGTGGGTCCAAACCACTAATCTTTCAGTTAGCGGAGTGCTTAACCATTGTGCCACTAGACCTCCCTATTAATCTTACTTTTTGTTAAGTGCTGTTGAGTCAGTTCCAACTCATAGTAACCCTATATAGGGTTCCTAAGGGGCAGCTGGTGGGCTTGAACCGCTGACTTGTGGTTAGCAGTCTAGCGCTCATCCTACAGAGCCACACGGGAACCCCTATTAATCTCACTAGTAATCAACAATTCAAAATGAAAGAACAACTTGACAAATTTGATATTTTAAAAAAATAAACCAAAAACTTCTGGGGTCTTAAAACTCTTGCAAGTGGCCACTCGATGTACAACAATTGGTCTCTATTTGTCTGAAGCAACAGAAAATACGCAGTGGACTGCTAACCACAAGGTCACCCAGTCACTCCTTGAAAACCCTATACAGGGGGGCAGAACCTACTCAACAGCACTTAACAACAACAAGGAATGTGTGGCTAGTTGCCTCTGTTATTGAACATTTTAATAAATAACTTCACAGAAAACGCCAGATCAAAAGGGGTAAAAGGCAGAACAGAATTTCAAATTCTCGAAGTTATTTGTCAATGGACTGTTGCATACACTTTTAAATTATCTTTAGCAAAATGTTATTTGCATGAGATATTAATGACATTGTCCGATGATTTCCACATTCCACTGGGTCACCTCTCTCTGAATGGGTATAAATATGGATCTCTTCCAATCATTTGGTCAGGTAGCTGTCTTCCAAATTTCTTGGCATCGATGAGTGAGTGCCTCCAGTGCTGTATCAAGTTTGTTGAAAAATTTGAATTTGTATTCCATCAATTCCTGGAGCCTTGTTCTTTGCCTGTTCCTTCAATGCACTTTGGACTTCTTCCTTGTCACTGGCTCTTGATCATAAACTATTTCTTGAAATGGCCGAACATCGACCACTTCTTTTTGGTGCAACAACTCTATGTTGGCCCTTCCATCTTCTTTTGATGCTTTCTGTACCATTCAATAATTTGCCCAAAGAATTCTTCAATATTTCAAGTCAAGGCTTGAATTTTTTTTTCTTCAGTTCCATCAACTTGAAAAAATGCTGAGTGTGTTCTTCCCTTTTGGTTTTCTAACTCCAGATCTTCACACACATTTCATTATATTTGACTTTGTCTTTTAGAACTGACCTTTGACATTTTCTATTCAGCTCTTTTACCTCCTCATTTACTCCATTTGCTTAAGCATCCTGTGCTGGGGAGCAAGATTCAGAGTCTCTTCTGACACATCCATTTAAGTCTTTTCTGTTTTCTTGTCTTCTTAGTGACCTTTTGCTTTCTTCCTGTATGATGTTCTTGATGTCATCCCACAACTCTTCTGGTCTTTGGTCATTAGTGTCTGGTTCATCAAATCTGTTCTTCAGATGATCACAGCCTGCCCCTGGCCTTGTTTTGGATAATGATATGGAGCTTTTCCACCACCTCTTTCCACCGATGTTGTCAATTTGACTTCTGTGTATTGCATCTGGTGAGGCCCATGTGTATAGTCATCTTTCACGTTGTTTTCAAAAGGAATTTGCAATAAACAAGTCATTGGTCTTGCAAAATTCTATCATGTGATCTCCAGCATAATTTCTATCACCAAGGCCATATTTTCCATTGACTGATCCTTCCTCTGTTTCCAACCTTTGCATTCCAATTGCCAGTAATTATTAATATATCTTGATTGCATGTTTGATCAATTGCAGACTGGAGAAGTTGGTTGTTGTTGTTGTTAGGTGCCATCGAGTCGGTATTGACTCATAGCGACCTTATGCACAGCAGAAGGAAACACTGCCTGATCCTGGGCCATCCTCACTATCGTTGCCAGGCTTGAGCCCATTGATGCTGCCACTTTGCCAATTCATCATCACTGGCTTAAATTGTTGATGTGTAAATTTAAATAATAGTGGTATTATCTGGTCTTCTTTGTTGTTGTTGTTAAGTGCCATTGAGTCAGTTCCGACCCATAGCAACCCTGTACAGGGTTTCCAAGGCTGCAAATCTTTATGGGAGCAGAAAGCTTCATCTTTTTCCCATGGAGCAGCTGGTAGTTTCGAACTGCTGACCTTAAAGTTCGCAGCCCGATTCGTAACCACTATGCTACCAGAGCTCCTTGGTCTTCTTTGTAGGCATATGGATATTGTCCTATGACATACAGAGTTGTACTTCAAGATAGGTTTTGAAATGTTCTTTTTGAATGCAATGCAATTCCTATTTTTCATTCCCAGCATAGTAAACCATGTGATTGTCAGATTTAAAATGGCCAATACCAGTCCATTTCAGCTTTCTAATGCCTAGGATGGAGTCCTGGTGTGGTGCTGTAGGATAAACTCTGGACCACAAGGTCGGTTTGAATCACAAGGTTGCCAGTTCAAACTCACCATCCGTTCCTCAGAAACCCTATACAGAGTCACTATGGGTCAGAACCAACTTGATAGCACTTAACTACAATGCCTAGGATATCGATGTTTATGAATTCCCTTTCATTTTTAACAACTTCTAATTTTCCAAGGTTCATACTTCATACATTCCATGTTCCAATTATTAATAGATGCTTACAACTGTCTTTCCTCATTTTGAGTTGTGCCCCATCAGCAAATGAAGGTCTCAAAAGCTTTATTGCATTCACATTATCATAGTCAACTCTAGTTTGAGGAGGCAGCTTTTCCCTAGTCATATTTTGTATGCCTTCCAACCCGAGAGGTTCATCTTTCAGCACTATATCTGACAATATTTTGGTCCTCTTCATTATGTTTCACTATTTAATATTCTGGTGCTGACAGTGTTCCACTGCTCTTCATAAGGCTTTTAGAAACTAAATATTCAGAAGTAGTCTGTCTTTCCTTGTCTTCATCCGGAAGTTCAGCTGAAGACTGTCCACTGTAGGTGACCCTGCTGGTATTTAAAATACAGATAGCATAGCTTCTAGAATCTCAGCAACACACAAGCCGCCACAGTACACCAAACTGGCAGACTGGACACATGTTGTAAGCATGCGTAAATCACAGGGAAATGCTGGCTGTGATCATGACCTGGAACAGTCCTTCATTTTTAGTATCTCCTATTATAAAATGATACCATTCCTTCTTATAAAGGCTCATTAAAGAGAGAGTATGAAAGAGAAAATAAAATGAGAGGAGGGGGAAAGGATCTTCCCCTCCTGCAGTGCTAGGTAGGGAGAGAGGGAGATGAGAGACACACACATGTGGGATATGTTACGAGACAGAAATGCAGTCAAGAAATGGTTGGAGGAAGAGTCCAAGGTCCTGGAAGTTCAATGTTAGGATCTGCATTCAAATATGCTTGAGTTCCAAGCATTCTGGTGGTACGACAAATTAAATACTGGGCTGCCAACCTCAGAGTCGGCAGATCGAACCTACCAGCCACTCCGTAGGAGAATAATGAGGCTGCTCTAGGGGACTCTACTCTACCCTACGCGGGTGGCCACCTCATTTAACCTCTGACCCTCAGTGACTCCTCTGTCTGATGGGTCTAATCGGCCCCCCCTCTCAGAATCCATGGCAAGGACAAGATGTGTGAGACAGATGGGAAGCAGTTTGTAAACTGTGAACTTCCACCCGCTCGGCTACTTTACTGGGTCTCCTGTAAGCAGTGCGCCTGCTCAAATGAATTCTCTACTCCCAAACCTTCCAGGGCTCTCTGTCAAGTGGTGCAGTACGTGTGGCATGAACTACTCCACAGACTGAGTGGGTGCGAATTCAGTGCTGTTTCTTCACCCTGACCCAGGAGTCCCTTCTCCCTTCATCCTTTTCCAAACTGTCTGAAGATCATGCCCAGCTGCCCCCCCCCCCATCCCCCATGTCTCCAGACCGCTATCCTTCCTGGTGGCAGGCCTTTCCACCTCGGAAGCCAATGGACAGACTTAAGGGAACAGATGCTGTTCCCTGAAGCAGAGCTGCTTGCCCAGCAGGACCACGGACAGCTCCATGCTCAGGCCAGCCTTCCAGGGCTGGGTCCTATCTAAGTGGGACTGTGGGACCCAGCTTCCTCTCTGCATTCAGTAACTGGTCTGTTTCCAGAAGCTTCTTGCTTCAGAACTAGAGTTCTTTACAGATGAGGGGCTTCACAGTCCTGTGAGTAAAGTGGACCATGATAAGAAGAAAGTGTAAAGTATACCTCCCAGCTTCCTGCTCTCTGGCTCTGTGGTACCTAGGATTTCTGCCTTGTTCTGTCAAAAGTGACAAGGAACAAGGGGATACTGTGTGGTTCAAAGTCAGGAAAGGTGTGTGCCAGGGTGGCATCCTTTCATCATCCTTATTCAATCTGAGTAAAGAATCCACGAAACTGGATTACATGAAGAAGAACGTGGCATCAGGATTAGAGGAAGACACATAAATAACTTGCGATATGCTGAAAGCGAAGAGGCACTTGCAGATGAAGATTAAAGACTATACAGCCTTCAGTATGGATTGTACCTCAACACAAAGAAAACAAAAATTCTCACAACTGGACCAAAAAGCAACATCATGATAAATGGAGAAAACATTGAACTTGTCAAGGATTTCATTTTACATGCATCCACAATCAGTACCCATGGAAGCAGACGTTAAGAAATCAAATGTGTTGCACTGGGTCAATCTGTTGCAAAAGACCTCTTTGAAGTGTTAAAGTACCAAGATGCCACCTTGAGAATGAACATGTGCTTGATCAAAGCATGGTGTTTTCAATTGCCTCACGTGCATGTGAAAGCTGAACAATCGATAAAGAAAACCAAGGAAGATTTATTGCCTTTGAATGATGGTGTTGGCATAACACGGATATTACCACAGACTGCCACAAGAACCAACAAACATGTCTTGGAAGAAGTACAGCGAGAATGCCCCTTAGAAGTGAGTATGGTAAGACCTGGTCTCACTTACTTTGGACTGAACATGTGAACTGGCGGGACCCGTCCCTGGAGAGTCAGTAGAAAAGAGGAAGACCCCCCAGTGAGATGGACTGACACAGTGGCAGCTGAAGCAATGGGTTTAATTATAGTAAGGATTGTGCGGATGTCGTAGGGCGGGCAATGACATGTGCCTCACACTCTACAGTTTACAATGCCCTGTCTGTGTGACCTCATCAGATCCTCGTGACAATGATGGGAGCTAGCAAAAACCATCTCTGGTTTAAGAAAAGGAAGCCAGTGCTCCGGAATGGAGTAACTGGAAGTAAAGGCAGATAGTCAGGAGCGGGAACTGAAGCCCAGCTCCTCCCTAACACACCTCATACTCCTTCCATGCATCGTGCAGGCACGGACAGACCTGGGGATGCTCCTGCCCACTTTACAAAGAGGAAAGTGAGGGCCCCAGTGGTCTCCAGGGGAGCACACAGGTTGCCAAATCAGCTCAGGGTTTTGGACCTTCCCATGTCACTCCGCTACAGTCCTGAGTAGCTCTGCCCAAGCCCTGACACCCCGGTCCTGCCCTCACCGGGATGTACCATCCCATTCTAAGACCCGGCATATCTCAGGGCTTTCTGTGACAACAAGGATGGACAGATGTGAGTCACTCCATTTGAAGGGGACTTGTCCACCATTTCCCAGCTGAGTGAGGATTGGGCTACATTAATGATTTTCATCAGAAGAAATTGACTTAAATGAACAAAGAATATCGTGAGAACAACCATCTCCTACAAGGATTTCAAGTAATGCAGCCACAGGATGGAGTTGGGGAACCTTTGTCATATTCGGGTCTCAGAAGAGACTTGGTTCACATTCATCACCCTTTGCTTACTTGGGCAAGTTACTGAGCCTCCCGCACCTTCAGTTTCTTCATGGGTAAGATTAGAGAGTACCAGCTGCCTCCTATGGTTGCTGCTATGGGAAATGAAACCAGCCAGGCTGCTCAGCAGAGCACCGGGCGCAGGTAAACACTCAATGAATGATAACTCGGTACGTGCTATTACTGTTTCCACCAGTCATTTGGAGTGACTTTCCATTAAACAGACCTTCGGAGCAATCACGGATTGCAGTTTAGATGACATTCCTTTAAACCCGCTCAAATCCTTCCCTAGCTTAGTAAACCACGCAGGTTAAAGTCACTATGATAAAGCCATAATCAAAATCATTTACAGCTGCCAGAAATGCTGGTCGTGAATAGCAATAAGGAAACCTGTTCAGAGATCATTCCAGAAAAAGACCAGACCAAAAGATGGTTTAAGAGAGGGCAATCCTATTTGTAGTATCTAAGAAACTTACAAAATCTTCTTAAAAAGCAGGCATAACATTGATTCCAAAGAAGACACATACACACAAAGAAAACTAGTTAATCTCCTTCAAGGAAACTGACATGAAAATCTTAAATACACCATTAACTAAGAGAAGAACTCAGCAATCCATTAAAAGAGCATGTCCTAGCCAAGCAAAACTGAACTGAGGGATGTAAGGTGGGCCCAGGTTCGCTCTGTTGATAGCTCACAAGAGAGACAGCACACAATCCTCCATAAACGCTGAAAAGGCATTTGATAAAATTCAACACAAACTCTTGATTCTTAAAACAACACTACATAAACTCTTCCTTAAATGTGTTATATGCCTCAACTAGAAAACATTAGAAACTAAGTCTTATTGCGGCCCACTATTATTCATGTGATTTGCGCTGTAGGATCAGCACTGGGCTACAAATCATAAGGTCAGATGTCAAAATCCACCAGCTGCTCCTTGGAAACTCTGTACAGGGTAGCTACTGAGTCGGGATCGACTCGACGGCACTTAACAACAATGAAGGACTCTTGGGAGTCCTGGTGTGGCGCTGTAGGATAAGCACTTGACTGCAAGGTTGGTTTGATCTGCAAAGTTGACGGTTCAAAACCCCCGGATACTCCTCGGAAACTCTAGGGTCACTCTGGGTCAGAACCGACTTGATGGCACTAACAATAGCAAAAGGACTCCTGGTGTGACCCTGTAGGATAAGCACTGGACTGTGAATCACAAGGTTGGCAGTTCACACCCACCTCGGAAACCCTATATAGGCTCGCTATGTGTCAGAGAAGACTCGACGGTACTTAATAAGTCATGAAATTGGTTCTGACATATTGTTGTTGTTGTTGTTGTGTGCCGTGGAGTCGGTTCCGACTCTTAGCCACCCTGTACAGGGTTTCCGAGGCTGTAAATCTTTACGGGAGCAGAAAGCCTCATCTTTCTCCCGCAGAACAGCTGGTAGTTTCGAACTGCTGACCCTGAGGTTCGCAGCCTGATTCGTAACCACTATGCTACCAGAGCTCCTGAGTTCTGACATACAGCAAGCCTGTAAACAGTTTCTGAGGCTGTGAATCTTGACAGACGCAGAAACTTTCACTTTCCTCCCACAAAGCAACCGGGCGCTTGAACCACAGGCCTTGTGAGTCTCAGTTCAGTGCTGATCCTAAAGCATCACTGCGCACCGCAAAAGGTACTAGGCATGGAAATTAGAAGAAAACAAAAGTTACTTAGAATAACAGAAGTCATAAAGACAAGATACAATAAAGCAAAAAGAGCAGAAAAATACTCTAGTCTTGACTTGGAAAATGCAAAAAAGTTCATTGAAAAAATATTCAAACAAGAGGCATCATAAGGGTACAAAACTGCCGGTATGTCTATCAACCAATAGCGTCAATACAAACCAACTGTCCTAATTTGTGTATGGGGTTTCCAGGAGTCAGGGGCTGAGTGACAGCAGCTAATAACACCATTCGTCCTGAGGTCAGATTTTCAACCCCTGCTCAGATTGCCAACAAATGTCCCTCTTTCCTCTAATTTACTATGAGTTGGGTTTCTACCACTTGCAACCCAAAGTATCATAGCAAACACAATATTTACCCTGCAAGAAACCAACCAACAAAATGCTCCCCATCTTACATCACTTCTAGCTAGGGTCTCATCAGGAACACCTTTTTCTTTTAGTTATTTTATTATTAGCTGTTGAAAATATGCACAGCAAAACATACACGAAATCAAATTGTACCACCCCCATTCTGACCCTTTTTGGGGGAGATGTTCCTCCTTCAGTAACATGAACTCATCCTAAGTTTCCCATGTAGCCTTCGAGTTGCTCTTGTCAAACTGATCCCATGTAGAAAGTTCTTACAGAAGCACAAAGTTCAAGGCAGGCATTCTTTACTAATTAAGTCAGACTAGTATTTGGTGGCAAGAAGCCCTGGTACCATATAGCCTCCGGGCTGAGCTGCTAATCTCAAGGTCAGTAGTTCGAATCTACCAGTCGTTCCATGTGAGAAAGATGAGGCTTTCTGCTCCTGTCAAGATTTAGTCTTGGAAACCTCATGCAGGGTCGCTAAGCTGAATACTGACTTGGTGGCACACAACCACCACCACCACCATCATTATTTGGTTGGAGTCTTGTGGCGCTGTAGGACCAGCACTGTATTGCTAACCACAAGTTTGGTGGTTCAAACCCACTAGCTGCCCCTTGGGAACCCTACACAGGGTCTCTTATGAGTGGAAACCAACGCAACAGCACTTAACAACAACAATTATTTGGTTCAGGAGTGCAGTAACTCTGTAGGATAAGCACTGGACTACAAGCCACATGGTCAGCGGTTTGAGGCCAAAAGCTCCTCTACGGGAGAAAAATGAAGCTTTCTACTCTTGCAAAGATTTACAGCCTCAGAAACCCTGTACAAGGTCACTGTGAGTCGGAACCAACTCAATGGTACTTCACAACAACGAAACCACACTGTTGGTTTAAATAAGACTTCAGAGGCTATTTTTGTCTTCAGACTTAAAGGGCATTCATTTTGGGGGTTCATGCAGTTTCCATGGCTCCAGAAAGTCTGGATTCCATGACCATTTTGAAATTCTGTTCAGAGAGTAGAGATTTGTCTCAAACGGAGATTTGTTCAACTCTCTCACTTGTTTTGATCTTCAAACAGACGCATCCAACCCCTTCTCAGAAACTGTGGCGTATTGATCTGCCACCGACGCGTGGCTACACTACTGACGTGGCTCCCGCACTGTTCTCTATGCTGCTCCCTTCGCCCGGCAGCACTACTGCCAACGTATGTGTTACAACAGGACCCAGCGCTTGTCATTCACTAAAGAAGACTCCCAATGGCTCCTTACATTGGAGGAGATGCTCATATTGCCACACAGCCTCTAAGGCACAGGACAATTTGCCCCTGGTCACCCTTCCCACCTCAGCAGCCCCCTCTCCCCCATGTCCTCACTCCCCTCCAGCCTCGTTGCTATTCCTGGAACCCACCAGGCACCCTCATGGTCCAGGGCCTTGGCACTTGTTCCTTGTGTCTGACCTAACAGCCACTGAGCCCACTTCCTGACTTCTTTCTAGGCTCTGTACTCAAACATCCTGGTCCCAAACCACCCAAAGTCGGACTGCAAACCTGATCCCAACATTCCTGAGCTCACATCCTGTCTTATTTTCCTTCATAGCATTTGCTACTAATACATACAACAGTTGGAAGAAGTGAAGCCAGAATGCTCCTTGGAGGCCAGGATGGCCAAACTTCGTCTCTCATACTTCGGACATATTGTCAGGAGGGGCCAATCGCTGGAGAAGGGAATCATGTTTGGTAAGGTGGAGGGTCAGAGAAAAAGAGGAAGACCCTCAGCGAGATGGATTTGCCAAGAGGCACCATCAATGGGCTCAAGCGTAGCAACAGTAGTGAGGCTGGCCCAGGATCGGGCAGTGTTTCATTCTGTTCATAAGGTCGCTATGAGTCAGTACTGACTTGATGGTACCCAACAACAAAAATATATACAACCTGTTTTGTTTAACTTTGCTTTCCCTACAATACGGGCTGGTGAACTTTTCCTGCGCGCGTGCGCACACACACACACACACACCTATTAAATCAAACTCACTGCTGTCAAGTTGATTACAACTCATATGGGTGACTCTATATAGGGTTTCTGAGACTAAATCTTTATAGGAATAAACAGTTTATCTTTATTCTTCAGAGTGGCTGATGGGTTTGAACTGTTGATCTTGCAGTTAGCAGCCCAATGTTTACCCCACAGCTCCACTGGGGCTACACGCACGCACACACCCACAGTATAGTATATATTTTAAGGAAATCAAAGATGTAAGGAAACTGTTAGTCTAAAGGACTACTGTGCCACGTGGACCTCAGCTTCCACAACCCTGACACCAGAACTACCAGTGCCCGGCTCCCACTGCTGACCACTCTGAAAGGGATCGCACTAGGAGGTTCTGAATAGAGTGGGAGAGAAGTGTGGAATAAAACTCAAAGTCACAGAAAAGAGCAGTCTTGTCGGTCTGATAGACACTGGCAGGACCCTGAGACTATGCCCCTTAGATACCTTCAAGCCTGCGGCTCAACTTTCAGCCAAACTCCAGGCGGGCCTAGAAGCTGAATGCCACCAGGGAAGTCCACACTTCCTTAGACCAACCAACATCCGAGCTCAATGAGCAGCATGTGCCCAGGGATCAACTCAGAAGGCAGGAAGAAGGGGTGGTAAAGGAAGACCCACTGGAACCAGAGTCAGGCTGAGCTTGACACGCTCCATTGGCACCTGTTGACCTGGCCCCCGGAGGGTAGGAAGGAAAGGGCTGGCTGTCTAAAGTGTGTGTGGGCTCCTGTGCCTACAGCTGGTACCCAACTGTCCGAGCCCACAGGGTCTAAGGATGAACTGACCGGAACCTGGAAGAATGAAAAGAAAGATGTTTAACCCCACGAGCTGGTACAGATTGAGGTCGCTTCACTGGACTTTGCTCATGGACGCAGAAGCACCAAAGGTCCAACCAGAACAGAAGGTTTTCCAGATCAATCGAGGCAAGTGCTTGTCAGAGTGCTGGTTTCATAGGGACTAAAATGTGGGGAGAGGGTATAAAGGTATGAAGGGCTGACATACACATTTTTATAGGGACTGTCTAAAATGGGGGGAGGGCTGGCTGACTTACACTTTTTTACAGGGACTGTCTAAAATGGGAGGGGTTGTAAAGGTATGAAGGGGCTGACTTACACATTTTAATAGGGACTGTCTGAAATGGGGGGAGGGCTGACTTACACATTTTAATAGGGACTGTCTAAAATGGGGGGGGTGTAAAGGTATGAAAGGGCTGACTTACACATTTTAATAGGGACTGTCTAAAATGGGGGGAGGGGGTGTAAAGGTATGAAGGGGCTGACTTATACATTTTAATAGGGACTGTCTAAAATGGGGGGAGGGCTGACTTACACAGTTCATGGGTGTGTTTAGTCTCAAAGTAAAGGTGACAAGGGGGAACTCCCAATGAACGGCTAGCTCCCTCTTCTGATGGTCTGGTGGGGGAATCTGCTGCTGCAATTAGAGGATTCAGCAGCGGTGAGTAATGATTGTTAACATGGTTAAGTGTGTTTGTGAAAACTAATTGTAGGAGCAGCAGCTGTGAAAGGGTGGGCTAGGAGGGAGGGGCACAGTGGCTGAGACCTCCTAAAGCTCAGAACAAGGAAGCAGCACCCCCTTCCGTTCAGTTTACCAGAAGGGGGAAGCTTTCTGAGAAGCTGGTCAGCTCAGATGGGCAGAATGGTCAGTAACTGAGTAACCTCACCCTTAGGAGGCTTTGGCCTTCCGAATGATTCATTGTTAATGACCACTTTAGACTGGTAAAATGATTAGGTTGTTGGTAATTGCCGTCAAAGTCGGTTCCAACCCATAGCGACCCTTTATAGGGTTTCCAAGGAGCAGCGCATCAACCCACACCACCACACCAGGACTCCAGAGGAGGCGCAGTTAATCCTGCATGTATAAAGGACCAACGGGGGCATGGGGGTGGCTTAGGGTGTGTGTGTGGGGGTGACCTGCGGTGCAGTGAATTTCTTAATATGGCCCTTTCTGCCACAGTCTTTTTGTTGTTGTTGTTAAGTAACGTCGATTCGATTCCAACCCATAGTGACCCTGTGTAGGGTTTCCAAGAAGCAGCTAGTGAGCTTGAACCACCGATCTTGCAGTTCAAATGACTTTGCAGTCATGCAATAGCCCACAGTGCCACACCAGGACTCCTTTGTAACTCCAACCAAATGTCTAGGTGGACTATGCAAATGACATACTTGTGGCCCACCAAGGGGATTGGATGGCTTGTTTATAATGTATCTAAGGGGCATGGCACCTTTGGGGGGGGGGGGTTGTTTTTAAGTGCCGTACAGTCAGTTCCAACACATAGCGACTCTGTATAGGGTTTCCAAGGAGCAGCTAGTGAGCTTGAACTGCCAGTCTTATGGTTCAAGTGGGACCATGCAAACAAAATGTGTGAAATCCTAACGAGGAGTTTGGTCAGGTTTGCCATCCCACCAGGCCATCCTTGAGGTGAAAAGGGGAACCTCACTACCATCAAGAAAGAAGAGTTGGAAGTGGGGCAGTCCTACGAAGCCAAGGTCCTGCACTGAGGGAGAACTTCCCAGACCCGGTCCGGAAACAGCAGCTGGACCTGAAGATGACGATGTGGCGCGTGACATGGTGGGCTTCCTCGTGGAGGGGGACAGGTGAGAACCTCTGGGCAGGAGGTTTGCTAGTGGACTGGCTGCCTCCAGGCACTTACTGGTGGCCCTAAAGAGTTTTGTGATATTTGCCTGAGCAGGGGACTGGGGGCCAGAAAGAGGCTGCCTTGACCAAACAACTGTCTCCCAAGTCTTTCCTGATCCTGAACTGTAGCCTGCTGCTTCCCTAATAAACCCCACAACTGTGAGTATGGGCTGAGTGCTGGGCGGTCACTACAGTGAGTGATCGAACCCACAGAGAAGCAGGAAGTGGAGGGATGGGATGGTTGATGACAATCTGGGAGGAAGGTTGGAGAGTGGCAGGTTAATGCTGCTAAGGATTCTCCTTCCCTTTGCTGAAGTTAGAGGTGGTCCGATGCCTTCACGGTGCCATCTTGACAATGACATATACATTTGTCATGCACAACAGATCCCTGCCAGGACAGGCTTGGGGTGTGCAGCTGGAGCACACAGAAACTAAACAGTCAGTCCCGGGGGCCAATCCCAGCTCCCTCAGGTTTGGCCAGGGTCCTCGAGCAGATTCCAAACTTCTTAGGGCCTACATTCCGATTTGTACAATTGTAGTGATGACAGTTTCGACCTCTCAGGGTCAGCGAGTTTAAATTGTTTCATGTGACGTCCCTCGAACCAGGCCCTGATTAAACACCCAGTGTGTTAGCAATCACTATTCCATTGCTTACATTCTGATGGCATTTTCGATCATGACTGTAATTTCTACAACAATCATATCAGTAGTATCATATGGAGAAACCAAGGAAGAGAAAGGAGACTCGGGTTTGTTTTTCATTAGAAATCTTCTGATACCTTTTGAATTTGGTACCCCGAGCATGCTTATCTATTCAGAAAATAACAAAAGGGTTTTTAACAGCGATGCTGTCACTGGGGAAATGTTTACGATAACAAGTTCAAAAACAAAAAAAGAGGCTACAAGAATTATACATAACAGGCTTGAAGGAAGGAAATTGTTTTTAAGAAAATGTCTAAGAAAAAAGCCAGAAAGGAACTACACCGAAACGCCCTCAGTGGTTGCTGCTCAAAAACTAACTACCCTTAAGTCAATTCAAGTCTTAGCAACCCTGGTTTCTGGGAGTTCTAAGTGTGGTGCTGTAGGACCACTAACCCAAAGCCACTCCTTGGAAACCTAAGCAGAGTCGCTATGAACAGAAACTGACTCGAAGACACGTAACAACAGAGGGCTTCCGAGGCTGTTAAGCTTTATGGGAACAGATAGCCTCATCTGCTTGAGCTGCCAACCATGTGGTTAGCAGTCCAGTGCTTAGCCTACAGAGCCACCAGGGCTCCTTGGTAAGTGTTCAGAGAGGTGGAGTTAATGTTGAAAATGTATCCGTGTAGAAACTCTTGAACTGGTGTACGTTTTGCTGTGTATATTCTCGACAACAACAAAACAAAATTCAAAATAACTCTCAAAAATACAAACAAGAATATAAATGCAGAGCTATGGTGGAATTCCATTTTTCCCGCCTTGCACACAGTTCAGCGTGTGTTTACAGGGACGAGTTATACCTACAGTCCTGTGCTGAGCCGGTCCAGGAAACCTGACCAGGAGGGAGCCCACCGTCCACACTTCTTCATGTGTCCTGTGTCCGCTCCTTAGCGGCAGGAGCAAACCCAGTGCAGCCCACCTCCTGAGTCCCAGGAAGAGACAGAGTCATCCACAAGAACGGAGACAGAAGGGACAGTAGCAACCAGGACTAACTGCACTCGGAGTTCTCTGGATGCTGGTCCTCATCTAGGGCATCATGAGGTTCCCTGAGATCTCCATGAAAACCGAGTCAAGTAGACCACAGAAGGGGCCAGCATTGAGACAAGGAGGGCAGCCCATGAAGGGGACACTGTGTGGGAACTAGAGACGGAGAAGGGACAGAGTGCTCCATGCCCTAGCCTGGAAGTCCCCCTGAGCACACGGCCCTCAGCAACAGATTCTGTGAGGCCTGGCTACCCCCCCAAGGTGGAAGGTCAGCCAGGGCCTCTTGGGGATGAATAGGCCTCTGTGACCCCTCAATAGGCCCTTTCAGCAATGGTTCCTCTCAGGGCTCCTCCCCTGAGGACAGCCACCCCTTGGGTCACAAAGACAAAGAGCCTGGGAAGCAGCTGCAGGCCTGGCTGCCCTGAGGAGATCCTGGGCAGGAGAACTGGTCAGACAAGATGCCTCCTATGTGAGCAATCCCAATACAGAGGGCGCTGGGGTGGGGACAGGTCTGCTCGCATCATCTCAGCCAGAAGGGAAGCCATCTCCCACTGAAAACCAAGAAAACTCAAAGCCACCGTCATCGAGTGGTACTGGCTCACAGTGTCTCTCTACAGAGTTTCGGAGACTGTGAATCTGCACAGGGGCAGATAGCTTCCTCGTTCTCCCAAGGAGCCACTGGTGGACTTGAGCCACCGACCTGGAGGTTAGCAGTTCAGTGCCAACAGGGAGGAGGCCACGAATGAGTCTTCCTCCAATCCTGATGCCGCATTCTTCTTCATATAGTCCAGCTTCCCGGATTATTTAGTCAGCATACACACTGAGCGAGTGTGGGGAAGGGACACAACCCTGGTGCACACCTTTCCTGAGTTTAAACCATTCGGTGTCTCCTTGTTCTGTTCGGACGACTGCCTCTTGGTCTATGTACAGATTCAACGGGAGCACAATGAAAGGTTCTGGAATTCCTATTCTTTGCAATGTTACCCATAGTTTGTTATGATCCACACAGTCGAAAGCCTCAGCATAGTCAATTGCAGTATCCTAAACCACCTGAAATATGCAGATGACACAGCCTCACTTGCTGAAAGAAAAGAGGACTTGAAGCCCCTATTAAAGAAATCAAAGACCACAGCCTTCAGTATGGATTACACCTCAACATAAAACAAAAACCCTCCCCACTGGACCAATAAGCAATACCGTGAGTTCCCTGTTTACAGAGCAGCTCTTCCTGCAAAATCACCCCCTCGAACCAGGGACCAGCATCCAACACTGCCTGCCATTCCACTCCCCACAAACTCTCTTCCAGTCATTTCAATTTTCCCTGGGCAAAACGATCCAGAAAAAAAAAAAACAAAGGAGCTCTAGCTGCCAGCTCCAACTCTGCCACGCTCCTGACTCATCATCCGACTCACAGCCGGCACGGACTAGATGGTCCATTCCACAGGCTTGAGGGTGGTTCTGGAATGGAGGTTCTTGGCTGCCACCACCTCACAACACCCGTGACATCCTGCAAGGCACAGGTCTGAGTCATTGCTCAAGTGTCCCCAGATGCTCACACAAAGCATCTAGTCCCAGCCAGGAGCTGTGACCTGGTGACCCCAGTCCACACCACTGTCTGGGTGCCCTCTCCCACCCCCATTGTGCCACGTGGCTTGAGACAAGTCACCGATGGCTAGAACCTTGGGCCAGAACTGGAAGAGATGTTCCGTGTCCACACACCTTACTTTACCAGTTGTTAGTGGTTGTCCAGTTGGCTCTGGCTTAAGGGGACCCCGTGCATAACAAAATGTAACACTATCTTGTCCTGCTTGAGCCTACTGTGACTGCCGCTGTGCATTTCGCGACCCTTCCAGCCTCGGAGGCTCATCTCCCAGCATCGTGTTCTGTTGCAATCTACAGGGTTCTCACTGGCTGACTTTTACAAGTGTATAACCAGGTCTGTCTTTCTAATCTCTTAGTCTGGAAGCTCTGCTGACACCTGTCCACCAGGGGTGGTCCTGCTGATGTTTGAAATAATGGTGGGCTACCTTCCCGCATCACAGGATGGTACACTTACACACAGGGAGTTGCTTTCCTTGAGGGACACGCTAACAGTAAATGTGCTCAGGCCCATGGGCTCCTTGACCAGCCACTTCTTCACACTCGGGTCAGCGAGGCCAGGCTCTAAGTGGGGAAGCAGACACACAGCTGCACCATTAATGCACTCAAGCTGTGAGCCACGGCCAAGGGACTGTGCCTGCCTGGTTCCCTGCAGGCTCAGGCCGCTGTTGACAAGGTGCCGAATCCCAGCAGGTCACATGCTGCACAAAATGAGGCGCTCAGGGGCACCTCTGGGCACTGGACAGATGCCAGTGGGCAATGGAGCACTTCAGTCTGTTCTGCCTTTGGTGCTGCCCAGGCTCCTCCTACTGGAATTCAAACAATCCCAACATGTAGCCCTGGACCTCAGACCTGGACCTCAGTGCCCTGCCTTCTGTTCCATGACTTCCTTTTCAAATGTTTTACTCCCAGGACTCTCTTCTCTTTCACTTCCCTTTTTCACTATCACTTCTTCCAAGATGTCCCTCAACATGAGAACCAGGGTTTCAAACTGGTCCTTCCAGGGGCAGTCATGGCCAACAAAGTGGACTCAGACCGATAATGGAACAGGAAGAAACCTAATCTCCCTCTTAGAAAAAGAAGGCCTGAATAAACGCTACCATGGCAACCACATCTCTTAATTAACACCATGGGGAAAATGCTGCCCGGCTCAAAGATGGCAGGCAGACCTCACCCCTCAGAATGTGTGTGTCGCTCTCCACGGTCCTGCCAGAAATCTGAGTCCCTCACCATCAGGCTCCTGAAAGGGTTCACTCCTCCTCTTCTCCCATTCCAGGACTTTGATATGTGATGTTCCCTGTTCCTGTTAGTGCTCTGGGAAACCCCATGTTTTGCAAATTCAGGCCTGCTCTGATTTCATGGCACTGGCCACGACTGAACCGGATTGAACTGGCTGGCAGTCCTGGTGAAAAGGAGGGTTGTCCTTCCTCATGTGGTAGACCAGGGCAGAGCCGTGAGAAAAGAAGGGCGCAAAAGGCCTGCCCTGGAAGACATGCAGGTGTACGGGGGATATGTGTGAGGCAGTGGGCCACAGCCGCCAGGGCTGGGCTGCTAGGGATCCCCGAGTGGACACTGTCACCAGCCAGCAGTGAAGGCACAGCCGTCCCCCTGGGGCTGCCGGCAGGCCCCAGGCAGAGGTGGTGTGGTGGCCAGCCTGCCAGCCCTCCAGGGACACTGAGAGCCGTCTTTCAAGGCCACTGAATACAGATGACCTCACCAGGGCCGAAGCTTGGCTCAGCAGTCCTGATGCAGGCTGGTGCAGGGACTTGGGGCCTCCCAGTCCCTCACCAGCCATCACACACACTGTGGGGACCAGTGAGAAAAGCCTCCTGCCTCCGACAGACAGCCGGGGGAGATGGGGCAGTTCACAGAGGAGCTACAGCCCCAGTGTGTGGTCACGGGTCAGGGGCGGGGTGGAGACAGACTGCTTATTTCCCTTTTTGTGTGTTGGAGGAGGAGACAGCTGCGTCTGCATCTTTGTCTCTTTCATTCATTTCATTCAGCCCACGAACACTCAGCAGAGACCACTGTGGAGTGCAGGTGACCGGCCCTGCTCGGGTCCAGTGGGCACGGGTCGTGTAGTGGGATGGGTGGTCCCGGTCAGTCTTCCTTCCTCTTTCCAAAAGAAGGAACTGGGGGCCAGAGGCAGAGGGCCTGCCAAGACTGCCCCTTGCACAGCACCCATCTCTGATTGCCCAAATGGTCTGTCCAATTCTGCCCACAGAAACTAAGGACCAGAGATCTGCAGTAATGACTCTAATGTAAATTACCCTCCCCCACCTCTGACTACACCCCTGAGGACTGACTACCTCTTCACCTCCCGCCCGTGTTCCACAGCACCGAGGACAGCTCAGCAGAGTGGGCAGAATCACAGGGGCTCTCAGGCAGTCCAAGTCCCCAAGGACAGCTCAGCACAGTGAGACAGGACGCCCTACACAGAGTGGGTTGTGGGCAGCATCACAGGACAGCAGCCGTGGGGAGCAGGCACTGTCAGGAAAGGCCCAGGTGGCTGGGAGCTGAGGACTGAGAAGGGGCATTCTTGGTAGAGGGGAGCAGTAAACGGGAGAAGCAGCAGGGAGACCCAGAATGAATGGTCAGCAAGGCCAGCCCGGGCAAGACACAGTCAGTAGTGGACACCCGGGGAGGACAGAGGACCTGGCAGATGAGAACTCCTACACCACCCACTGCCATCGAGCCGACTGACTCAGCTCTTGTCAGAGCAGAGGTGCCCCACAGGGCTTCCTGGGCTGTAAATCTTCACAGACAGCAGGGCAGATCTTTAAGTTAACAACCGAGTGCTTCCAGTACCGCACTGCCAGGGCTCCTTAGGGTATATTGTTGTTGTTAATGCCCTTGAGTCCGTTTCGACACAGCGACCCTGCCTAGGGTTTCTGAGACTGTACATGTTTGCTGTACAGTCTCAGAAACTACAGAGCCACCATGCTTCCCTTAACACACACTTACTGCTGTTGCCATTATGTGCCGTCACTTCTGACTCATTGTGACCCTGTATAGGGTTCCCAAGGAACAGGGTGGGTTTGAACAGTCAACCTTGTAGTTAGCAGTTGGGTGCTGATCCTACAGAGCCCCTAATATACACGAACACAAACTTAAGGCGAGGTAAGAATTTAATGGGCAGCAAGGTCCTGGTGTGGCGCTGTAGGATAAGCACTAGACAGTTAACTGCAAGGTTGATGGTTCAAACCCACCAGCCGCTCCCTGGAAACCTTATACAGGGTTGCTATGAGTCTGAATCAACTTGACGGCCCACGACAGCAATGAGGTTGTGTGGGCGTGGGTTGTCATCAAGGTGCCCAGGAAGCAATGGGATAGAAAGGGCCAGAAGCAGCAGTGCAGACCCAGGGCCGCTCTGCATCTGCACCCCGGGTGTGTGGGCTCGGGAGGTGCAGGGGGGAAGAGGGGCACATTCTAGAGCTGGGCTTTGGTTGCACAGGTGACACACACTGGCCACAAGTCCCTTTGTGTTCTGCCTTTCTTACTCTCCATCCTACGTATTGTCGTGTGAAAAAGCAGTTCCCAAGATTCAAAGAACATCGATGCGCAAGGGTGTTTTGCACGAAAAATAATAACGCTTCCACCTACAAGACAGAAATGGAAAATGTAAAAACCCAGCCTCCTTCCTTTTCACTTCACCAAGTCTTCACTGGATGTGAAAGTGCGGCGAAAACAAAACACACACATTATATACGGAGCCCTGGTGACACAGTACTGCGCTGAAAAATGCCAGGTTGGTGGTTCAAACCCACCAGTTGCTCCTTGGAACCCACCAGTTGTCCCCATAAAGATTTAGTCTCAGACACCTAAGGAGCAGCTCGGACACCCTATATATAGGGTTACTGATTCGGAATCAACCTGATGACTATAGATACACACACACAAGGGGCGAGGGGGCGTCAAAAAGTGCATGGAGGAGTGGACTCAAGTGTTACCCCGTGTACACCATGGGTGACCTCAGACTGCGTGCTGAGAGAGAGACGCCAAAGGACACGAACTGTGTGGACCAGCTCAGCCCACCAGCAACACAGTCAACTGTGTGGACACAGCTGCGTAACTCAGGGCAAGTCTTAGCTCCCAGAAAAACTAGAGAGCTGAGTGATGGGGCAGTGGGTGCAAAGTCCCCTCGGAGGCTGGCTCTTTCCTTCACAATAGGGGGTGGGGTGGTAACTGACAGAGCAGTAGTCCTACGCCTTCTGTCTCTGCTGTAGCACCTGTGGAAACGCTCCTGCTTAAGGCTTATAAGGAGTCCCCAGGTAGTACAAACTTCTATGTACTTGGCTGCTTACCAGAAGGTTAGAGGTTCAAGTCCATCCAGAGGTACCTCGGAAGAAAAGCTTGGTGTTCTACTTTCAAAACATCAGTCCTTGGGGGGAACCGTATGGAGCATGGTTCTACTGTGACACACAGGGTTGCCAGGAGGCAGAGTCGGTTCCATGGCAGCTGGCTTGGTCTTACATTTTTCATCACTTCATCTGATGTGGAGTCCTGGTGTGGTATTGTAGGATAAGCACTGGACTGGTAAACCACAAGGCCAGCGGTTCAAACCCACCAGCCGCTCCTCAGAATCCCTACACAGGGTTGTTATGAATCAGAACCGACTCAATGGTACTTAACAAGAACATATGCATGTCAAAGTGGGACAACAGCTAAGAAAGACTGGAGAATTGATGCACTTGTATTAAGGTGTCGGCAAAAGATACCGAGGATAGCATGGAGTGCCAGGAGAAGGGACACATCTGTTTTGGAAGATCGAGATAGAGCTGATTGTTCCTTGGAAGCCAGGACGGCGAGCCTTGGTCTCTCATACTTTGGACACGTTATCAGGAGGGACTGATCCTTGGAGAAGGACATCATGCTTAGTAAAGTGGTGGTGGTGGTGGTTATGTGCTGTGGAGTCGGTTCCGACTCATAGCGACCCTGTACAGGGTTTCCGGAGAGCCACATCTTTCTTCCGCAGAATAGCTGGTAGTTTCGAACTGCTGACCTTGTGGCTTGCAGTCCAATCATAACCACTACGCTATCAGAGCTCCTGGAGGGCCAGCAAAAAAGTAGACCCCCGATGAAATGGATTGGCACAATGGCTGCTACAGTGGGCTCACACGTAGCAAGGACTGAGGACGGCGCAGGACCGACCGGGTGGTGTTTCCTCCTGTTGAGCACAGGGTCACTATGAGTTGGGACCCACTCAGCAGCACCGAACAACAACAAAGTAGAGGTCATCGAGAAACAGAAAGGTCCTCAATGAGGTAACTGACACAGTGGCAGCAACAGAGGGTTTAAACAGAACAACGGTGAGGGTGACATGGAACCGGCCAGGGTTCCGCTCTGATGTAACTGACAACGGTACCTAACGTCAGCGCTCATGGCACAGCTGTTAAGCACTCGGCTGCTAACGGAAAGGCCGGTGATCCAAGCTCACCAGCAGCTCCGCGGGAGAAAGGCAGCCTGCTTCGTAAAGATGACCGGTCTACTCTGTCCTAAAAGTCGCTGTGAGTCTGAATCAGAAGCGACTCCATAGCATCGGGTTTGGCATTTGTGGGTTTGGTTTGGTTTGAAGCCCTGTCCCACCACTCAACAGTGTCTTCCTGTGGGGGCCCTGGCCCTGTTCTCTGGGGAGCCCAGCCTGGCTCAGGTCTGAGGCTGGAGTTGTTGTTGGCGAGGGGGCCGCCCCATGTGGCAGAGTAGAACTGCCCGCCCCCAACGGGGTTTCCTAGGTGGTCATCTCCATAGAACACGGGCAGGTCCTTCTCTCACGGAGCTGTTGGTACCGCTGACTACCTGACCGTTGTGCCCCCAGAGATTCCTAAGGCCGGAATCTCAACTCAGGGGGGTGAGGTGAAGCGGAGACCCACCCCCCAGGCTGCTTTCGCTGAATGACCCTCTACCTGTCTTTTTAAAGTCTGAGGTCCAGATTCCTCAGCCTGCTCAACAAGGGCAGACCCATCTCCGACGAACCGTGACAGAGGCCAGCTGGCCTCAGATGGTCCCAGCCCCAGAAGCAGGCAGAGGCCGGAACCCACGGTCCTTAAAAATAGGCCGAGGAACTGAAAGTTACCACTGCCACTGCTCCCCAAACAGTCACACTTCCTCCTGACCACACTGGTCCGGAACAGCCCTGCCTGCCTGCAGGTCAAGGGCTCATGCAGGTCCCGAGGGGCCCATCCCTGGTGACCGCCAAACAGCGTGACCTCAGAGACAGGTGTGTACCCATAATCCCATGTGCCAGCACTGGGCCAGGTGCTTAGTCTCCTCCCCAGTCACTACCAGCTGCAGGAGGAACAGGTGAGCCCGGCTCCATTCTGTCCACGCTGTTCGCACACATCATTCATTCACTCTGCACAATGGTGGAGGACGCTGTGGCGGTAACGTTTCTCACAGCCCAGTGACCCAGGGGGTCTGCTGTCCCTGTTCCAAAGGAATCTCAGAGCCCTGAGGGGTGATGCACCCATGCACACTTCTCACAGACATCCCCCTGTGGCGGCTATGCTGGGCCTCACAAGGTGGCACCAGGCACCTGACACCCAGTAGGCACTAAGCACTGAGGAAAGGCTCCCAGGAAGGCAGTCTGCCCCTCAGCTGGGAGCCCGGCTTTGCCACCTGGCCAAGTCACCTGGGTTGCTCAGCAGACTGTAGACCCCAGCCCTGTAGAAGGCAGGCCATGGAGGTCAGGCAGCAGGCACTGTGCCAAGTCCCAAGGCAGGTCACTCAACAAGTCCAACACCTACAGAGTGCCCCACACCTGGCCCTCTGAGACAGGGCTTCTTCCCTAGTTTCCTCCAAAGCACTGCTGTCCTCTTCTGCCCAGGTCACGCCCCACCTCACGGCCTCCAAGGGCTCCCTTCTCTGTGCCCCTCTGGCCACGCGCTCACTCCTCTACATCCACCTGTGCCAGGCCGCCATGTAGACCTGGACTTGTCGGCTCAGCTTCGACCCTGTGCAGAGCTGAGCAGTTCAGAGTTTGTCTGTACACTCTGCCCCTGACCAGTCATGTGACGGGGGCATACTACGTCCCCTGGACACCACTGTCTCCTCCAGACCAGGAGATGAGCAAACAATACCTGTCTCGAGGGATAACAATTTCCGGGATAAAAAGAATCAATGAATGCAACACACTCCTTTTCCCTCAGTACCCCAGACAGAGGGGGATCCCCTATTGTTATTAGGTGCCACTGAGTCAGCTCTGACTCATAGCAGCCCCCTGTACAACAGAAGTAAACTCTGTCCTCACAACCGTTGCTGTGTGAACCCATTGCGTCACTCCATGTCACTGAAGGTCTTCCTCTTTTTCTCTGACCTTCTACTTCACCAAACACGATGCCCTTCTCCAGGGACTGGTCCCTCCTGATATCACCTCCAGACAATGTGAGCCCAAATCTCACCTTCCTCCCTTCTAATGAACATTCTGGCTGAACTTCTTCCAAGATGAATGTGCATGTTCTCCTGGTAGTTTCAAGGATTTGACAACACCACAAAATTCAGAGGTGTCACTTCTTCCTTGGTCTTCCTTATTCATCACCCTTGTTCATTAGCTACAGGTGGAGGGCACTTGAAAATGCCCAGAAAGGCAAGGTCTAGGACAGGGGTATGGAATGTCCAGCCCTCAAAATCATTTGGTCTGGTCCTGTCAAGGTAACCGCAATTCCAGCCATCACAGTGTTGTTGTTGTTAAATGCCATCGACTTTGTTCCAACTCATAGCAACCCTGTATAGGGTTTCCGAGAAGCGGCTGGTGAGCTTGAACTGCTGACCTTGCAATTCAAACCAACCTTGCAGTCCGGCGCATTAACCTGCAGTGTCACACCGGGACTCCATCACATGGCTGTAGTTGTTAAGTGCTATTGAGTCGGTTCTGACCCATATCAACCCCATACAATGGGTTCCCAAGGAGCGGCTGGTGAGTTTGAACTGCCAACCTTGCAGTTTAAACCAACTTTTCAGTCCAGCGCATTAACCCACAGTGCCCACCAGGACTCCTTCATCACACCGTTGTTGTTGTTAAGTGCTGACGAGTCGATTCCGACCCATAGCGACCCTCCATAGGGTTTCCAAGGGGCGAGTTAATTAAATGTTGGACCAAATACAGCAACTAATTTTTAAGCTGATAATTCTGTATGGCCCACAAATGATGTTATAAATATCCAAATGGCCCTTGTCTGAAAAAACGCTCCTCATCCCTGGTCTAAGAGAAAAGTGCCATGCCGCAGACTCCACCATCACTAAGCCTTGAACCTGTGCTGAGCAGGGTGTCCAAACACCACCACGTGCCACCCTGTTGAAACAGCCTGAACCACAGCATGTGCGGGCTGACCTCCAGGGCCCAGGTGTAAGCCCAAGCCTGGAAGGAAAGGTCAAGCTTGCCCGCCTCTGCTCCAGATGTCTGCACCACATCTAGGCACTGGCTGCCAGTTCTTCCCACCTCAAAGGCTCCGAAAGCCCACAGAAGCCAGCCATCATGGTTACAGGCCACCTGGAGTTAGCAGTGGAGTCGTGATCAAACGCCTCGGTCCTCCTGTGGTGGACACTAACACCTCCCAGTGTTTTTTTCACTTCACAATGAACGTTACCCAAAGAATTGGGTCTTTGTTCCAGGTTCCCAGGGATTGGCATCTTCATTACCTAGAGTACACCTCACTAGCAGGTTATACTAATGAGGGGGCTCCTGGGTGAGGGCTGGCCAGTCAGAAAGACCCACTCACTAAGGGCTACAAGCCAGACCTGGGGGAGGGGACTGGAGGCTGAGTTTAATCACACTTCATCTCACGTACTTTGGACATGGTATCAGAAGGGGCCAGTCTCTGGAGAAGGACATGATGCTTGGCCAAGTGGAGGGGTCAGTCAGAAAGCAGAAGACCCTTCACGAGATGGACTGGCATAGAAACAGCAACAATGGGCTGAATTATAGCAACGTGAGGGTGGTGCAGGCCTGGACGCTGTTTCGTTCCATTGTGCACAGGCCTCTATGAGTAGGAAGTGGCTTGTCGGCACCTAACAACAACAAGGTAAATGGGGAAGCTCTGGACACGGAGCTCTGAGAGGTTCCTGATGGTGACACACAGATGCGCATGGGAAGGGACAGCCTTGAGACTGTTGGGGACACTCCAGAACTCATCCCGGCTGCCGGTTCCTTCATAGTCCTCTGAGTCTATTCATCTGAATCTCTCCAGCTGTCATAAAACTACACTTCCCATGCAACGGTTTCCTGAGACCTGGGAGTTGTCCTGGAGAATTACTGAGCCCAAAGGAGTGATGGGTCAGAAGAGAGAAGGGGGGCCCTGGAGACTCCCAGCTTAAGGCGGGCATCTGTGTGGATCAAGAATTTGTCAGAAGTGACAGTACACTGAGGGGGTCGAGGCCGGCGTCTGAGGTTTAGGACAGACTTGGCTGTCTGGAGGACTGGACCCTTTTACTTGGGGGTTCTGACCTTGCTCTTGAAGGAGTCCTGGTGGCGCTCTGGGTTAGGCACTGGGCTGCTGGGTCAATGGTTTGAACCCACCAGCCACTCCATGGGAGAAAGATGAAACTGTCTGGTGCTATAAAGATTCCCAGTCGTGGCAGGTAAACAATGAACACTTAGTTCTTATTGGGATGAACCATTGGAAACTTTACTACAAATTAAAAAAGGGAAAGGCAAAAAAGATTCGGATATGGAGATGGCTGTACAACATGGGGAATGTGGCTGGGGTGGCCGGGGTACACATGTAAAAACAGTTGACGTGGCAAATGTTTTATTGTCTATATGTTGCTACGGAGTCATGGTATGGCGTGGAAGGTTAATGTGCTGGACCACAAGGCCGGTGGTTCAAACTCACCAGTCGCTCCTCAGAAACTCTATTCAGGGTTGCTATGAGTTGGAATCGACACACTCAGCAACCACATATTGCTACCATAAATAAAGAGTCTCAGAAACACTACGACAGCAGTAGGTGGTCCTCGCACTGGTGGGCGGGGTCAGAGGAGGAGGTGCTGTGTGTACAGGTGGTGTCAGGACAGAAGGGGACTTGCTGGAGTCCAGCACCTCCCTCCACCTTCAGAACCATGGAGAAGAGACAGCACAGACAGAGCGTCATAAGCTTTCAGTAAACCACCACCAGCAAAACCAGGGCATTGGAATCAGTTCACGGATGTGGCAGGTACAGGTTCCTCAGGTGTTGCAGCTGACAAGTACACATGCACGTGACCCTGACTTCACACACGGAGCAGGTTTAATGGCTGCAGCGGGCGCTCGGGCCAGCCTGTGACTCCTAATTCCACTCTGGGCACGAGGTCCCTACTAAGCTTGCCTCTCTCTCTGCGCCATCTTTCCTCTGAAAAATGAAAGCGAGGCTAACAAAGCCCTTCTCAGAAGTGATATTCCAACATGCTTGACCATCAACACCTTCCATCTGCTGTCTGTACAGGACCTGGCCGTCAAGGGACCTCAGACAGGATGACACCCTCCCACAAGGACAATGCCATCTCCACCATCAGGGACAGTTGGCCTGGGGAGGGAAGGAAGACTTCCCACTGAGGGTGAAGGTATGTGGCTTCAGGGTGGGAACAAGTAGGGGGTAGATTTGAAAACAGAAAAGCAGCCTGTTTCTTCTGAGCACCACAGTTATTCCCTCCTCTGGGGAGGGACTGGGAGCCAAGAGAGGAGACCACCGGAAATGGTACTAAAGAGCCTGGCAGTTTTATCATGTGACCACCAGGGTCTGCCCCCGGCCTACTACTGCTATGGAGGGCTCTCCTTCCTGGGGATAGAGCAGTGGGTGTAGCAAGGCCTGGCTGGGGGTGGGGGACCCTTCATGGTGAAAGGGGAAGGCTGGTTTGGTGTCAGAATGACCAGAGGCCATCCTAGCCAGGGAGAGGTCATCCCAGGCGGGCTGACTGTCCCTAGGCAAGTCACTTGTCTATCTGAACTTCAGGACATCCTAGCCCCAAGAAAGGTCCTGGGGGTGCCTTGTAGGCCGGAGCTCTACCAAGGGTGAGAGGCATGTGGAAACTAGGAAGCAAAGCTAACAGGGCTGAGGGCCTGAAGCAGATGGCCTCTTAGATCCCTTCCATCTCAGCTATTCTGTCCCAGGTGACAGGTGGGCCTGGTCAGCTGGCCTGCAGCCCAGCACACAGTAGGTGCTTAATGAAGGAGTGAGGGTCCTCTGATTACTGCTCTTCAGACAAAAGACCCACGACACTAATGCCCTCTACCATTCCTACCTTGTAAGTCGTCCACCCCCCCACCCCCACCCCAGGGACCCTACTTCAGGAAACCTCCAGCCCCATCTCCTACAAAAAGACATTCCACTGTCTCCTTTTCTCAGCCTAGACAGCAGGGTGGGGCCTGCCAAAGGGCCAGGACAGCTTGGGGACCCACACCCTGGTTTGACCTCAGGAGGAACAAGTCCCCTCTTTAGGACTCAGTTTCCCCAACAGATGAATGAAGGAGGGAGGGACTGGGGGAATCTCAAAGACTGGCATTCACAAGTCAGCAGGGTTATCAGATCCTGGGGGGCGGGGTAGGGCAGGATGGCTGACAGTGTGGTATGAAGTCATTCCTGGCACGGAGAAGGGAGGGGTCTTTTCATGGAGAAGTGACAAACCAGCGGCTGCAGGGGAGGGGGCTCCTCCCTTGCAGCACTCAGTCACCATTACCTCACACCTAGTCAAGCACGGAGACCCACCCCCACCTTGCAGCCAGGCCCTCTCACCAATATGAGGAATCCTCACCCCATCCCAGGAGCAGAATCCGCCCCCTACCCAGAGAGGGCAAGGCCCAACAGGTTCTCCAGTAGTCCATGGACAGGGAGACAGGAGGGAACGTGAGGTTTGGGAGGACAAAGGCCTCTGTATGAGCCAGGCGCAGGGGCCAGCTGGGCAAGAAGGTTAGCCTTGCTGGGTCAGGCTAAAGGTTTCCCAGAATCTGCACCCACACGGAACCGAGGCTCCCAGGAGGGCTTCCTGGGGGAAGAAGAGGACAGAAACCCTCGGGGATGGAGGGTGAAAGCCAGGGCAGAAACTAAAAGAGGAGACCAGACGCACACTCAGAGAGGGACAACGAACGACCATGGAAGCAGAAAAATACAGGACGCGGCCTTGGGAGCAGAGACCCCAGCAGTGGGAGGTCCGGGCGCGGGGACGTAGATTCTGAGACCAAGGGAGGCCCAGACGCGCGGTCCATGGAAGCGCGCACCTTCCCAACGAGGCTCGCAGCCCGGCCAACCCCACTCACACAGGCCACTGACCCCGGCGCCCAAATCTCGGCCCCACTCACCGAGCCCGCAGATCCCAGATCCCGGCCCGGCTGCACTCACCGAGCCCGCAGACCTCGCGGCGCAGGCTGAGTCGGCCGCGCTCCTCCGCTATGGCGCGCAGCATGTGCTGCAGGGAGCGCCCCTCAGCCTCGGCTCCGCTCGCAGGCTCCGGGGACCGGGCGAGGGCGGGCGGCCCGG
>NW_006408615.1:6057079-6089219 GCF_000296735.1 Chrysochloris asiatica | reverse complement strand
GAGTGCAGCTCTGCGCCGCCGCCTCCGCGGACACCGCCCGCGCGCCTTCAGGCCGTCAGGCCCCGCCCCCAGACCGCCCCGTCGACAGGCACCGCCCACCAGCTCAAGCCCCCCTGATGGCCCTGGTCGCCAGGCACCGCCGGGACTGTCAGACTTCGCCCCTAACCAGTCCCGGACGACCAGACGTAACTCCAGACCGCTTCCGTATTGTCAGGCTCCTTTCCAGCCGTCTCTGACCACCAAGCCGTGCCCCGGGACCACCAGGCCCCGCCCTCGATCCGCCCCATACAGTCAGAACCCGCCCCCAGTCCTCCAGGACCCGCCCCCGAACCCCGATCCAGGCCCGGGCCGCCCGCCTTGCCCGCCCCTCGTCCGTTCAGGACACTCCCCCTTCCGCCCCACCGACCAATCATCAACGCGGTGGGTGGAGCCCGGAAACCCTGTCTCTGGGCGTTTGGTTGAGACTCCGGCCCCGCCTCTGACGACCTCGAGCCGCCACCTCGCCTTTTCTAAAAGGGCTGGACGCGTCTCGTCTCGACCTTCGCCTACTGTCTGCAGACTTTTCTGTCCTCTTTCCCCTCCACCCCTTCACCCCAGCGTCCACGGCCCTCCCCGAGGTCTATCGCCGCTCCTGACCCCTTCGGCGAGACCCCGCCTCTTGGTTCCCCCTCCCTTCCTGCACCCCCTCTCCCCCCCAACCCCCGCCTTCAGCGCTGCCATCCCCTTCTCCACCCTCTGGAGCTGTCACTCTCCCCCAAAGGCGGTTTCCCGGGGGTCACGGTGATAAAGCACTTCTCACTTCTCTCAAAACCCCCACTAACCCCTCTGCGTGGCCCAGCACTGCGGACCCAGACCCCTGACCCAGGATGTAAGAAGTTTTAAAGCCTGGAGCCTCAGTTTCCCCAGCTGTACCTCGAAGGGCCTCCCTGCCTATTTCAATCAGGACTATCTCCCCTAGTCTTGGGGACCCCAGTGCTGATTAAATATGAAGGGATTGTACCTATGCTGTGATATACAACCAGCCCCCCAGCCCCCACTCCCATCAACTCCGTCCCAGTTCTCCTGACACCTAGCCAAGGATAAGAACCAAAAAGTATTTGTTCAATGAATAATGACTATGACTTGGATTGACCGTTCTTCATTTCAACATCACTCCAGATACTATCCACGTAAGGACTTAGATTTTAATTGCAAATATATATTCAACATATTCTTGTTTGTTGCCCGTGATTCAATTCATGGCGACTCCGAGTGTGCAGAGTAGAACTTTAACTCAGGATTTTCAAGTCTGGGTCCTTTCAGAAGCAGACCACCAAATCCTATAATCAGAGGTGCCCCTGAGGTTTCAAACCACCAACCTTTGGCTTTGTTGTTGCCAAGTGTCCGTAGATCGGTTCCAACTCATAGCAACCCTGTATAGCTTTTCTGAGGAGCAGCTGGTGAGTTTGAACTGCCAACCTTACTCTTCAAAATGACCTTGCTGTCCAATGCTTATCCTACAACCAACACCAGGACTCCTTTGAGGTAGTCGTGACTACTTAGCTGTCTGTGCTATGCAGGGGCTCCCATACAAGGGGGTTTCAGAAAGTGCATGGGAAAAATCCATTTTAATTCTATTTTTCCTCGAACCTTCTGAAGCTCCGTCATATATAACCCATTTACTAATTCAGCATTTTTCAGGTATACAATTTAGTGACTAACATCAATGACATCATTCTGTGCAACCGCCACTCAGGGTTGTTGGTGTGGCGCTGTAGGACAAGCACTGGACTGCAAGGTCAGTTTGAAGGGTAAGGTCTATGGTTCAAATCCACAAGCTGCTCCTTGGAAACTCTAAACAGGGTCACTAGGAGTCAGAACCAACTCGACGGCACTAAACATCAACAACATTGCAATAAAGAGAATTCTTTAATATGTCTCCTCTAGCCAGTCTTTGTAACTCCCACCAAATGATTGGGTTCTTGTGAAGTGCCATCGAGTTGCTTCTGATTCATAGTGACCCTGTACTGGGGTTACGAGCAGTGACTGGTGGGTTTGAACCACTGACCTTGCAGTTAGCAGACCAGCGCTCACCCTACAGCGCCACAGTTATGAGTATTGTCTGTGAGTTCTGTGTGGTCATCGCATTGGATTATGGAACACGGCAGAGAGGTAAAGAGTGCCAAGGCAGAATTGGTAAGGAAAGTTGGAAGGTGAAGGCCTTTCAGAACTGCTCCTCATAGGACTCAATGTTGGGCTGATTTTGAGTTTCATTCTTCTTCCCTTGGTGTAGCCGGAGGATGACAAATGTCACAATGCCATTTCTGCAGCTATAAAGAGAAACACACTGCTTTCTAAACTATGTTGTTGTAAAGTGCCATCGAGTTTGTTCTGGTTCATAGTGACCCTGTGTAGTGTTTTTAAGGAATGGCTGGTGGTTTAGAACCACCAACCTGTGGTTAATAGTCCAGTGCTTAGTCTACAGTACCACATAATGCCCCCTTCCTCCCTCCCACTCCACATTGTGGTTAAGTGCTGTCGAGTCAGTTGCAACTCACAGCGACCGTATATCGAGTTTCTGAGGAACGGCTGATGGGTTTGAACTGCCGACTCTGTGGTTCACAGATCAGTGCCGATCCTACAGCAACACACCAGGAGTCTCATAGAGAGAATGATTTAATGTCAAGCAGTGTTCCGTGGGAGAAAGATGAGGCGGTTCTGCTCTCGTAAAGATGTACAGCCATGGAAGCCATGTGCAGGTCACCATGAGTCGGAACCGACTCCACGGTACTTAACAACAACAACAACAAGTGTTCAATTGTTTGGTCTCAGCTGGTAACTAAACCACCACTCTGTCAATTTGTTGTACTGTGGTGGCTTGTGTGTTGCTGTGATGTTGGAAGCTATGCCACTGGTATTTTATAGATCAGCAGGGTCACACATAGCAGACAGGTTTCAGCTGAGTTTCTAGACTAGACAGACTGGAACAAAGGAGAGGCAGACGACCTATGACTATTTAGCCACTCAAAACCTTAGGAATAGCAGCAGAAAATTGTTTAGATATATTGTTGTTGCTAAGTGCCATCAAGTCAGTTCTGACCCAGAGCAACCCTGTATAGGGTTTCTAAGGAGCGGCTGGTGAATTTGAGCCTCCAACCTTGCGGTTCAAACCAACATTGCAGTCCAGCACATTAACCCACAGTGCCACACCAGGACTCCTCTTCAGATATAGTGCCAAAAAATTAGCCCGTCAGGTTAGAAAGCGTTCAAAATACGACTGGGGAAGAGCTGCCTCCTCAAAGTAGAGCTGACCTCAGGGACATGGATGGAGCAAAGCCTGCAGGACCTTCATTTGTTGATGGTGCACAACCCAAACTGAGAAAAAATAACTGCAAGCATCCCTTAATAACCAGAGTGTGGAATGTACAAAAAGTATGAATCTAGGAAAAGTGGAAGTCATCAAAAATTGAACGGAATCCATACAGATCAATGTCTTAGGCATTGGTGAGCTGAAATGGATTGGTCTTGGCCATTTTGAATCTGATAACCATATGGTTTACTACACCAGGAAGGAAAAATTGAAGAGGAATGGTATCACATTCATCATCAAAAAGATCTATCTTCAAGGTCAATGCTGTCTGTCATAGGATAATATCCATATGCCTACAAGGAAGACCAGCTATTACTACTATTATTCACAATTATGCACGAACCACTAAAGCCAGTGATGGTGAAATTGAAGAATTCTACCAACTTCAGTATGAAATTGATCAAACATGCACTGATAATTACTGGTGATTTGAATGTAAAAGTTAAAAACAAAGAGGAAGGATCAGTAGTTGAAAACTACAGCTTTCATGATAGAAATGATGGTGGAGATCATATGATAAAATTTTGCAAGAGTAACAACTTACTGATCGCAAATACTCCTTCAACAACATAAATGGTGAATATACATGTGGACCTCACCAGATGGAATACACAGATATACAACAGACTACATATATGGGAAGAGACAATGGAGAAGCTCAGTGTTATCAGCCAAAACAAGGTCAGGGGCCGACTATGGACCAGAAGACCAATTACTCATATATAAGTTCAAGCTGAAGATGAAAATTAAAACAAGTCCAGTAGAATCCATATGTGACCTTGAATATATCCTACCTGAATTCAGAGACCATCTCAAGAACAGATTTGATGCATTAGACACCAAAGACCAGAGGAGTTGTAGGATGACTTCAAGAACATCATGCATGAAGAAAGGAAAAAGTCATTAAAAAGAGAGGAAAGAAAGAAAAGACCAAAATGAATGTCAGAGGAGACTCTGAAAGTACCTTTTGCACATAGAGAAGCTAAAGTGACTAGAAGAAATGAAAAAGTGAAAGAACTGTTCAGAAAATGTCAACAGACAGCTCTAGAAGATACAGTAAAGTATTGCAATGAAATGCGCAAAGACTCAGCATTGGAAAATCAAAAGGGAAGAACACACCAAATATTTCTCAAGCTGAAAGAACTGAAGAAGAAGAAGAAGAAGAAGAAAAAAATCAAGTCTAGGGCTGCAATATTGAAGGATTCTACCCGCAAAATCTTGAATGAGTCAGGAAGCAGATCAAAAGAAGATGGAAAGAATCCACAGAGTTACTATACCCCAAAATTGGTTGCTGTTGAACCATTTCAAGAAGTAGCATGTGGTCAAGAACCAATACTACTGAAGGAAGATGTCCAAGCTGCACTGAAGGCGTTGGTAAAGAACAAGGCTCCTGGAATTGATGGAACACAAATTGAAATCTTTCAACAAACCGATGCAGCACTGGAGGCACTCACTCATCGATGCCAAGGCATTTGGAAGACAGCTACCTGGCCAACCAATTAGAAGAGATTCTAATTGTGCCCATTCCAAAGAAAGGTGAACCAACAGAATGCTAAATCAATATTATCAATAGCACATACAAGTAAAATTTTGCTGAAGATAATTAAAAGGCGGTTGCAGCACTATATCAGTAGGGAGTTGCCCAAAATTTAAACCAGATTCAGAAGAGGATGTGGAATGAAGAATATCATTTCTGATGTCAAATGGATCTTGGCTGAAAGCAGAGAATACTGGAAAGATTTACTTGTGCTTTATTGTCTATGCAAAGGCATTTGTGTGATCAGACCAGACTGGATAACATTGTAAAGAATGAGATTCCAGAGAACTTAGTTGTGCTCATGAGTAACCTTGGCACAGACTAAGAGGCAGTCAGTCATTCGAACAGAACAAAGGAACACTGTTGTTTGTTGTTAAAGGTTATCGAGTCAATTCCGACTCATAGCGACCCTGAATAGGTTTCTGAGGAGCAATTGGTGAGTTTGAACCACTGACCTTGAGGTTCAAACCAACCTTACAGTTCAGTCCTTATCCTACAGCACCACGCCAGGACTCCTGGTTTAAAATCAGTGAAGGGGGCTGCCAGGGTTATGTCTTTTCACTATACTTATTCAACCTGTATGATGAGCAAATAATCTGAGAACCTGGATTATTTGAAAAAGAACATGACATCAGGTTTGGAGGAAGACTCATTAATAGTCTGTGATATGCAGAAGGCACAACCTTGCTTTCTGGAAGTGAAGAGGATTTAAAATACTGATGTATGCTTTCACCGTACTTTTTCAGTCTGTATGTTAAGCAAATAAATTGTGGAGTTGAATTCTATGAAGAAGAATGTGGCATAAGGATTGGAAGAATCATTAACGACCTGCGATATGCAGATGATACAACATTGCTTGCTGAAAGCAAAGAGCAATTAAAATATTTACTGATGAAGATCAAAGACCACAGCTTTCAGTATGGACTGTGCCTCAATGTAAAGAAAACAAAAATCCTCATAACTGGACCAATAAATAGCATCATGATGAATGAAGACAAGAATGAAGTTGTCAAAGACTTCGTTTTGCTTGGATCCACCATCAACGCTCATGGAAGCAGCAGTCAAGAAATCAGGTGATGTATTGCATTAGGCAGATCTGCTGCAAAAGACTGCTTTAGAGTGTTCAAGAGCAGAGAGGTCAGTTGAGGACTAAGGTGTGCCTGACCCAAGCCATGCTATTTTCAACTTCATCATATGCATGCTAAAGTTGAAAATGAACAAAGAAGACCATAGAAGAAACGATGCATTTGAATTACACTGCTGGCGAAGAATATCGAAAGTACCACGGACTGCCAGAAGAACAAACAGGCCTGTGTTGGAAGAAGTACAAGCAGAATTCTCCTTAGAAGCAAGGATGCTAAGACTTTGCTCCTGGTACTTTGGACATGTTGTCAGGAGGTACTAGTTCCTGGAGAAGGACATCATGCTTGGTAAAGTGGAGGGTCAGCAAAACAGAGGAAGGCCCTCAATGAGATGGATTGGCACAGTGGCCACAATAATGAGTTCCAACAGAACACTTGTGAGGATGGTGCAGCACTGGGCAGTGTTTCTGTTGTACACAGAGTCGCTATGAGTCAGAACTGGCTAGATGGCTCCTGGAAACAACAGCAGGTGTTGACTTGTTTGCTCTCAGCTACTAACTGAAAGTTCGGTGGTTCGAATCCATGGTGCTATCAGAACTGCTCCTATGTTACGTCACAGAGGGACTTTGCAGTATGGACCTTGAGGAGGAAAGATGATAAATTTTTTGGGTAGATCAAGTCTAATCACTTGAGCTCTTTCAAGTCAGAGATCTTTCCCTGACTGTGGAAGAAGGGTCAGAAGATGAACTATTGCTGGTTTTGAAGAAAGAGGAAGGGCCCACGAGCCAAGGGATATAAGCAACTTCTAGAGTGGAATGGCAGGAGCTCTGGTAGCGTAGTGGTTACGAATTGGGCTGCTAACCTCAAGGTCAGCAGCTCAAATCTACCAGCTGTTCCATGGGAGAAAGATGAGGCTTTCTGTCCCTGTAAAGATTTGAGGCCTCAGAAACCCTGTGCAGAGTCTCTATGAGTCAGAACTGACTCCACGGTACTTAACAACAACAACAGAGTGGAATGGAGGAGAATATTGAAAGTACCATGGACTGCCAGAAGAACAAACAAATCTGTGTTGGAAGAAGTACAGCCGGAATGCTCCTTAGAAGTCAGGATGGTCAGACTTCATCTCTCATACTTTGGACATGTTATCAGAAGGGGTTAGTCCCTGGAGAAGGACATCATGCTTGATAAAGTGGAAGGTCAGTGGAAAAGAGGAAGACCCTCAATGAGATGGGTTGGCACAGGGGCAGCAACAATTGTGAGGATGGCACAGGACCAGGCAGTGTTTTATTCTGTTGTGCATCGGGGTCGCTATGAGTTGGAACCAACTTGATGCCACCTCACAACAACAACAACAGAAGCTGGAAAAAGTAAGGAAACATAGTCTCTCTCCTAGGGTCTCCAGAAAGGAACACATCCCTGTTGGTACCTTGAGGTCCATGTCAGACTTTGAACGCACAGAACTCTGAGATACCACATGTGTTCTTCTAGGGCACTAATCTGCATCCGTTTGATGGTGGCAGCGACAGGAAACTCACACAGTAAGAGAACTTAAGGTAATAGGTATCATCAGTCCAGTCCAAACTCAGGCATGTCTCTCCTTTATTTTGCAAACAACATAAGAACCACAACAAAGCCAAGGTTAGCAGAACAAAAAGTCTACTACAATCCAATTGCTTTCATTGGCCAATTGCTTCATTTTCCAACCTTCCTGCCTGGGACTTGTTTAAATGCCAGGGCTTTCTTGGCCTTAATGTTTGCTAGCCCATAGTCCTGGTGTGGCACTGTAGGATCAGCTCTGGATTGCGAATCACAAGGTTGGTGGTTCCAACCCACCAGCTGCTCCTTGGAAACTCTAATACAGGGTCACTATGAATAGAATTGACTCCACAGCATTTAGCAACAACAGACTACAGTTAAAGACCTGATGGTGTACTCACTAAGGGTTCAAGCTGCTACCTCAAAGGCTGTAGGTTCAAACCTACCCACTGCCTCTGGGGAAGGAAGGTATGGAGCTCGGTTCCTGTGAAGATGACAGTCACAAAAACCCAATGGTTAGATCTCAAGTACTGATCTTTCCTCCTTGGTCGATTAATTCACAGAGAGGGTGGGGGTAAGCAGCCCCATCATGGATCCTTGAGCCAGTCCCCTCAGTACATACATGTGGCAAACATCGGGCCCAAAGACTCTTCCATTCATCCCTGAGAATTGATCAAAATTCTTGCTGTGGTCACATGAGCGTGAGTGCTCACAGCTTCCTGCCCTGATTTCTCCCTCTGACTCATGGCCCTCCGTTGCTCGGAATTCCCCTAGCCTAGTCCTGATTCCTCAGCCTCTTTCTCATCTGGAAAGTTAAACCCAACCACCCTTTAGCATTGGGCTGTTTTCTCATTTGCTTCAAAGAAAAGGTACAACTGCTTCCATAAAGATTATTGTTGTTGTGAGGTGCCATCGAGTCAGTTCTGACTCATAGCAACCCGCTGTAGGGTTTCCAAGGAGCAGTGGGTGGGTTTGCACCACCAATCTTGTGGTTCGCAGTCCACTGCTTATCCTATAGAGCCGCACAGCCTAGGAAATGCTATGAGGGAGATCTACTTGGTCACATGGGATTGCTGTGAGTCAGAAGCAATTCAGCGGCACTCAACATCAAGCATTTCTTCCAACACTGGGTTTGTCGCACCTGCTACAAAGGAAGGGGGGTTACCTGGATGGGTTCCATTGCCTCCCTCCACTCAGCCCCCTTTCCACCATCTTCCACAAGCATGAAATGTCTTCTTATCTTCCCAATGATCAGAAATTCCTTCATCAGCACTCCACTTCTGCTTTTAAATAGATCACCAAAAAAGTTCAGCTGGAGGGGAGAACCGTCAAAGGATTACAGGCATAACTAGGAGATTCTGTGGTCTCTCTCAGTTACAGCTATTGTTGCAATTGAGTGAGTCACGTGAACTTTGCTGTTTCCTGGTGTGTGTGAAAGTGGCAGTGACACTAGATTGTCATCTATGGGTGACAGCAATTGGTGTCGCTATGACGATAGAAATATGTCATCTGTAGGTGACAACAGTCGGTGACACTATGACGATAGATGTCATCTGTGGATGACAACAGTCAGTGTTTCTATGACAATGAAAATATGTCATTTGTGGATGACAACAGTTGTTGTCACTATGATGATAGACAGATGTCATCTGTGGATGACCACAGTCGGTGTTGCTATGACGATAGACAGATGTCATCTGTGGGTGACAGCAGTTGGTGTCGCTATGACAATAGAAAAATGTCATCTATGGGTGTGAGCAATAGCTTGATTTAAAAGTTTCAAAGACGGTGACAATGGCCAAAATGGGACAGAAATACAACGTGAGCATACACTGTTCTAAAAATGGTGCCGATAGACTTGCTCACACAGGGTTGTCCGTTGGTAAGAGTGGAAGTATCTGTGGTGCTCTATCAAAGCACAGTAAAACGAGTTATGCCTGTATTAGGCATTGAACCTAAGGTAAGAATGAAGGATTCAGGGGAGGTTTGGAAAACGGGGGTGTCTGATGGGGCTGGGAAGTTGGAGGACACTTTTCAACATTTCCTGAGGGTCTGCTCTGTGCCGGGAGCATCATTCGTAGGAATGAGTGTCACTTGGAACCTGGTGTGGCGCTGTAGGATCAGCACTGGGTGGGTAGCCACAGGTCAGCAGTTCAAACCCACCAGCTGCTCCTCGGAAACGCTGTATAGGGTCGCTGTGAGTTGAAACTGGCTCAATAGCACTTAGCAACAACTATCTTGAACCCTAGAGGCCCTAGATGGTGAAAATGGCTAGCATGCTCGGTTCCAAGAGGTTGGAGGTTGAGCCCACCCATTGGAGGCCTGGGAGAAAGTTCTAGCAATCTGCTTTTTGAAAATCAACCATTGCATTGAAAACCCTATGGGGTATGGTTCTACTGTGACACGCATGAAGTGATCATGAGTTGGAATCAGCTTGATGGTTACTGGTTTATGGAGTTCTTGGGAGGTGCAAGCTGTTCACATGCTATCTGAAAGGTTGGAGGTTCAAGCCCACCTATAGGGCTCTCTGAAGAAAAGTCTGTCAATGTACTTCCCCCAGATTCAGCCATTGAAAACCCTAAAGAATACAGTTCTTCTCTAACACACATCGGATCCCCATGAGTTGGAACAGACACGATGGTAACTGTCTTAAGAAGGGACGGCCCCTAGAGACCAGGACCTGAGATTATTTAAAAGGGGGAATGACACGGAAATGTGAGGCAGTGGGTCATTACCAGGAAGTGAGGGTACAAAGCATCCAAGGTTGGGGGAGGTGCTAAAAGTGGGCAGGGACAAAATAGAAGAAATGCCATCACTGAGGGTGTGGGAGCATCCCAGTTTGAATGTGGCAGAGTCCCTTCAGCTGGGAGCCCTGGGTTTCCGATCTGTCAATGAGGAGACTGAGCTACATGCACCCCTGGGCCACCCAACATCATAGGAGAACAGGAAGGTGAGTCAGGACTGGGAGGACCACGCTCCCATTTTCTGGTCTTCCGGCTCCTTCCCCCAGAGCTCGGTGCTTGGCAGATGGTGTCTTGGTCCTTGATCACCTTCTTCCAGGCATGTGATCAGGTCATGAGGGGCTGAGCTCAACAACCAAGATGCCAGAGTCGATGAAGTTAGATGGCAGTGGAACCAGACAGTGAAACGGATCAATATGAGTCGAAATTGACTCAACAGCCCATAACAACAACAACACTAATCCTCATATCTTGGCATACTTTCTTCATTCATTCTTTTCTTCAATAGGCTGAAGTCAGTTTTAGACATGGTGAGATTTCACTCCTAAAGTCTTCAGTATATTCATTATTATTTTTTAATGTCTTGATAACTTTTCATAATTTATTTCTTTATTTTGCAGTTACATATTCTTGTTGTGTTGTTGAGTTGATTCTGACACATAGAGATCCTATGGGAACGTAGAACTGCTGTAGGATAAGCACTGGACTGCTAACTGCAAGATGGGTAATTCAAACCCACTTACCTCACAGGAAAATGATGAGATTTGCTGTCCCCATAAAGATTTACAGAGAAAGATTACACAATGACTGCATCGAAAAGAAATGGTTGATGTTCACTGTTTCAAGAGGTAGCAGATGATCAAGATGGTACTGAAGGCATTGGTGGAAAACTGGGTTCCAGGAATTGACGGAATACAAATTGAAATCTCTCAACAAACTGATGCAGTGCTGGCGGCGCTCACTGTTCCATATCAAGACATTTGGAAGACAGCTACCTGGACAACTGATTGGAAGAGAACCACATTTGTGCTCATTCCAAAGAAAGATGACCCAATGGAATGTGGAAACCATCGAGCTATATCATTAGTATCACAAGCACATAAAATTTTGCTAAAGATAATTTAAAAATGGTTGCAGCAGTATGTTGACAGGAAGGAAGCTATTAGAGAATTAGCCAGATTCAGAAGAGGACGTCAGATCTTGGCTAAAAGTAGAGAGTACCAGAAAGATGTTTACGTAGGCTTATTGACTATGCAATGACATTCAACTGCGTGGATCATAACAAACTGGGTAACATTGCAAAAAATGGGTATTCCAGAACACTTAGTTGTGCTCATGAGGAATCTGTACATAGAGCGAGAAGCAGCCATTTGAAGAGAACAAGGAGACACTAAATGGTTTAAAATCAGGAAAGGTGTGGGTCAGAGTTGTATTCTTTCACCATACGTCTTCAGTCTGCAAACTGAACAAATAATCTGAGAGGCCGACTGATAACGGAGAACGTCGTGACATCAGGACTGGTGGAAGAGTCATTAGGAGCTATGATGTGCTGATGACATAATCTTGCTTGCTGGAAGCAAAGAGGACTTGAAATACTGGTGAAGATAAAGAGCACAGCCTTCAGTATGGATTGTACCTCAATGTACAGAAAACAAAAATCTCCACAATTGGACCAATAAATAACATTATGATAAATGGAGGAAAGATTGAAGTTGTCAAAGACTTCCTTTTGCTCAGAGCCACTATCAACGCTCACGGAAGCAGCAGTCAAGAAATCAAAGGAACTCGTTGCATTAGGCAGATCTGCTGCACAAGACTCGAAAGTTAAAGAGCAAAGATATCATTTTGAGGATGAAGGTGGACCTTACTCCATCATGGTATTTTCAATAGCCTCATATGCATGAGAAAGTTTAACAATGAATAAGGAAGACCATAGAAAAATCAATGCACTTGAATCAAGGTGTTGGCAAAGAATATTGAAAGTACCATGGACTAAAGAACAAACAAATGTGTTTTGGAAGAAGTACAGCCAGAATGCTCCCTAAAAGTGAGACTGGCTAGACTTGCCTCTTGTACTTTAGACATACTATCAGGAGGCTCCTGTCCCCAGAGAGGGACATCATGCTTGGTCAAGTGGGGGGTCAGTGAAAAATGAGGAAGACCCCCAACAAGATGAATTGGCCCAGTGACAGCAGCAATGGACTCAAGCTTACCAACAATGACACAATTGTGAGGTTGGCACTGGACTAGGCAATGTTTCCTTCTGTTGTGCATAGGGTCGTTATGAGTCGGAACTGACTCAATGGCACCTAACAACAACAACAGAGATTTACAGCCTCGGAAACTCAAGATCAATGGCACCTAACAACAACAGAGATTTACAGCAAGATCACTAAGAGTTGGAATCAACTCGATGGCATTGTGTTTGGGGTTTGGGTAATCTTTACAGAAGCTGACTTTACACAGCTTTCTTCCTTGGAGCAATATGTGGGTTCAAACTGCCAACCTTTTCAAAATTTCAGTTAGTAGATGAGCACTTAACCAATGCACCACCAGGCCTCTTTGTAGTCAGACATGTTTTAAAAAGGACATTTTTCTCTATAGCCACAATATCAAATGACAGAGAACTTCCAGAGGTTCAAGCTGGATTCCGAAGAGGCCGTGGAATGAGGGATATCATTGCTGCTGTCTGATGGATCTTGGCTGAAAGCAGAGAATACCAGAAAGATGTTTACCCGTGCTTTATTGACTACACAAAGGCTTTCGATTGTGTGGATCATGACAAGCTATGGACAACATTGCGAAGTATGAGCATTCCAGAACACTTAATCGTGCTCATGAGGAACCTGTACATGGATCAAGAGGCAGTTGTTCGAACAGAACATGGGAACACTGAATGTTCTAAATTTAAGAAAGATGTGAGACAGGGTTGTATTCTTTCACCATACTTATTCAGCCTGTATGCTGAGTAAATAATCCAAGAAGCTGAGTTCTATGAAGAAAAACGTGGCATCAGGATCAGAGAAAGACTCGTTAATAACCTGCGATATGCAGATGATACAACCTTCCTTCCTGAAAGTGAAGAGGACTTAAAATACTTACTGATGAAGATCAAAGACCACAGCCTTCAGTATGGATTGTATCTCAATGTAAAGAAAGTAAAAATCTTCACTGCTGGATCAACAAACAACATTCTTATCAATGGAGAAAAGATTGAAGTTGTCAAGGACTTCATTCTTCTTGAATCAACCATCAACACTCGTGGAAGCAGCAGTCAAGAGATCAGATGACGTAATGCATTAGAATATCGAAAGCCCCATGGACAGACAGAAGAACAAACACATGTGTCTTAGAAGAAGTACAGCCAGAATGCTCCTTAGAAGCCAAGATGGGGAGGCATCATCTCTTGTACTTTGGACACGTTGTCAGGAGGGATCAATCCCTGAAGAAGGACATTATATTTGGTAAAGTGGAGGGTCAGCCTAAAAGAGGAAGACCCCCTACCAGATGGAGGGACACAGTGGCAGGAACAATGGGCTCAGACATAAAAACAATTGTGAGAATGGAGTAGGACCAAACAGTGTCCACAGGGTCAGCAAGAATTACCATCTGACCACAACCATCTCACAGGAAGAAACCCTGGTGTTGCAGTGGTTAAGTGCTTACAAGACTGCTAATTGAAACGTTGGTGATTTGAACTCACCACCTCTGTTGCTCTGTGGGGGAAGCATGAGGCAGTCCACTTCTAAATAAGTCTGTTGTTAAATGCCAGTGAGTCGGTTCTGACGCATAGTTAACCTGTATAGAGTTTCCAAGGAGCGACTAGTGGATCTGAACTGGCCACCTTGTGGTTAACAGTCCAGTGCTTATCTTACTACACCTTGGAAATCCTATGGAACAGTCCCACTCTATCTTTATAGGGTCACTATGCGTTGGAACCATTAACTCCACTGGAATTGGATTTTATCAGATCACCAGGCCTGTTTCTAGGAGTGTGGCACTGTGGGTTAATGCACTGGACCACAAGGTCAGTTGGAACCCCAAGGACAGTGGTTCAAGCTCACCAGTTGCTCCTCGGAAACCCTATACAGTGGGAACCGACTCGACAGCACTTAACAACAAAGACGTCTGTCTGGGATGCTCAAACTGCCAATCTGTAGGTCAACAGCTGAGCTCAAATGTTTGGGCTACCTACGAACTCTCCATAAACATTAATTATTTATTTTAAAACACATTAAAATTATGTTGTGCTTTTTAAAATTATTATTAACTTGGTCTAAAGACAAATAGATCAACTTTTACCTGTTAAAATATTTTCTCTACCCAACAAGTGATTCATTTTTTTTCTGATTTAAAAGACTTTGGGTAAGTCCGTCCCGGGTTGGGCGTCCTCCATTCCTACATCTCCCTACCTGCCCGGCCAGGAGCGCAGGGAGCGTTGGATCCGCCAGGGGGCGCACGACACTAGCGAGTCTCCCCTTGGGCTCGGCTCCGCGTGGCGCTGGAGTGACGTAGAGGGCACTGGCCCGTTCCCTGGGATCCCAGCTGGACAAGCAGCCTCCCTTCCCCCTTCCAGACCCGGATGGGCACCATCGCCTCCAGGAAGCCGCTCCTGGGCTCAGCTGGGTCGGACGCTTCCGCCCGGCGCCTGGTTCCCCAGGACCCTACTACACTGCCAGTTTCCTCCTTCCTGGACAGTGGACTGCGATGAGGCTGGGTTACCCATGAGCGGGGATTGGTTTTTCAGGTGAATAAATCTGAGAACCGGGATCCGGGATCCGCAGTGCAACTTTCCTGGGTCACTGTTTCCCCTGCCTCTTTGCTGGGGCTTCAGTGACCCCAGTCACCCAATGACTGGAATTCCTTCTATAACTTTTGAGGGCTAATTTTTTGCTTCCAGAACTCAGGAACGTACCCTCTAGCTGTTCCTGTGGGTTACCCATCCCAGCACCACCTTGAGACCCCCAGCTGCCGCTTGGCCAGCAAAGGCCTTTCCTAGTCCTTCCCACTCCAGCGTTTCATTGTTTTCATATAATAATAAGTTAGCGAGGATCCCAGCTAACCCTGTAAAAATCTCTCCTCCCTCGTTTACATTCTGGGCTTGTGGGAGAGGTTGGACTGCAGAGGGGTTTGGGATGCCTCTAGGTAACTCTAGAATACTTCAGTGTTCTAGAGTGGCGCTGTGGGTTAATGCGCCAGACTGCAAAGCCGTTTGAACTGCAAAGTCGGCGGTTCAAGCTCACCAGTTGCTCCTCGGAAACCGTATACAGGGTCGCTATGGGTCGGAACCGACTCGAGGGCACTTCACAACAACAACAGAACACTTTCGTGGGTGGCTCAGGGCACTGCCTGGGGTCAAGTCACAACTCCATGTATCACTAGCTGTGTGACCTTAGCTAAGCTCCTGAACATTTCTGTGCGTCAGTATCTTCATCTGTAAAATGGGAGAATGATCTAGAGCTAGCCCTCAGCTCTCAGGATGATTCAACGAGGCCATGCCTACAGATCAAGCCCAGAAGCTGCTCCCTGGGCTAGTCATGAATGTGACTGTTAGACCTGCAGGTGTGGACACACCTGGCCCAGTGAGATTGAGTTTGATCTTGTCAGGTTTGCAGGGTCTGCCCTTTGCTTCTGAGAGCTTCTCTTCTTCCACTCCTTTCGGAAAGTTGGCCATGCATGGGCACATCCATTTTCTGTGTTCTCCCTGTGCCCTTCACTGAAAATCAGGTGGGTGGGGAGACACGTGGAGGGGGCAGGGCTGAAGGAGTGATGTGTGATGATCCTGGGGGAGGAATGTTCCTGTCCTCTCATAGGTAGGGGCTCTTCATGCTGGGATAACATGGATCCCAGGCTCTGATTTGAGGGAGCCGACTCTCCGAGGTCAGTTGAGTGAAGGAATGAATGAGCATGTTTGGAGTGGTCTCACCCAGCAGGTAAGGGCAGGAGCGGTGAAGCCCAGCAAACTTGGATCCCCCCTCTGCGCTGCCCCACCCCGCATCCAACCATAGAGGGAGGAACACCTGCTGGGGGGTGGAGGGACCACGGCTTAGAGCACAGCTGGGACCACATCCCAGGATTCCCAACGCTCAAATCAGGCTGTTACTGGTTCACTCTCCATTTCTTCAGGACCACCCACTTCCCCCTGCCTGCTGCCTGGGATTTGGCAAAGGGGTCCATGCTGGTCTCGCCATGTCCTTCCTGACTTGAAGAGCAGCCCGACTCTCTGTGGACCCGGGTGAGGACTGGAGGTTGGACATTCAGACCTATAAAAAGAACTGCCGAGAACAGGCAGAATGTGCAATGCTTGTCCCTTACTGGTGGAGAAATGCCAATCTGCTATTGTAGACAAACAACTTGGCATTTCCTCAAAAAGTTAGCGACAGAAGAAAATGGATTTACATATTCAATCTATGGAAAATCATGAATCCATAAAGATAGATAAGATAAAAATTTGCTCTCTTAAGAGTTATCAAGAATTTCATTTTACTTGCATCCACAACCAACACTCACAGAAGCAGTAGGCAAGAAATCAAACATCGTATTGCATTGGACACATCTGCTGCAAAAGATCTCCTAACAGTGTTCAGAAGTAAAGATGTCACTTCGAGGACTAAGGTGTGCCTGACCCAAACCATGGTATTTTCATTAACCTTATATGCATGCGAAAGCTGGATAATGAATAAAGAAGACTGTAAAATTGGTGCATTTGAGTTATGGTGTTGGAGGAGAATATTAAAAGTACCATGGGCTGCCAGAAGAACAAACAGATCTGTGTTGGAAAAAGTACAATTAGAGAGTTCCTGAGAAGCCACGATGGCCAGATTTCACCTCTCATATTTTGGACACATCAAGAAGGACCAGTCCCTGGAGAAGGACATCAAGCTTGACAAAGTGGAGGGTCAGCGAAAAAAAGGAAGACCCTCCCAATGAGATGGATTGTCACAGTGGCAGTAGCAATGAGTTGGTGCAGAACCGAACAGTGTTTCATTCTGTTGTGCGTAAGGGTCACTATGAGTTGGTACTGACTTGATGGCGCCTAACTACAACAACAATGTATGCGTGTGAAAACTGAGCAAGGAATAAGGAAGACCAAAGATGAAGCGTTGCATTTCAATTGTGCTGTTGGTGAAGAATATTCAATATGTGAAAGCTGGACAGTGAATAAGGAAGACCGTAGAAGAATCGATGCATTTGAGTTATGGTGTTGGAGGGGAATATTGAACGTGTCATGGGCTGCCAAAAGAACCAACAGATCTGTGTTGGAAGAAGTGCAGCCAGAGTACTCCTTAGAAGCCAAGATGGCCAAACTTCGTCTCTCATACTTCGGACATATTGTCAGGAGGGACCAGTCACTGGAGAAGGATATCATGTTTGGTAAGGTGGAGTGTCAGAGAAAAAGAGGAAGACCCCCAGCGAGATGGATTGGCCAAGTGGCAGCATCAATGGGCTCAAGTGTGGCAACTATAGTGAGGCTGGCCCAGGATCAGGCAGTGTTTCGTTCTGCTGTACATAGGGTCGCTATGGGTCGGTACCGACTCAATGGCACCTAACAACAACAACAACAACCAGAAGAATGAACACATCTGTCTTCAGAAAAACAGCCAGAATGTTCCTTGGAAATGAGGGTGGAGAGAATTGGTCTCGTGTACTATGCACAGGAGCTCTGGTAGCGTAGTGGTTACGAATTGGGCTGCAAAGCACAAGGTCAGCAGTTCAAAACTACCAGCTGTTCTGTGGGAGAAAGATGAGGCTTTCTGCACCCGTAAAGATTTACAGCCTCAAAAACCCAGTCCAGGGTTGCTATGAGTCAGAACTGACTCCACGGCACATAACAACAACAACAACAACCATGGGCAGGTTGTCAGGAGGGACTAGTCTAGGACCTCATGTTTGATGGAGACATTCCTGAGCTATTTCCATGGGGTCTCAGGAGTCCCTCTTTGCTCTTTCTTCCCTGCTTGGGGCCCCTCTGCATCCAGGGGTTTGATTGGTAGGGGTCTTGGCCCTGGAGGGTGAGAGGAAAGTGTGTTTGGGCTGTTTGCTTCTCTGCTGAGCTGGACTGGGCTCCTCAGAGGTCACACTGCCTTCTAGTAAATGCTCTCCTTGCCCCTGGAGGCCTGGTGACTCACTCAAAGCCCTAGAGGTGCCCCTCACCCCCGGCCTGGCTGACAGGCCTAGGGAAGGTCCAGGAGACCCGGGCATTGTCAGCTCTGCTAAGGGGCTCAGGACAGTGGCTGGTAGAGGCTGAGTCTTGCCTGAGTTTCGACAGAGAAGTGAGAGGTGTTAAAACGATACGAACAAGCAGTGTCAGAAAAGACCCACTTGGGGCTGCTCTGTATGAGACTGGGAACAGTCCAGAAAAAGCCAGGGACTCCCTCTTGCATATGCGTGGGACTCAGGAGCCAAAACGGGGTACGGTCTCAGGATCCTAAGCCCACCCAACTCTTCACTATGGCCTCGGTCTCCCCACCGAAGCCACATGTGGGTGACCCAATGTCCATGGAGATCCCTTCCTTCCAGGCCGGCCAGGCAGTGCTGGGATGGATGCAGGGGGACTCCAGGCTCCCCATGCCCATTTTTTACCCTGACCCTGGGTTGCCCCCTGTCCTGGAAAAACTCCTTGAAACACATGAGTAGTGGACGGTCACAGAATTGCCAGCCTCACACCTGATTCAAGTCTTGGGAGTATGCCTCCGGCTGTGTAGCCTCAGTTTTCCTCCTCTGTAAAGTGGGTGGGAGCCCTGGTGGTCAGTGGGTCAAACCCACCAGCTGCTCCTCGGGAGGAAAAATGAGGCAGTTTACTTCTGTAAAGACGACAGCCTTGGAAACCCTAGAGAGCAGATCTATTTGGCCCGATAAGGTCATGCTATGACTCAAAACCGACTTCAAGGCAGTGGGAAAGAGAGGGTAACATTAGCCATCTCCCCGAGTTCTGCAGAAATGGGAATATGATGGAGGTAAAAGACCTGCCCTCTCTTACAGGTGGGCTCTAATCCCCTAGGGTCATGGCCTGGTGGGCAGGGACTGGGCAGCCCAGGGCCCATGAAGCAGATGGAGAGGAATCCTGAGCCCATAGAGGTCTCTGTCTCGGAACAGGCAGGACAGGCCCCTTGTGCCCGTAGCATCCAATCTCTCTGATCAGGAGAACTAATGTCTAACCCAGACCTCATTCCAGGGGAGGAAAAACCGGATTGTTGTTGCTCTACCAGAAAGAACTGGCTTCCTACAAGGTTGGAGAGCTACACCACCCGGCCCTGCCTGGCCTCACCGTCAGCCTCACGGTATCACCAAATGAATGGCCTTGGCACAAGCTTTAGGGCTTCTCAGAACCTAGAAGGTCTGAGGGGTCACTGGTTGCCTTCAGCCAGTGGCTCCGCACCCCCACATTTCTGCCACCCCCATTTTAAAATCAATAAATAGACCAAAGTATTTAGGAGTGAAATATCCCCACATCTGAAACTGACTTTAAAATATTAAAGACAAACATGAATGAAGAAAATACGACAAGATATTGTTGTCCTCAGCTACCACCGAGTTGTCCCCCAACCCATGACGACCCCTCATACAATGGAATGCAATGCTTTCAGGTTCTGCACCCTTCCCATGAGCAGCTGCAGCCTGGATGGCTGTGATCCACACGGTTTTCATTAGCTGGTCCCTGGAAATAAATGGCCAGACCTCTCGTCCTAGTTGGTCTTAGTCTAGAAACTGCTGGAAACTGTTCAGCATCCCAGCAACACTGAAGTCTGGATCCATTGAAACCCAGGCCTGCTGCCTAGAAGGTGACAATTCACCCCTGGCCAACAAGAGTCCCACAAAGGGAGGTCTTCATGTCCCCACAGTCCAGCTGAGATGCCGAGGCTCTGATATTCACACCGGTAGCCAGTGGTGGAGCCAGGCCGTATTCACCAATGCCCCTGGCTCCCGCTGCACACACCTGTACCAGGTCATGCCAGCTCTCCTGCCAGAAAGGTGTGTGTCTCTCTGGAGTAACCCAGGGGAGTCCTCTCTCTTCCATTTATATAAATTTTAATTGGATTATTTAATTAGATTATTCAGATGGGCTAGATGATACCCTACTACCGCTGCCGACTGCTCTGAAGAAGATCACAATAGGAAGTCGTGGAGAGAGTGGGAGGAAAATGTGAACAAGACTCAAAATCATTAAAAAACAAAACAAAACAAAAAAACAGGTTTACTGGTGTCAACAAGATTGGTGAGAATCCCGAGACTGCATCTCTTAGACACCCTTCAGTTCTGAAACTGAACTCAGTCCGTGGCTCAACGTTCAGCCAATGGTAGACAGGCCTAGAAGGTGAGCCGTCACATGGGGAGGTGCCCACTCCTGAGAACAACCAACCCAGAGCTCACAGAGGCTGCAGCAGTCCAGGGGGAAAGCTCAGAGGCAGGAAGGGACAGGGCAGAAGGACCGAGGGAGACAAGACACACTGGAAGTGGAAAAGTGCTATTCCAGTGTGGGGGACTGCAAGCCCTGTGGCAACACAAAATGTGTGTGAACTGTTGAATGGAAAACCAATTTGCTGTCAGCGTTCACCCAAATCCCCCCTCTCCCCCCCACAAATTTGCTCATTCATTCATGGAAGGTTGATGAGCACAGACTCCAGCAGATCCTACCCGGCAGGCTTGGAGTCACTGTATTAAAGAATACCCTATTGGAGGTTCTGGTGAAGCACTGTAGGATAAGCACTGGACAACAAGGGCGGTTTGAGCCACAAGGTCGGCGGTTCAAACCTACCAGCTGCTCCTCAGAAACCTTATACAGGGTTGCTATGAATCAGAACTGACTTGATGACTTTTAACAACAACATTGGAGTCCTGGAGGGGCTCTCTTTGTGGGGGCTGGAGAGATACACCCCATTGGCATGATGATTGTACTTGTAGTCACACAGGTCCCCCGGCCCTGTGCTGGGAGAGTCATGGAGAAAAGACTTTCAGGAGGAGACAGGACGGAGGTTGCACCATGGAGATGCGGAGACTTCTGTGGGGAGGGTAAAGCGTGTGCACCCCAGGCAGAGGGCATGGCATGTGCAGAAGGACAACAGAGCGAGGTCTGGGGAGGGGCACCAACTACTGGGGGCTCTATGAAAGCCTCATCGTTGGAGCCACTAAAGAGCAAGAGAGGAGAGCCTGCTGAGGGCAGGCAGGGGCTGGTCCAGGGTGAGAGCAGAGCGCAGGGAGGGGACAGGTGGAGAGCCTTGGACACCAGACTAGGAAGTGTGGGATGGATTCTGAGGACATTAGGGGTCCCCACAGGGTATAAACGAGGGAAGTGACAACGGGCACTTTAGGAAGATCACCCCGGCTTCTGGATGGAGGGGTGACTCTGGAGACAAGGAGACCATGAAGGAGCAGGTCTGAGTAGTGGTGACGGAGTGGACACTAGGTTCTTTGTACCTGGGCGTGTCCATCCTCCCATCAGAACAGTGCTGGGAGCTGGGACTAAGCTCTGGAGGACAAAGTTGGTTTGAGCCACAAGGTGAGTAATACAGACGTGATTCCTGCCCACACACATCTTCTGTGATCTTTCTGAGCCTCAGTTTCCTCATCCGTGAAAGAACAACACTTACAGTCCCCACCTACAAGCATTCAAAACGCTAGCACAATCCCTGATGCAGGGGCATGATTACTATTATTAGGTTATTGGTCCGGGCAAGCAGGCATGGGGTACTAAGGGCACCAAGCAGTGGTGACAAGTCCGGAGGCAGGAATAGATTCCAGAGTCATTTAGGGACGGGGGTGCCAACATAGAATGCCTGCGTGGCTCAAACTATCAAGTGCTTGGCTACTAACAGAAAGGTCGGCTCTTTTAGTCCACCCACAGAAGTGCTTCAGAAGAAAGACCTGGCTACTTCCCAAAACTCAACCATGGAAAACTGTGGGACAGAGTTGTACTCTGACATACATGGGGTACCCAGGAGTGGGAATCCCCTGGTATCCAACACAAGACAGGCTCTCAGCAAATTCTGGATGGAAAAGAAGGATGAAAAAACAGGGGGTGGGTAGAGAGATTACAAACTGGCTGGTCTGGAAGCAGGCTGGGAAACATGGTGGCGCCTGGGGACAGGGGTTGGTGGCCTGTGCATTGTGAGGACATTCCCAGCCCACTCCCTAGTCCCATTGCTCACCACCACAGCTCATCTCTTCATTGTGTGGGGAAACCTTGGTTAGCCCCATTTTCCTGAAGAAAAGCTTGAGGTTTTGGAGAAGGGACTGCCTGGGGAGAACCAGCGTCAGGGCTAAAGGGGAATCTTTTGACCCTGGAGGGGACCAAGGTAGGGGTGTTCTGGGAGATAGGTGGCTGGAAACTGAGGGGTGGTTAGAACTTGGAAGAGAACCCAGGGTGCCGAGAGCCTGCAAGTATCACCCCCACGCTCCCGGCTGGGAGGCTCTTCACTTGTGTTTGGCTTTGTTTCCTGTTTTAAAATGACAGACATCGGGATCAAGCATGTGCTGGGGGTGAAACACAATGTCTCCACCTTCTAAAGAGAAAAGTCGTGGAAACCAGCAGTGGGCAGGAGCTTAGAGAAACATTTCTGCATCAACAGTTTCCACTCTGTAAATTCCCGTGTTTAAAATTCAAAGGAAGCCATTGGAGGGTTGGACTTTGTTTAACCTTTCGCATGGCAAAACTTCCTCCTCTGGGGCCCAGAAGGTTCAGAAACAGGACTGACAAGGGGTATGCAAATACTTCTAAAGACAAACTGAAGCTCAAATGCCCAGGAATTTGCCTGATGCATAAGAAACAGATTTAAAATTCATTTGCAAATTTTGGGGAGAAGCGTCCAAGTGGATGCTTGGTCTGCAGCGTGGAAACGTGGGCAGGATATCTTTTCTCTCTTTAATCCCTCCCTCCTGTGATATAGGCACCCGCCTCTCCCATGAGAATTTTCCTCCATGACTCATTTCTCCCCCTGCTTACCAAAAGTGCAAACAGAAGTCCACAGTTTTTGAAGTGGAGGTAATTTTATACATCCTAGGATGTTTTGGGACCTTCGAAGCTTACTCTTTTCAGATTTCTCCCCATATGTTCTCCCTCTGGTGAGCAGTTTGTGATGGATTTTTTTTCCTAAGAAAGTGAAGCATCTAGGAGGAGAATCTATGTTCACTCGGCTGCTGCTCGCAGAGGATTCTGGGCCACATCACTGAGAAGATCTCCAGGACTGCTAATAAAACCAGGTTCACAAACAGCAGTGGGGCAAGAAATGTCAGTCCATAAAAATTCTTGGAGGAAAGTCCCACCTCTTTGCTCAAGAGTTTCTTGTCTTGGGGGCATTTTCTGTGCTCTAGAGATAAGGATCTAACTATCCACTCTTGCTGTGTTACTGCTGAGAGGTGGATCCCCTCCCTCCCTGTTTTACAAAGGGGAAACTGGGGTCCAAAAAGAGGAACTCCTTGTTCACATCAGAGTCAGAACCAGCTCTTATCAGATCGGCCTTAGCATCGAATCTATAGCAATGTTTCAAGAACAGAACAAAGGACCCATAGTTACCACTATTCGCATCATGCTTGACGAGGGGGTATGATGCTTAGGGATAAGCACCTGACTGGTAACCCAAAGGTCAGCAGTTCAAACCCACCAGCCACTCTGGGAAACCCTATATGACAGGGTCACTATGAGTTGGAACCTTCTTGATGACACACAGTACAACAATATATTCAAAAAAACTTCCAAAAGTTCATGGGAAAATGGTATTAAAAGATATAAATTTCCCTGGGTGATAATAATGATGAAACAAACTACTAAACCCACCCAGAGGCACCGCAGAGGACAGACTTGTTGAACGGTTTCTGAAAGGTCTCGGCCTTGAAAACTGCATGGAGCAGTTCTACACTGAACACATGGGAGTGCCATGGCCTTCATCAATTTGACAACAACTAGAAACAATTACGAGAGAGTCAAAAATTATCCGCACTCTGGTTATCTTAAAACATTGAGCGTGCATGTGAAACGATTTGTTGAATAGACAAATGACAGTGGGTTATGTGGCAAATCATTTACAAATCAGCCATCATTTACAAATCAGCCATAGCTCTGAGTATGACATAATCCAGGACACATGGGTTTTGAAAAGTTTGTGTGAGATGGGTACCGAAATGACTCACAGAACAACATAAACGGAAGTGTTTGGACATCTGCAAACAAAATGAAGGAAGGTAACAGTTTCTTTTTAAAAAATCATTACTAGTGAGGAGATATGGACTCATCACTATGAGCCTGAGAGTAAATGGCAGAATATGGAATGGAAACATCCTTAATCGCCGACCAAGAAAAAGTTCAAAAGTCAACCAACCATCAGCTGGAAAATTGATTCTTACAGTTTTCTGGGATTCTCAAGAGCCAGTATTGGAACACTATATAGGAAGAAGGTTTAAACAATCAACAGTGCTTGTTACAGTGAGATGCTCACTGAAAAGCTGAAGGCTAAACTTCAGATTGAACTCTGAGAACTGCTATCCCAGGGCGTGTGATCTTGCATGGCAATGCACATCCGCACACCTCTGCCCACACTGTCAACACTCTGCAAAACTTCTTTTTGAGGTGTTAAAGCATCCTCCCTATAGTCCTGATCTTGCTCCATCGGACTTTCACCTGTTTAGTCCCCTGAAAGCAGCCCTTCAAGGAGGAAGATTGCCCTCTTATGAAGAAGTGAAGACAGTGGTGCATTCGTGGCTCACAGCTTAGCCCAAAACATTTTCTAATAATGAAATTTATTGACAGATGGACAAAGTATACTGAAAAGCATTATGTCCAAAAATGATGTATTTGTCTTTTCTAAAAGTTGGTTAAAATAAATGCTACTGCCAGAGTGCGAATTTTTTAAATTCAAATAATGCTCTTGTTACACGTAGTGGTTATGAATTGGGCTGCAAACCTCAGGGTCAGCAGTTCGAAACTACCAGCTGTTCCGCGGGAGAAAGATGAGGCTTTCTGCTCCCGTAAAGATTTATAGCCTCAGAAACCCTGTCCAGGGTCGCTATGAATCGGAATCGACTCCACGACACATCACCACCACCACTGTGTTGTTAAGGGCCGTGTTCTCGTAGCGACCCTATATGGAGTTTTTGAGGCTTTAACTCTTCCAAGGAACAGAAAGCCTCACCTTTCTTCTGCAGAGTGGCTGGTGGGTTTGAACTGCAAACCCTGTGGTTTGAAACCCAGTGTTTATTCATATGAAGCCACTGTGCTCAAGTGTGCTACACCAGTATTTTTTACACGTTGCCAGTAACAATTTCATTTTTTTTTTTTTTCTGTCCAATGGATTTAATGTTGTTGTTGTTAAGTACTATGGAGTCAGTTCTGACTCATAGCGACCCTGCACAGGGTTTCCGAGGCTATATATCTTTTCAGGAGCAGAAAGCCTCATCTTTCTCCCATGGAACAGCTGGTAGTTTCGAATTGCCGACCTTGGGGTTAGCAGCCCGATTCGTAACCACTATGCTACCAGAGCTCCTTGGATTTAATGTTACGGGAATAAAAATGTTCTCATGTTTTTGGAATCATGTTTCCTGATATTCTTTTCTATCCCACTCAAGATTCATAAGACAGTCAAGATCTTAACATTATTTCCCCTCTTTTACCCATTCAGACTATGCCTCCATCCCTGCATCACCATTAATGACCCTGGTGTTGTGAAATGCCATTGAGTCAGTTCTGATTCATTAACACTGTTTAGGGTTTTCAAGGAGTGACTGGTGGGTTTGAACCTCTAACCTTGTGGTTAGCAATCAAGTGCTTATCTTACAGTGCTACACCAGGACTCCAATGGATGACCCTGCTGGTGTTTAAAAACCAATGGCATAGCTTCCAGTATTAAAACATGAAAGCAACTACAGTAGGACAAACTGACAGACAGGCTGGGCATGATCGTACGCAAATAGCCAAGACTGAAGTCAGAGACTGGGCCAGCTGGCAGGGCGAGCAGAGGTCGTCCCCCACCCCCACTCCTGGAGCAGGCGGGGCACAGCGTAGAGGCTCGGAGCCCAGGTCTGGACCAGTGGCTACTGGGCGTTGGGGAGATGAGTGTGCTCCGCTTCCTGCTGGCCCTTGGCTGCCTGCGGCTTGGTTCAGGTACAACGGGGCGTAAGGAAGGGCAGTGCCCAGATGGGGGGCAGGTGTGCACCACCTGAACCCAGACCCTCTCCGAGAGACCTAGGGAGCCTGCATGGGAAAGGGCCACTGGGGACTTTGTTGATTCTCTCCTGGGGTTGTGTCTCTGCCTGCACTGGGCCCAGCCCTGTGCACCCAGAGTTAATAATAATAGTAATAGTAATAGTAATAGTAATAGTAGTTCCTGAGCTTTCCAGGTGAAGGGAAGAGTCAGATGGCTCTGGGTGCTGGGAGAAAAGGGCACGCAGGGGCTGTGGTTGACACGGAGCTGGGCTCATGGGGAGACCAAAGCACATGCCCTGCTGAGAACTCAGCAAGATCAGGGGACCAGGGGACGGCCATTGGTGTGGGAGAGCATGCCCAGAGCAGGGGGCAAAGAAGTGTGTGGAGGGACGAGGCTGGGCCTCACTGGGGCAGGAGTGTGGTACAGCCAGATTTGTAAGTTGGGGAGCAGAGGGTAAACTGCAGGCAGAAGCGGTTACTAGGGTCCAGGTGAAGAGGGTGGGGATGCCTGGCTAGGCTGATGAGGCAGAGAGATCTTGGTGGTGGGGATGGGGGTGGGGGGACACACTGCCTGATCTTGGAGATAGAATGTCTGGAGGGGGGCAGGGTTAGGGGAGCGGTTGGGCCGGAATGCCCGGTTTCTGGCTGGATGCCTGGGTGGGTCAGGGGCACTGCCTGTCTCTGAGACAGACCTCAGTGCCTGGGACCAGCAGGCATTCAAGCATTCAATAAATGCACACAGCCGCATCCATGTGTGCATGGGCAGTGGTGGCCATTGGTGCGGAAGGTTCAGGTGGGATGCAGTGTCCTTCCTCATTGTCCCCTCTAGCTGTGGACCTCCAGCCCCAGCTGGCCAGTGTGACCTTTGCCACCAACAACCCCACGCTCACCACTGTGGCCTTGGAAAAGCCGCTCTGTGTGTTTGACAGCTCTGCGACCCTCGTTGGAACCTACGAAGTCTACCTCTATGTCCTGGCTGAACTGGGTAAGGTTCCTGCCCGCTGCTCCCAGGGCCCCTTGGCCAGGAGCTGCTCCCATCTGCAGGGAGGTAGGCAGAAGGGTGCCCATTTCACCAGCAGTACTGGTGGCCACTCGGTGCCAGCCCTGGGCTGGACACTGGGAACACCAACCAAGATGAGGGACATCTTGTCTTATGGGGGAAACAATGATAGCACCAGCTGCTTTGACACAATTCGGATCAATTTCGACCCACAATGACACACTAGAATTCGTATTCACAACTGCCCAGTTACAATCAGATGACCCCCAATTCATGGCGACCCCGTGTGTGCCCACAGGGTAGAACTGTGTCCACAGGGTTTTCAGTGTCTGAGTTTTTGGAGGTAGATCACCAGGCATTTATTCTGAGGCACTTCTGGGTGGACACGAACCTCAAATCTTTCAGTTAGCAGCTGAGCATGTTCACCCACTGCAGAGAAGATAATCAAGGCTCAAAGGAGTGGACTGACTCACCATCTCCCAGAGATGGAATTTGAATTCAGATCTCTGGCCCTCAAACCCAAACCTTTCCCCAGGTTTCTCCAGATGGTTCCAGATCCATGTTTGCAATTGACATAATTAGCTGTGCAAGTCTACCTTTATAAATCAATTCGATTTTCCATTACTGTGAGCCCCTTCCTCCCCCCTCTTCCTCTTTTCATCCCTGGTAACCAGGTGTGGACCTATGGGTTAATGCGCCAGACTGCAAAGCCATTTGAACTGCAAGGTAGGTGGTTCAAGCTCACCAGCTGCTCCTCGGAAAACCTATACAGGGTCGCTCTGGGTCGGAACCAACTCGACGGCACTTAACAACAACAACCACTAATAAACTTTGTAGTCTGCTTATATAAGTGAGGTCATACGGTATTTCTCTTTTTGTGATTGATTTCTTTCAGCATAATGTCTTCAAGCTCTATTCATATTGTAGCATGCATCAAGACTCCATCTCTCCTACTAGCTGAGTAGTACTCCACTGCATGTATGGACCACATTGTGCTGTCCACCCTCAGCTGGCGGACAGTCCGGTTGTTTCCACTGTTTGGTTATTATGAAGAGTATTACAGTGAAAGCTGGTGGACAAGTCTCTGCTTTCCAGTCTTGTAGGTTTACAACTAGGAGTAGAATCACTGGGCCTTGTGGCCATTTAGTTCTTTTTTGCTGTTTTTTTTTTAATGTTTTCTTGTGAATTATGTGATAGGGCCATGTAGTTCTAGTTTTCATTTTTTTTGAGGAACGGCCACACTGTTTCCCACAGTGGCTGCACGGTTTTGTGTTCTCATCAGTAATGGAGAAGGGTTCCCATTTGTCCACGTCCTCACCAACGTTTACTACTCTGTTTCTGTTTTTTCATCTTAGTCATCCCAGTGAAATGGGATCTCATTTTGGTGTTGACTTGCATCTCTCCAATGACTAACGATGCTGAACCTTTTCATGGGCTTGGTGACCACGTGACTGTCTTTTCTGGTGAAATGTCTATTCAAGTCCATTGTCCATTTTAGGACTGGGTAATTTGTCTTTTTGTCTGTAAGTGGTCTATATATTTTTTGTTTGTTCGATTCTTTTTGGATATAGGGTTTCTGAAGATATTCTTCCAATCTTGTCTTTTCATTTTTTTGGGTAGTCTTTTGTTGAAAAAAAGTTTTAAATTTTTATGAGCTCTCATCTATTTATCTATTTTGTCTTTTTTTTTTTTAATGTTTTATTGTGAATTATGTGATAGTTTACATGGGAGAACATTATTTTCACATTCATCCTATCGTATATTGTTTCCTTGCCATGGTTACAACCCCCTCCATGCATCGTCAACCAACCAAAGGGTATACATTGCAAGCCTGCCCACCGGTCGTCAGCACACAGCCCCTCTCCTTCTCTGTGTCTAAAGTTTTTTTTGCTTCTTGTGCTTTTGTTATTAGATGATTCATTATTGAAAGCTAGGCCTGACAGCATTGCCCCTGCTTCTTATTCTAAGAATTTTATGGTTTTAGTTGGTTCACTTAGGTCCTTAATCCATTTTTTAATGTTTTTGCATATGGTGTGAGGCAGGGATCTCGTTTCATTTTTCTGCATGTGGAGACCCAATTTCCTCTGGTAGAGTAGTGGTTACGAATCGGGCTGCTAATCTCACGGTCAGCAGTTCGAAACTACTAGCTGTTCCGCAGAAGAAAGATGAGCCTTTCTGCTCCTGTAAAGATTTATAGCCTCGGAAACCTGTACTGGGTCGCTATGAGTTGGAACTTACTCCACGGCACATAACAACAACAAATCATTAAAAAGACTCTCTTTTCAGCAACCTTATCAAAAATCAGTTGACCATAGATGCGTGTATCTAGGCTCTCTATTCTATTGCATTGGTCTAAGTCTCTTTTGGTGTATCAGTACCAGGCGGTTTTGGTTACTGTAGCTGTACAGTGTGTTTTAAAATCAGCAAGTATGAGTCCTCCTCTGGGGTCTTGTGTGATTCCATTTCAAGTTGAATTTTGGTTTTTCTGTTTCTGTAAGTAAAGCTGTCAGATTAGGGAGCATTTGATGACAGACTTAGTGAGTGACTACTCACTAGGCTGGCCAGGACCTCACTTCCACATTACCCTTGCAGCCAGCTCCAAGAATGACTCAGTGCAGGACCACACTGGTAACCCCCTGAGCGCAACATTCCAGCAAACGGAAGGCGGGCGTACGAGCCCCTACAAGGCCGCATCCTTTGACCTGCAGCCCTGCAGTGACCTGCCCAGCCTGGATGCCATTGGAGATGTGTTTCGGGCTTCTGAGATCCTGAACTCCTACCTGATCAAGGTGGGCAGCAACAGGGCCTGCCTGCTCGATCCCAACTTCCAGGGCCTCTGCAACCCGCCTCTGTCGGCAGCTACAGGATATAGGTGGGTGTGAGCAGCTTTCTGGGGTGGGTGGGGCTGATGGCAGTGGTGCCCAGCCCCACTCTGGGGAAGACATTTCTCAAGAGCTGACCATGTGAATGGTCCCATGTCCCCTGCACAGTCTGCCTGGGTGTGTGCCCCATGCAGCTATAATACTCCGTCATTGCCATCTTGAGATTCTTGAGATTCACGTTGGGACAAGGGACCACGTTCCATTTGCGGGGCACTGGCAATGATGTAATCCCCTCGTGTGTGCAAGTCACCCATCCAAATGCTTTGTGTTACAGGGAAGGAGGCTGCTTCAAGAGGGGTGGGGCCCCCTTGTGAAAACACTGACCCTTGAAGACCTACCCCCCTCCCTCCAGCTCTGCCGGCTGTTCCCCAACCCCACCTCAGCACCCTGATTTGTCTCCACACATATTTCCTGAGAGTTTTCTCTGTAAAGGGTTTGGAGTCTTACCTATGGCCCGAGGGCCTAAAAACTACAGTTAGGTGAAACTAAACTCAGACTTGTGAAAAAGGTCAGGCTTAGTGGTCTGATAAAGACTGTGGAGTCCCTGAGACCATGGCCCTTAAACACCCTTCAAACCAGGGTCTGAATTCACCGCTGTGGCTCAGCTTTCATCCAAACAACAGACAGACCTCCAAGGTGAACAAAACACACTCCTTAGAACAATCTATCACAGGAAAAAGGGGCAGGACGCTGGTAGCGAAGCGTAGTGTAGTGGATTACAATGACTGCAAGGTCAACAGTTCAAATCTACCAGCTACTCCTCAGTAGAAAGAGGAGGCTTTCTGCTCCCATCAAGATTTACAGCCTCAGAAACCCTACACAGGGTCACTATAAGGCAGAACCAACTCAGGCACACAACTGCCACCAGGGTTCAGAAGGCAGGAAGCCATAGAAGGAGGGAAGGAAAGGGAAACACAGGGGCAAGTAGGGAGAGGGGGTCACATTGTAAGGAATGCAATCGGGGTCAAAAAAACAAAATACGCATGAAAGTGTTGAATGGAAAATCAATTCGCTCTGTAAACTTTCACTCGAATCACAATTGAAAAGCTCCAACCCATGGAGACAACGGTGTTCCATAGGTTTTTCTGTGGCTGATTTTTTCAGAAGTAGGTTGCCAGAATGGGTTAATACTCAAAAAACATACAACATGTGGTGTGTATGTGATAGACAGAAGGGGGCTCTGAGATGGAGAGTCCGGGCCCCCCAGTTCTGATGGCTTCGTGGGAGAAGGGGCATCATGGCTGGGGGGAAGGGTCCAGGGTGGTCATATGTGTAAAGGTCTTATGCTGAAGTCCCACTTGGGGGCTGTCTAGATGTCCACACCCTGAAAGTAGCCCTCCCCCTAACCTGCCTCCGTACGTAGTTCCTCCCACTCCCCATGGCCCCGGGCCGCAGGACCGGAGTCACTTTTTCTCTGTCCCCTTCCAGGTTCAAGTATGCCCTGGTCAATATGTCCACAGGCTTGGTAGAGGACCAGACACTCTGGTCAGACCCCATCCGAACCAACCGGCGTAAGTGGCGGGGATGGATGGGGTGGAAGGGTGGCCTTCAGGGGAGCCAGGGGAGCCGGGGAACCGAGGACATGGGGACAAAAAATGAGCCAGCCACCAAGGGAATCTCCCCAATCAAGACAGCTCTACTGAACCTTTCAGTTGACTGCTGGTGCTTAACACACTGCACTACTAAAGGTCCATCTGCTCATAAGTTGTTGGTAAATGCCTTCCAGTCCTTTCCGACTCCTAGCACCCTGGTAGCGTAGTGGTTACGAATCGGGCTGTGAACTGCAAGGTCAGCGGTTCGAAACTACCAGCTGTTCCACAGGAGAAAGATGAGGCTTTCTGCTCCCGTCCCGGAAACCCTGTACAGACTCGCTATGAGTCG
>NW_006408615.1:6047578-6056979 GCF_000296735.1 Chrysochloris asiatica | reverse complement strand
CTTCTGTCCAGTGCTTACTTTACAGTGTTAGTCCCAAAGAGTGACACCTGCCAGAGACGGGCCAGAGTCCAGGGCCACCCGGCCCCGTTGTAGGGACCTTTTGTCTCTCTGTACTTGCATTGCACATTTGCATCCGTCAGAGTCACAATTTACATTTATGCACAAAGCAATACGGAGACCAGAAAGCACACAGAACCACTGGGAAGTGGGAACAAGCAGGACAGTTCCCTAGCAGCTGGGGAGAGACTTTGAGCTGGGTCCTCCGGTTCATCTCTGAGGGTCACCGACAACCTGGGCGACGGGGAGACGTGCTGCCCCAACCCCCAGCCCCCGCCCCCGGAGTAACTGGCCTTCCATTCCCATGCAGTCGCCCCATATTCGGCAATCGACACGTGGCCAGGGCGGCGGAGCGGGGGCATGATCGTCATCACATCCATTCTGGGGTCCCTGCCCTTCTTCCTGCTCCTCGGGTTCGCAGGCGCCATCATCCTCAGCTTCGTGTGAGTTCTGGGAGTGGGAGGGGGCGTGGACTCGAGAGGCTCCACCCCTGGGGACTTCTGAGGCAGAAGTGGGCGGAGCTCGGGGACAGGAGTGGAGGCAGGTGTCCGAAGGGGAACGGAGTCTTAGGGTTTCAGAGTTGGAGGGCCTTCCAGGTCAAGTCGTCTGCTTCAAGGTCAAAGGCTCAGCAGAGGTATGTAGGCAGACCTCGTGATTCAGGTTCCAGCTCTGTGATATACCAGCTGTGTAACCTTGGACAAGTATCTTATTCTCCCTGCGTCCCAGGTACCTCCTCTGGAAAATGGGATAATAATAAACATTGTGAAGTTGTGAAGAGCAAACATATGTATCCCTCTAAAGCTCTGGTAGCGTAGTGGTTATGAATCGGGCTGTGAACCTCAAGGTCAGCAGTTCGAAACTACTAGCTCTTCCGTGGGAGAAAGAGGAGGCTTTCTGCTCCCGTAAAGATTTACGGCCTCGGAAACCCTGTGCAGGGTCGCTATGAGTCGGAACCGACTCCACGGCACTTAACAACAAAGCTCCATAGAATAAGCGCTGGACTGCTAATTGCAGTTCAAACCCACCAGCCACTCCTCAAAAATTCTATACAGGCGACTATGAGTCGGAACCGACTGGGTAGCACTTAACAATAACAACCAGGTGCCCTGAGAATGGATACATATGAGTTACAGAGGAGAATATTGAAAGTAGCATGAATTGCCAGAAAAACAAACAAATCTGTGTTGAAACCTGAATGCTACTTAGAAACTAGCATGGCAAGCGAGACTTCATCTCTCATATTTCAGACATATTACTATCAGGAGGGACCAGTCCCTGGGGAAGAACAGCATGCTGGGTAAAGTAGATGATCGTTGAAAATGAGGAGGGTCTCAATAAGATGGATTGGCACAGTGGCAGCAGCAGTGTGCTTAAGCGTTGCAATGATTGTGAGGTTGGCCCAGGACCGGGTAGTTTTTCATTCTGTTATGCGTCAGGTCGCTGTGAGTTGGAACCAACTCCATGGCACTGCCCTGGTGGCGCTGTATGATAAGCACCTCAGGAGGATGATGTGGCTGTCTGCTCCCATTACAATTCAGTGTTGGAAACCCTGTGAGCAGTTGTATTCTGTCCTATGGGGTCACTGGAAGTTGGGATCCATTTGTTGGCAGTGGGTTTGGTTTGGGAGCCTGTGGTGCCGAGGTTAAGTGCTCAGAAATCACTCCATGGGGAAAGGATGAAACTGTCTGCTTCTGTAAAGGAAATACCATGGGGCAGTTCTCTGTCCTCCATGATTGCTGAGTCCGGGTCAACCTCACAGCTGTTAGTTTGTTTTTGGTTTCCGGTGCCTGGGAATCCACCGGAGGGCAGGGTGGACTCTGGCTGGACTTCCTAGAGGAAAGGTCAGCAGGTTCACTCACTCAGCAGAGCAGAGATGAATCTCAGTGAGCAGGGAAGATCCAGGCGGCTTGGAGGATCAAGAGGGGGTCTGCCCTGGCTGGGGTGGGGCACAAACAAGGAAGCTTCTTGGAGCAAGAGAAAGTAAGTAACTAAGTCCCACCTGACAGACAAAGAACTGTCTGTGGAGTGGGCAGGAGGTTGGAGTCTGAGCCCTCAGACACTGAAGTTAACTGAAACACAAATACTAGCTGTGATTAGCTGCCAAGAGATTCGTCTGTCTATCTGGATCTGGGATCAGCGAGGACAGCTGCCATTGAGTCAATTCCTACTCAGGGAGACCTTATGTGTGTCAGAGTAGAACTGTGCTTTGTAGGTTTTTCAGTGGTTGATTTAGATGTAGACTGCCAGGACTTTTTTAGGCAGCACCTCTAGATGGATTCGAACCTCTAACCATTTGGTTAGCAGCCAAGCACCACTCAGGGACTTCAATCTGGCATTGAAATCTCCTGCTATCTGAACTTTGCCTAGCTCTGCAGTTTATCTCCCCACCTCACCCCATCCCAGCACCAACTGGACTCGACTTGGCTTCCCATGTTCCCCCCTCACTGCTTCCAGATTCACCATCTCTCTGCCCCCTGCTCCCCTTATCCTTTACCCACTGCCATCCGTGGAATCTGACTCCTCACAATCCTATAGGACAGAGTAGAACTAGACTCTAATCATTACAGTCTTACACCGCATCTTTCTCCTGCAGAGCCACTGGTGGGCTGATCTTTGGGTTAGTGGTGGTGGTTATGTGCCATGGAGTCGGTTCCGACTCATAGCAACCCTGTACAGGATTTCCGAGGCTGTAAATCTTTATGGGAGCAGAAAGCCTCATCTTTCTCCCATGGAGCAGCTGGTAGTTTCGAACTGCTGACCTTAATGTTCACAGCCCGATTCATAACCACTAAGCTACCGGTAGTCAGGGGCTTTATCCACTACGCCACCAGGGCTCCTTTTCCACCAGTATATTGTTTGCTGTCCATCGATCAGTTCTGATTCACATAAACTTCATGTCAACTGTTCTATAGGGTTAGGATTTACAGCACATGTTTGGGTGGGGGCACAGTTAAAATTATAACGCCTCTGTACAATCTCGGCTTTTTGGGGACCACCCTGTTGCTTCCCTTTTCCCCAGGTCCTGGCACAGGAAGACCAGTTGATAGGATGCTCAAGGCATTCTATGAAAGCAGTGTCTAAGTGTGAAGTCCCAACCCTCTGCAGTGGAAGGAAGGATTTGGTTTTCTCAGCTCCCCTAACTCTGGCTCTCTTCATCCCTTGACCAGGGATATGGGAAGTTCGGATGGAGAGACCACCCATGACTCACAGATCATGCAGGAGGCTGTCCCCAAGTCCCTGGAGACTTCGTACACATCTGTGAACCGGGGGCCAGCCTTGGACAGGGCCGAAGTGTATTCCAGCAAGCTCCAGAACTGAGTTGAAACCCATACCTGGAACCAGCGTCTCGGCTGTTCGTGCCGTCACCTGACCGGAAGTGAAACAGTGTGAGTCGTTTGACTGCAGGAAAATGTTTAATAAAATCTTCTCAAGGTTTCGAGTTCAATAAAGACTTACAGAATGAAAGTGTGAGATGAAGGAATGGGTGACAGAGATGATGCCTTGCAGGGGGTTTGGATTATTTCCCTGGAGGGTGGAGTTGTCAGCTGTCTTTAAGTCAAAATCCTGCCCTGTCCTGCGCCATCTCCATGACCAAGTTCAGATCAGACCATGTGACCCGTAAGGTTTCCATTGACTGATTATTGGAAGTCGATCACCAGGCCTTTCTTCCTACTCTGTTTTAGTCTGGAGGCTTTGCTGAAACCTGTTTGTTTAGCATCAGAGCAACACGGAAACCTCCATTGACAGTTGGGGGGTGGCTGCACATGGGGGCCACTGGCCGGGAATGAAACCCAGTTCTCCTGAGTGGAAGGCAAGAATTCTTTCATTGAACCCCCAATGCCCTGGGTTGGGGCATGAGGGTCAGGGTTGTGCTGGAGACTTGTCTGGTGGCCTCCAAGGGTCACCTCTTCCTCTCTGACACTCAGTTTCCTCAGCTACAAAATGAGCTGGTGATAATGGTCAGTTTCCAAGGCTGGGTTCCTTCATGGTTGTCTCTGAGGACCCCTTGCACCAGACTGTCTGCAGGGAAACGATACAGACAAGAGCTGGTTTCCCAGTCTCAAAGGGTTCCTGAACCAACAGTAAGACAAGGGATGTAAGGGCAGAAAACACACAGTGAGATGAATGCTGCTTATGTGGCTGTGGTGAAAGCCCCATGTTTATTCTGTGGATCTGGGCACCCCCGGTTTCTCTCTGAGACCCCTCCCCCCAGAGATGTCCTTCCTCCAGTTGTGACAGAAGGATTTATAAGTGACTGGTGTTCCCTCTGCTAGAAGCTGCGGCTCCATTGTAGTTGGGGAGTGGCTACCTCTTGGTTGGGGTCCCACCCTCTTCCCACTGGCTGGATTCATCAATGCCCACCCAATAACCTGCTGCCCTTTCAGCTGATTCTGACTTAGGACAGATAGAACTGTCCCATAGGGTTTCTCAGAAGAATTGATGCATTTGAGTTATGGTGTTGGAGGAGAATAAGTGCCATGGACGGCCAGAAGAACAAACAAATCTGTGTTGGAAGAAAAATAGCATGGCTAGACCTTGTCTCTCATACTTTGGACACATTATCAGAAGGGCACATTATCTCTGTGGAGAAGGACGTCATGCTTGGTAAAGTGGAGGAGGGTCAGTGAAAAAGAGGAAGATACCAACGAGATGGATGGGCACAGTGGCAGCTGCAATGGGTTTAAGTGTAAAGACAATTGTGAGTACAGTGTTTTATTCTGTTGTGCCTAAGGTCACGATGCGTCGGTACAACAACAGTCTTCCCGGGAACACACGGACTCATTTTTCTCCTGAAGAGCAACTGTGGATTTGAACCGTTGACCTTTTATTTTTATCTTTATTATTTATCTTTTTTTGGGGGTGGTGGTGGTGGTGGTGTAGGGATGTACACAAAAACACTCAGGAATATATAATCATTTAAACAACTAAAGAGCACTTCTGCAAGTTTGCCTCCTGGCTGCCAGCCAACAGTCTTTCACTTCCCGTGAGTCTAGAGTCCTCAGCTGCTCTCTCTCTCCATGTCCTCATCTCTACCTCCATCTCTGGTATCGCTGTTTCTCTGGATAGGGTCCCACATTCTGCTTGTGCTCTTCTCCCTTGATGGTCTATAACATTAACTGCTCCCCCATTTTTGTTACAAAATTTCTACCATTACAGTTGTGACAATCACAATTAGTCATGATACTCACTATTGAATCATAAGAATCTTATCCCCATCTCCTTTCACCAGACCCATTGAACTAACCTTTTGGTCAACATAAGCACCATGCCACCGGGACTCCCCCTAGAAAACCGGAATTCCCAGCTAAGGCACCACCTTAGCTGTACCTCATGAGGCAAAAGCTAAGGGACTGACCTGACTGGCCACAGACAAGCAAACATGTTAGGGGGTCTCAAGTGAGTGAACAAACACCCACCCCATGGGCGGCAGGACGAGGCTTTCTTGGTGATGCACCCTAAAGTTCCCTAGAGTATTAGTCTCACTGCTAACTGCAAGGTCAGTGGTTCAAACCCACCAGCTACTCCTTGAGAGAAAGATGAGGCTATCTGCTCCCTTAGAGATTTACAGATCTGGAGATCCTATACAAGGTCGCTGTGAGTCGGTTTTGGTTTGGGCACTCCAGTGAGGCTCTGCTGGGATTGGTATCTAGTCTGGTGGCTGAAACAGGGTTTTGGGGATTGAATTCACTGAGCTGAGAGCCTTTAGAAACTACTTCCCTCCTGGAATCTCATTGGTTCCCAAGTTCTCCAGCGATGCTGCTGTACAGAGACAGCACAAGGGGATGGGTTTAAAGAACAGACATTTGTTCCCTCACAGTTTAGAGGTTACAAGTCCGTCTGGTCTCTTTCAGCTTTGCCTCCTGGATTCCTTGGCAGTCTTCAGGATGGTCACATGGCTTCTTTCTGTGTGGGTTTCCTTCTGTGATATCACTCAGTAAAGAGCTCTGGTAGCGTAGAGGTTACAAATCGGGCTGCGAACCCCAGGTCGGCAGTTCGAAACTACCAGCGGTTCGGCGGGAGAAAGATGAGGCTTTCTGCTCCCGTAAAGATTTACAGCCTTGGAAACCCTGTACAGGGTCGCTATGAGTCAGAACCGACTCCACAGCAGATAACCACCAGAAGGGATTAGAGACTTTATACTGCTAATGGTTTCATTAAAATAACAAAACCCTAGTCCCAAATGGGATTATACCACAGATATAGGGACTGGGACGTCAACACATAGTGTAGTTGTTTTGGGGGGTCAATTTTGACCCACAGTGGGAAAAAGTTTGCTTTCATAAAGATAATGTTGTCTTAGTGCCTTCAAGTGAGTTCTGACTCTTAGCGACCCAGTATAGGGTTTCCAAGGAGCGGCTGGTGCATTTGAACCACCAACCTTATAGTTCAACTTGACCTTGTGGTCACCACACCAGGACTGTGCCACAAAGATGTGCAGCATTGGAAACCCCATAGGGCAGTTCCTCTCCGTTCCATGAGGTCCCTGTGAGTTAGAATTAATCCACCGCAGCGGGTTTGGTTGTTTGGGGTTGGAATCGTTATGGGAAAGGGTCCTGGTTAAAGTGCTTGGGTGAGAACCAAAAGGTTGGTGGTTTGAACCCCTCAGGTCCTCTGCAAGAGAAAGATGAGGCAGTTTGCTTCCATAAAGAGTGCTGTTGTTAAATGCGGTCGAGTTGGTTCTGACTCATAATGACCCTGTATAGGGTTTCTGAGCAGCGGCTGGTGGGTTTGAACTGCTGACCTTGTGGTTCACAGTTCAGTGCTGATCCTACAACACCACACAAGGAGTATTGGAGATCCTATAGGGCAGTTCTGATTTGTCCTATAGGGTCTTGACTTGAAGACAATGGGTTTTGATGATCTTTAAAGGAGCAGATCGCTAGATCTGTCTCCCAGAGTGTTTGGTGGGTTTGAATCAGACGGATTTGGGGTTAGCAGCTGGGTTCTTAGCAGTTGGGCTCCTTCTTACACATACGGTGGGGGAGAGAATCAAATCCACAGCACCAGGACATGGATGGTACCCACCCATCATTTGGTTGTGAAGACGGAAAGGAGAGAGCTTGTCCTGTTCACACGCAGCTCCTCCCTCCACCCTCGCCCACTGACTGCACTGTAGCCTTTTAGAAGTATCTAGAACCAGCTCCTGGAAGGCAGGTAAAGACCACACTCGTTCTGGGACCCCCACCCAGCAGAGGAAAAGGATAGGTAGAATTTTGGCAACAGTGATCATTCAAGAGATCTTAGCAAAACACCTCTGGAAACTGATCAAAAGCAAAAAGGTCAGTTTGTGTGCCTGACCCAAGCCAGGGTATTTCCAGTCACCTCATATGCATGCAGTCCTGGTGTGGCGTTGTGGGTTAATGCTCCAGACTGCAAAGCTGTTTAAACTGCAAGGTCGGAGGTTCAAGGAAACCCTATACAGGGTTGTTATGGGTCAGAATCGACTCGACAGCACTTAACAACAACATATGCATGAGAAAGTTGTTGTTGTTGTTGTTGTTATGTGCTGTGGAGTCGGTTTCAACTCATAGCGACCTTGCATCGTGTTTCCGAGGCTGTAAATCTTTACAGGAACAGAAAGCCTCATCTTTCTCCCGCTGAACTGCTGGTAGTTTCAAGCTGCTGACCCTGAGATTAGCAGCCGGATTCGTAACCTCTACGCTACCAAGCTCGTTGCATGAGAAAGTAGGATAATGGATAAGGAAGACCAATGGAGAATCAAGGTGTCCGGTGTTGGCAAAGAATATTGAATATACTGTGAATGGCCCGGAGAATGAACAAATGTGTTTTGAAATTGTCAGAATGCTCCTTAGACATGAAAATAATGAGACTTTCTCTCACTTACTTTGGACATGTTACCAGGAGGGATCAGTCCCGGGCCAAGGATGTTATGCTTGAAAAAGTCAGTACAAAAAAGGAAGTCCCAATGAGACAGATTGACAGAGGCTTGTGAACTCAAGCTTGGCAACAATTGTGAGGATGGCACAGAACTGGACACTGTTTCATTCTGTTGTACACAGGACCCCTGGTAGTTGGACCTGACTCGATGGCAGCTAACAACAACTGGTGGCACAGTGGTTAAGCGCTCAGCTGCTGACAGAAAGATGGTGATTAGAGCCTACCAGCCACTCTCCAGGAGAAAGATGAGGCAGTGTGTTTCTGGGAAGAGGGACAGCCTCGCAAACCATATGGGGCAGCTGTGAGTCTGAATGAACTGGAGTTCAGCAGGTTGGGTTGGCTGATGTGTGCTCTGTATTACATAGACACTCTGCAGTGCAGGGGCAGGGGCCTGCTGGGCATTTTCATGGCCCCAGGACAGTGCTGCCTAGTGACCTAGGGGGGCGAGGGAGATGAGATCAAAAGTAGGGGGTCCTGGAAGTCACTGTCAGGAGGCCGGAGAAGCCACCCAGTACTGGGCTCTGCTGCTGCATGGAACATGGATTTGGGTCGGGGACACCATTAGGGAGGTTGGAGGGACAAGAAAGGTACATGGGATACTAGGAACATATTTGGAAGGTTCAGAGTTAAAATTGTTGCCTTCCACATGGGAGACCTGGGTTCGAGTCTAGCCAATGCATCTCCTGATCAGCCACCTCCTGTCTGTCTGTCAGTCTGGCTGTGATGCTTAACAGGTTTCAGTTGCTGTGATGCTGAATGGGTGTCAGTTGATGTTGAGTGTTGCTGTGATGCTAAACGGGTTTCAGCGGAGCTTCTAGGCTAAAACAGACTAGGGAGAAAGGTCTGGCAATCTCCTGAAAATCAACCAAAGAAACTCTGGACCACAACAGCCCTACCCAAAACCAGCCATGGGGAGGAGTCCAGCAGGGTTCACAATGTTTCATTTCATCGTGTGTGGGGTCACCAGGAGTCAGGAGCAGACTTCAGGGCAACTGACAACTGCAACAATTTAACATGTATACCTGCCCTGCAGTAATGTTAATAACTACAGTCTACAAGTGGATACATAGACACTCAAGCTGAACAGGCTAGAAGGTGCAGGAACTATATACTCCTGAGTATAGGTAGGTTTGACTGAGGTTTTTTTCTTGTTAGGTGCAGTCAAGTCAGTTTCAACTCCTAGCCACCCTCTCTCTGCATGACAGAACGAAACGATGCCTGGTCCTGCCTCATCCTCACAATTGTTGTTAAACTTGATCTCACTGCTACTGCCACTGTGCCAATTCATCTTGCTGGGGGTCTTCCTCTTTTCCACTGACCCTCCATTTTACCAAGCATGATATCTTTCTTCAGGGACTGGTCCCTCCTGATAATCTGTCCGAGGATGAGAGATGAAGTCTAGTCATCCTGGTTTCTAAGGAGCATTCTGGTTGTACTTGTTCCAA
>NW_006408615.1:6045299-6047273 GCF_000296735.1 Chrysochloris asiatica | reverse complement strand
CAGCCCAATTTGTAACCACTATGCTACCAGAGCTCCATATAAGGGATGCAAATTTATCCCTGAATATAATAGAACATTGTTGTTGTTGTAAGGAACAGAGTAAGGGGAGCAAAACTGTGACAACTTCTTAGCCACAACCAAACACCTTGAGGAGATGAGTCACTGGCCATGAGGGCTCAGGATCAGTCTTGGGGGCTTGGCATTAAAGCCAACTGGCATACATAGTCCACAAACACAATGTTCTACATTCTACTGTGCTGTGTAGCAACTGGGGTCTTAAAACCTTGTGAGCAGCCAGCTAAGGTGCAACCTCTCCTTGTCTGGAGGAAAGGATGAAGAAAGTCAAAGACACAAGGAAACCATTCATCCTCTCGGTGAATGGACCACGTGAACTGCAACCTCCAGGACCCTGAGACCAGATGACTGAGGTGGAACCCAGCTACCACTACCAACCACTCTGAAAGGGATCACATTAGAAGGACTTGAATAGAGTGAGAGAAAACTGTAGAAATTAAAACTCAAAAACATAAAAAAAGTCAGACTTCAGACTCACTGGTCAGAGACTGCTGGGACTGTGGTCCTTAGAAAGCCTTCAGGCCTGGAACCAAATTCACCCTTTGCCTCTCCCTTGGCTAACCTTCCAGCCAAACAATAGGTGAACTACACACCAGGGAGGCATGTGCTCCTTAGAACAATCAACTGTAGGCAATCAGAAGGGCAGCATTTGCCCTGAGCTATAGCTCAGAGACAGAGACAGGATGGTATAGGGAAGAAGGAATAACCAGAGGAGACCCAGGGAGGAAGCAGGTTTAGTGCAGTTGCATTGTGAGGACTGTAATCAACGTCACAAAACGAAATATACAGGAATTATTCACCGGAAAACCAATTTGCTCTGTAAACTTTCACCGAAATCACACACACGAAATATATAATGAGTTTTTACGTATATATACACTCATCCCCTCCCCACAAAATCAACGCCACAGTCAAGATCCACCTCTATCCCTCCCTCCTTCCTGAAGCTTCCTCGAACATCTTTGTGATTACTGCCTCTGGTTATTCTCCAGCCCCTCATTCCACTCCCCATCTGTCTCCCATCACTAAAGAGTATTCTGCATGTTCTCAAGTTTTCCCTACGTTGGGCCATGGAGCGTGGCTCCTTGTATGACTTCTTTCACTAGACAGAATTCCTTTGAGACACACCCACATTCTTGCTGGCATCAATATTTTGTTCCTTTTTACTGATGAGTAGTATTCCATTGAAGTCCTGGCATGGTGCTGTGGGTTAATGCACTGGACTGCAAGGTCGGTTTGAATGTAACGTAAAGTTGGAGGTTCCAGTTCACCATTCGCTCCTCGGAAACTCTATACAGGGTTGCTATGTGTTGGAACTGACTTGAAGGCACTTAACAACAACAATAGTCCATTGTATGACTACATTGTGGTGTGTTGCTCCACCATTCATCTGTTAATGGCTCTTAGGTGCTGAAAGGAGACAAAGACCTTTCCCAGAGCTGAGAAGACAGACAGTTTTCCCCTGCAGTAGGAATTTGGGCTTTTAGTTTTCTAAACTGTGAGAGGAGTTCTGGTGTGGCACTGTGGGATAAAACACTGGACTGCAAGGTCGGCTTGAACCATAAGGTCAGCAGTTCAAACTCACCAGTTGCTTCTTGGAAACCCTGCACAGGGTCACTATGAACTGGAATTGACTTGGCAACACTTAACAACAAGAACAAACTGTGAGAGAATAAAGTTGTTGGTTAAAATCATCCCTTTGTGGTATTTTAGTTGAAGAGCAGAGACATCGGCTTGAGGACTAAGGTGCACCTGCCCCAAGCCATGGTATTTTCAATAATCTCATATGCATGCGAAAGCTGGACAGTGAATAAGGAAGCCCGTAGAAGAATTGATGCTTTTGAGTTATGGTGTTGGAGAAGAATATTGAAAGTGCCATGGGCTGCCAAAAGAACCAAT
>NW_006408615.1:6043219-6044199 GCF_000296735.1 Chrysochloris asiatica | reverse complement strand
GGAGCAGAACGCCTCATCTTTCTCCCGCGGTGGTTTCGAACTGCTGACCTTGCAGTTCACAGCCCGATTACGTTACCAGAGCTCCTTAAGAAAAGCACTTAGTACTTGGTAAAGTGCAGTTGTTGTTATTTGCCTTGGAGTCGCCATAGCAACCCTGTACAGTGTTCCTGAGGCTGTAAATCTTTATGGGAGTAGAAAGCCTCATCTTTAGCCCATGGAACAGCTGGTAGTTTCGAACTGCTGACCCTGAGGTTAGCAGCCCAATTCATAACCACTCCACTACCAGAGCTCTTATGGTAAAGTGGAGGGCCAATGAAAAAGAGGAAGACTCCCAACGAGAAGAATTGGCATGGCCGCAGCACTCAGGACTAACAATTGTGAAGACGCTACAGGACCCGGAAGTGTTTTGTTCGGTTGCACATTAGGTTGCTCTAAGTAGGAACCTACTCCACAGTACCTAACAACAAGGACACTAGAGAACTAAGACACCCACCGTATTCCCGACAGTCACAGTGTTCTGGACCCCAGTTATACATACAGACTGCTGCAATGGCGCACTCGGTGGAGATTAGCAGCCGACTTTAAAGGCAGGCAGAAAAGAAATGTCTCAAGTAGAGGAATTAATGATTAACTCTGATTTGGGTAGAGCAGGCAAGGGGGAGACTGGGAGAGTAAGTGGCTTTGAGACAGCTGAATGGGTCTTATTCAGTGGTAAGAGTAAGGGCAGGGGGCCGCACCTTAATGGTACTATATAAGGATCCCGTTCGTGTCCATATGTGTGATCATATTGATGAGTTACCAATGTCTGTTGTTATGTGCCGTGGAGTCGGTTCCGACTCATAGTGACCCTGTACAGGGTTTCCGAGGCTGTAAATCTTGACGGGAGCAGAAAGTCTCATCTTTCTCCCGCGGAACAGCTGGTAGTTTCGAACTGCTGACCTTGCGGCTTGGAGCCCGATTCGTAACCACTACGCTACCAG
>NW_006408615.1:6004946-6043119 GCF_000296735.1 Chrysochloris asiatica | reverse complement strand
ATTGTCAGGAGGGACCAGTCTCTGGAGAAGGATATATCATGTTGGGTAAGGTGGAGGGTCAGAGAAAAAGAGGAAGAGCCCCAGCAAGATGGATTGGCCAAGTGGCAGCATCTATGGGCTCAAGCGTGGCAACGATAGTGAGGTTGGCCCAGGATCAGGCAGGGTTTTGTTCTGCTGTGCATAAGGTCACTATGAGTCGGTACCGACTCAATGGCACCTAACAACAACAACAACAAGATCCTACTGCAGAGAATCGATGTATTTCATTGAGGTGTAGAAGATTATTAAAAGTACCGTGGATTATCAGAAAAGCAAACAAATCTGTGTTGGAAGAAGTACAGCCAGAATGCTTCTTAGAAGTTGTTAGGAGCAATTTGAGCCGAAGGGCTCAGACTTGGGGGCAGTTTAAGCGAAGGATTGCAACTGAACAGCTGTGGTCCAGAAAATCGGGCTGCTCCCAGGTCAGGCTGCCCCCTGAGGAACTTGCACAGCCTGCCTCAGGGAACAAGGAATTTGCAAAATCTTTCCTTGTACCAGCCATGGCCTTCAGTTTAGTCTGCAAAAACATCTAGCTGCTCTATCTGTTTCCCTAGCAACTACATTCTTCTGATAAAGTCCCACTTACTGCATGCATCAATAACACCAGATGCAGTCTTTTCCCTGCCCCCAGCACTTTCCTTTGATACGTAATAAACTTGCTGAATCTAGGTCTCGACTCACAGTATCTACATCAGAGTGCTGGGTCCCACCTGATGCCAACTTTACTTATTTCATTTGTCTCTTTTGTCTTCTTTTTTTCTAACCTCCTGTCTCCCCTGCTCGGGTTTAATCTTTCCGTGCGGGTCACAGAGTATAGCCACTTGTTGGACGTGACAAATGGTGAGAACTCATTTCTCATACGTATTTCAGACATATTATGAGGAGGGACCAGTCCCTAAGCAAAGGACTTGTTAAGTGCCGTGGAGTCGGTTCCGACTCATAGCGACCCTGCACAGGGTTTCCGAGGCTGTAAATCTTGACGGGAGCAGAAAGCCTCATCTTTCTCCCGCGGAATAGCTGGTAGTTTCGAACTGCTGACCTTGCGGCTTGGAGCCCGATTCGTAACCACTACGCTACCAGAGCTCCTTGAGGGGCCGGTATTAATGTCACACCTTTGTACTACCACAGATCCTGGGGTACAGGTGGATAAGAGGACAAGGGCCTCATGTGGTACCCCGGGATACGAACCCAAGCTAGCCCTAGTCTCAGCCTGAAGGGAGAGCAGGAGGAAAATAGTCTCGAGTCAAACGTGTGAATTTATAGCTCTTGGCATCTTGGGATGAACGCGGCAGACCAGGTGCCGACTGTCACCTCCATCCTTGTGGGCGGAAGACAACTGGTGTGAATGATTTAGGATGCCAAACACCCTGCAAGGAAACGAAGCGCGTTTGGGGGCGGGAGAGGACTGGGTACTTTAGGGGGTCAGGGCTTCGGCAAGCAGGGCTTGCCTGGGATCCCCAGGTTTGAAGATCGAAGTTGTGCATGAACGTGCTACAAGACGCGGCTGCAAAGCGGCCCTTCCCCGGCAGAGCTCGCCGGCCCCACTGCGCAGATGAGCAGAGTGAGACCGGCGGCGAGCAGAGGAACAGGCGGGACCGGCGCGCGAATTCAAAGCCCGAGCCTGGTCCGCGCTCTCCTCCGCGCCTGCGCAGAATCCCTGCCGGGGGCGGACCGCGCGCCTTGAGGCTCCGCTCCGTTTGGGCGGGGCCTCGGGCCGCCGCGGGCGGTTGGTTTCGGGGCGGAACCTTGGCGCCGTGAGCTCAGGAGCGCGGGGGAAGGCCGAGCGGCGCGCCGGGCTGGGTATCGTGGGCGGTGCGGGGCTGGCGGCGTCCGGCCCGTCCCGGGTGCGCGCGCAGCCCCTCCCTGCCTACCGGCCCCGCCCAGCAGCAGGGGCGCGCGGCCACCTCGAGACTGAGACATCGTGGGCCGCGGACGAGGAGGCGGTGGGCCGGGGGTTCGGGTCAGCGTCTCGGTGGCTCCGCAGGTGAGGGGCGCGTTCAGGGGAGGCCTGGGGTCCTCGCACCCAGAGATCTTCCGGACACCGAGACCCCGGGAGCCTCCTGGACACCTCAGGACTCCCAAGATCCCTTCTCAACAGCCCCCGGGAACCCAGCCTTTGAGACCCCCTGAGAACCCATCCGGGCTGCTTCTCAGGACCCCTGGTCCTGGAGACGCCCTGAAGATCCTTCTAGTCCCCGAGACCTCCTGAAGACCCTTCCCGACCCCTGCAGAACCCCTGGTCTCCGAGACCCCTGAGGGCCCTTTCCAGCTCCTGGTCCCTAAGACCCCCTGAGGATCTGCCCCGGTTCCTACAGCATCTTCTCCAGGAACCCCTATCCCCACCCTTGAAGACCTTGACACCCGAGACCAGTCGGCTCCCTGGGGGGTCCTCAGGACCCACGGAGCCTGACATTCTTCAAGATTTCCTCTGGACTCTGAGACCACCCCCCGCCCCAGGCCCTCTGCCACCTGGGAGCTCTGCAGCCTCTCAAGACCCTTGGTCCCCAAAACTCGCAAGATGCCCTAAGGGTCCCAGATCTCTGAGACTGTTGATCCTCCCTCACCCTTTCCCAGATGCCTTCAGAGTCCCCCTAAGACCTCCACCCATGTCCGAAGAACCCCCCAGAGTCCCGCAGCTTCCTGGGTGGAGGTCCTGGGTTCTGTTTCCACACCCTTCAGCCATTCAGTTCTCCCCTTCACCAAGGGCAGAGCTTCCCAAATTGGAGGTCTCGGGACCTGTGTTTTGCGAATTCCGTTTCTTTGTCATCTTTTTATTAGTTTTTAATAGTTGTTTCCTTTGGTGAGACCAGCATTATGGGATGGGTGCTAGTGGTGGGCTTCTTGAGTTGGAAAATATTTGGGTGGTTTTAGGACACCCATCGTCTTCCAGCGAGTCATTAGTGAGATGCTGTGTTTTTATGTTCAGCAATTAGATAGATAAATGTCATTGTTTTGTCGGCCCCCACCTCACGGTGAACCCCATGTGCAATGGAATCGGACTGTTGTAATCAACAGGGTTTCCATTGGCGAAAGGTTTTCCAATTCTTCCTAACCCAGAAGAAGCTGCTTCTGTTGGGTCTCCAGGAAATCCGCCACCCTACAGCCAGGTCAGGGTGTGAATGCCCCGCCTGCATTTTGCATTGTGTTTTCTGTGACATGGAGGTCAAAGAAGGGACATTATTTAACTTTTCATGCTCTTTGCTGAGGCTTCCGTGGTCCTGTGAGGTGGGCAGAGAGGGAGGGGCCTGGATATGCTATGGGTTGGAGGGAGGCAGAACCCACAGGTGGGAGTGGTGGAGCAAATCAGGGTGCTTTTAGCTGGGCTCCTGAGTGAAATTTATTCATTCATAGAGCTCAGAGCTTTTCGTGATACCAAACCTAACCCCAACCTCCTCACTGCTTGAGTGGATTCTGACTGTGTCCCTTTAGGACCCAGTAGACCTTCCCCCTTAGGGTTTCTGAGACTACAAGTCTTTATGGGGGAGAGGCAGGTTGGTCTTTCTAACTGGGAGCAGCTGGTGGGTTTGAACTCCCAGCCTGAGGATAAGCAGTGCAACACCTAACCCACAGTGCCACCAGGATTCCTTGGCAGGGAATGAATGATAGGGGGAGGATGATGTAGTCTGCTCATGAGGACAATAACAGGGTAGTGACATGCATGAATCCCAGCTGGCTGGGGGGTCAGAGTCTTACGAAGGGGTAGGGTGGGCTTCCAGGAGGGAAGGATGTGGAAAGCAGGGAAGTGGGCCTGATCCGTCCCAGAGGTGGCTGGCGGCAGATGTGCTGCCTGTCCATGAACATCAAGGCCAACTTTCTAAGCACCCTGCCTGCTCCCTAGATTTCCTGCTTTTGCTTCTGCCCCAGACCCTGAGTGTGGGGTGACCCAGCTGAGACCAAGGCCACGGAGCAGCGTTCCACAAAGGAGACAAGAAGGGAGACTGGGAAGGCACGAGGGGGTGAGGTGGGAGCAGCAGGGGAGCCAGGTGGAACCAGGTAGAGGGCTTGGGACCTTGGGGTTCAGAGAGGGAAGTGAATGTGGTCTGTGAAGTCTTGAGTGACCTGCTGGGAGGACTGTTGGGAGGAAGCAAGACCGTGTGAGATGGGGGTGGCCAGGAGCCGGGTAGGGGCCGTGGGGAACTTGGCTTCCTCCAGTTTCTTTCCAGACGCCAATGGCGTTCCAGCTCTGCCTTGTCTTGGTTGACTTTGGGAACTTGTTACTCCTAAGAGGGCCTGGTTGGCTGTTTTGCCCGAGCCTTCTTTCTGTTTCAGTTCTCTTGTTGGTGCAGCCACTGCACTTTGCCTTTCTGGGGAATGAGAGGAGAGAGAGCAGGTGAAACACAGACCACCCAGATGGTGGCTTGTGGTCTGAGGAGGGCTGGTGGTGAAGAACTATACAGGAGTGCCCTGAGATCAAGTTTTGGGGTCACAGCTGGCTGGGCCATGAGCCAGGAGTGGGAACCTTGCCCAGGTCACCTCGTCCCTTGGGCTCTCCTATCATCGTATCTAGAAATGAGACTGATTGGCACTACATGATCTTTCAGGTCCCCCAGCTCTAAACTGCTGTAAGCCTAGGCTCCATCGGAGGTGGAGGTTTGCTTTCTAGACCATCTCTTACTGGAGGTCAGCGTGCCCTGGGTCTCTGTTTTTGTGTGTTCCACCATTGCTGGCTCATCTCTAAGTAACGTGTCCCTTTGAGTTACGTGACGTGTCCCGGCGGATGGACTAACATTCCCCAGGGAGAGCTTGAGAAGATGGCAGGGTTCCCAGTAAAATAGCAGGTGTGTTTGCCATTCGGAGCAGCGGAACGGGCAAGACTGTGGCATCTGGGCTCATAGATGGCTTCAGTATCAGGCCCTGGCCCAGTTCCTCGTCCTTTGGGTGGTACACGAGCTTCTTAGAGTTATTAAAAGGATGAAACGAGGTCATGCATGGAGCGGGGTATAATAAAGGCTCATGAAGTGGCAGTAATTAATGTTGCATTTTGAACGCGAATGTTTCCTTTAAATTAGTTGGTGCAGGCTTTTGTTGTGTTCTTGGTTTAGGTGACTCTGGCCATGGTCATTGTGAACAGTGTAAAAAGAAGCACTTGTTCTGGGAGGAGGGGGTTTTTGTAATTTATCCAAACTGATTGGTTCAGTAGCTTGTGCTCCAATTAAGGTTCAGTGTTTCCTGTAAATGGAAGAAAACCCGCTCACCTTGAAGAGTCCTGGCTTGTAATGATGAAGGTGGAGCCTTAGTAAATTGAAACTGCCTTAAAAAGTGGTGAATTGAAAGCCCACGGATATTGAGGTAGTATCTCTAGTGGCACAGAGGTTAAGTGTTGGGCTGCTAGCCAGAAGGCTGTAGGTTCAAACCCACCAGCCGCTCCTTGGGAGAAAGGTGAGGCCAGCGGCTTCTAGGCTGACAGTTTTGGAACCCCACCTGCTCTGTCCTGCAGGCTGCTAGGAGTCGGATCGACTGATGGCCGTGGGTTTGATGTTGTGCAAGACAGCTAGCTGGATGGAGAGAGCTAATAGACGGTTTGTGTTTTGTCTCCTGTGAGGGGTTTGCAGCAATCAAGCTGGTAATGCTGCCGGTGAATCCCACTGGACAGAGTTGGAGACTGAGGCTCAGCAAGGACTTGTGGCTGAGGATGTCTCCCCGGCTCCAGACCCTGTGTTTTCGCTGCTGCATTCTTCCCCAGGCGAGTTGTCGAGTTTGGGGCACCCAGCTGCCTCCTGTGCAGTTTCAGAAGCTTGAATTGTGTCCTTCTGCACTTTGTTTTGAAGGAGCCCCGGTGGCATTGTGGGTTAAGTGATGGGCTGCAAAGTCAGTGGTTCAAGCCCACCAGCTGCTCCTTGGGCGAAAGATGAGGCTGTGGACTCATGGCAGTGGTGGTGGTGGTGAGGGCTTGATTCCAGCTCAGGTGAGCCAAGTCATGCTAATGAAACTGACCAGAAATGCATCTCAAACTGGGACTCAGAGTAGAATTGCCCCATAGCATTTCCTGGGCTGGACTGTTTATCAAGCAGACTGTTGCATTGTTTCAGTTAGCAGCCAAACACTTCACTAGTTCCTTTGACTGGTATGGTACCCCAGGATAATGCGCTAAACTGCAAGGTTGATTTGAAGCACAAGGTTGGTGGTTCAGACCCGCCAGCTGCTCCTCTCCTTGGAAACCCTATAACAGGGTTGCTATGAGTCAGAACCGACTCGATGACACTTAACAACAACAACATGACTGTAGGATGACGACTTGAACTGTTAGTCTTATGGCCCCACCAGGAGAGTCTCCCTCCCCCACTCTATGAGGAAAGCCAGACTATCGGGAAAGAGACAGGGAATCTACTTAGGGTAAATGAGGACGAAGGTGTTCCTGAGCACCTGGGGGAGGCTGCTGGTCGGTGCCTGCCCAACCAGTCTGCCCAATCTGCCAGGCCCACCCAGGGCACTTGGAGCACTGCTAGATCTTACCTCCGTCACAGACCCTCTTGGCCTTAGGGACCACCTTAGGTAAGTAGGTTCCAAAAAACCTACTGCCACTGAATTGATTCTGAGTCATAGTGAACTTTATAGGGTTTCTGAGGCTGTAAATCTTCATGGGAGCAGAAAGCCCCATCTTTCCCCCCAAGTGGCTGGTGGGTTTGAGCTGCTGACCTTGAGGTTAACAGTCCAGCGATATCCTTACAGCACCATCAGAGATCCAGCTAAGTGGGTTAAGCTTTGGTATTCCAAGTCTCCTGGGTGGAACACACTTACATTTTTATGTGACATTTAGATGACCAGAAAGACCTCTGAAACCAAACCCAGTGCCGTCAGGGTGGGGGAGGGCGGGCTTTGTAATCGGAGCAGTGCCTTCGGCCCTGGAAACAGTAGCCTGCCTGCTCCCAGCCTTCTCCTAAGGGCCGCCCACGAATCAGTCCGTTGGTCCAGTCCGTTGGTCGTCCGGGTGACTGGTATGAGTTTCCCTCTAAATTCTGGGAAATCTGTTCCACGGTGTGTGGACCAATAGCAGATATGTGTGGAGTAAATGTGGTATCCACCTTACTCAGGGGTGGAGTACCTAGTCAGCAAGGTAAGCCCAGGCTTCCTTTTGCTTCACTCATCTCTTGTCAGCAGTTTCACCTGGGCTTCACCACATCTCTGATGTGAAACCGTGCTCTATAGATGAAGTTGTTAAGGACAGATTAGTAAGCACAAGAAAGCCCGTGCTTACCTTGCCGCCTGGGTCCTCTGCCCCGATCAGGGACTGCCAGTTTGAAGAGGCTTTGTTTCTTCTGTAGATGCTAGCCAGACCTAGAAGTGGAATCTTGAATATGATGAAAGAAATGTGAAAATGTTCAGTACAGATGAGTGAGTGCGCACAGGTTCGCACCTGCTTGCCTTGAGTACCGGGTCACCCACCGCTGCCCCGTCCTCCTGCTGTGCCCAGGGACCTGTTTGAGCAGACAGCTGCTGACCTTCGTCCTGTACTGGAATCAGGTGCTGCCTGGCTTGGGCCGCCTCAGCTCCCTGGGCACCCGGGAGGTAGAGGAGTTGACAGATAAAAGACTTTTAATTCATGGGTTATGCTAGTTAAGTGAAAGGGTGGTTTGTAGTACACTTGAGTCATTTAGGTTTTTCCAGTGTGATTTTGGTGAGTTTGCTGCCTGAATTGGGTTTCCATTGGACGGTTCATACATTGCCACCCCCACAATGGGACAGCAGTCTTCCCACATCTCCCGTGTTTACGTTTGTATTCCAGTGTCTTTCCTGTTCCTTCCTGTTGTGGGAGCTTTACCCCTGGGTAATGCTCTCCCTTTGATCTCGTCTGGTCAATGAGTAAATTTTTATCAAGAAAATAATTTTACTTTGTTGTTGAGACTATACACAGCAAAGCATACCGAAGAACCCAATTCCACAGTTGCTGTGCTTAGCGCTTAGTGAGACGGATGACGTGTCTCCAGTTGTGCATCCGTTTTGACTCTCCTTTTCTGAGCGGTTCCTCCCGGTTCACAGCAACTCACGGCCATGAAGCTTCCTGTCTAAACTCTTGAATTGATGTTGTCTGTTTCATCCCACAGAGAGCACAATGCAGGCATTTGTTCCTAATTAAGTCATATTTTTGGCTTAAGGTTTAACGAGGATCTCAGGGCGATAGTTTCAGGGCTTCGTCCAGCTCTCAGGACCCCAGGAAGTCCATGAGCATTTGAAATTCTGTTCTGCAATTCTCCCCCTTTGATCAGAATTCTTCTGTGGACTCTGATCACAATGTTCCGTGTTGGTGGCCGAGTACCATCCAGTTCTTCTGGTCTCGTGGCAAACGAGGCAGCTGTCCATGGAAGCAGGTAGCCACACAGTCCATCTGCTCCTCTTGGTCCTGACTCTCCCTCTCTGTAGCTCCAAGTGAATACAGACCAATTGCTGTGCCTTGCATGGCTGCCTGCAAAATTTTAAGACACAGACACTGTGTATCAAACTAGGAGGTAGAACAAAAATACTCAACATGTTAGTAGGCCATTAACTGAGATCTCCCATGAAACTGTGACCCAGAAGCTGCGAAGCTGTGGTGATTTCGTTAGACCACTCCTACTAGGGAACTGCTCTTGACAAGCACTGTGTGTTCTCTCCCGCAAACCTTTTGGGCATTCATTTCTTTACCCCTCAGTCCACTCATTGTTCTCTGCACAGTCTCATCTTCTTGTCCCACCCCTCTGCTCTGTTGCTCCCGGGCTGGGTGTCTCCCGAGTTACAAGCATCTGCCGCCTGGTGGGCTGACCATCCTGGAGCCTCACATGACCTTCCATTTAGCCTTGGCAGCTCCAGTGCTGAAGTGGTTTGCAATCTCTTGTCTGTTTCCCATTGGACCAAGAATTCCTGTGAGCAAGCCCTGGGAGCAGACACCAGGGGGCATGACAAGGAGGGAGGGTGGCTCGTTCCCAGCAGGCTATAAGTGACAAGTTCTGGGTTTTGCCCTGGACTCAACCTGAGGAACACGTGTGGTGGCCGGGCTCTGGGAACACAAGCCCAGGCACAGTGTCTCGTGACTCAGTGGCTGGTTCACCAAATGTACGTGGTCTCAATTTCATGGCTTCAGATACAGAAGATGGGAGTTGGTGCCAGGCCGGGTTTTATTTTCTGTACTCCCTGAGAAGTGTTGGAGAAGGGTTGCTCTGATGATGTGGTTTTGAGCTTGCAGACTGGTGATGCCACAATCACCGCCGGAGACCAGGCTGGAGGAAGGCTTTGTTACTGCTGCTCTCAAGAATCCTGCTGGCTCATGGCCTTGAGGAAACTTCCAGAACTGGGGCAGCAGCTGTTTGGGCCAGTGCCTACTTGGGCCTGGGTTTTAGGAGGTCTGGGAGAATGTTGAGGGGATTGTGGGCTTTGGCTTCAGTGTGGATGCTGCTGAGTGAATAGGAAATGAGGTCATGTTCCAAGCATGTAGTGAGGAAGGGGAGGGGAGTGTAGATGCCTAAATATGGGCTGCTCTGCAGGCCAATTCAGTTTGGTAGATACCGCTGTGGGGCTCCTTGGCTCTAAAGACACATGGTGGCCCATCTGCCTATTGAGGGTGGCCTGGGTGACTGCACCGAGGACTGTCCAAGGGTTCAGCTTCATTCCTTCCTCGCTGGGAAACAGGCCCTTGGTTTTGAGCCCTTAAAGCCTCCTTCTCCCAGCCGCCCCCACACTTCAGTGAGCGTTCCCACCCACGCTGAGCAGGGGTGCTGTGAGAACCTTTGGAAACCGCTCCCATGTTGGGAGTTAGATGCTGTCAGTAACAAGTGACAGGTAGCACCAGGGACTGTCAGAAGAACAAACAAATCTGTGTAGAAAGAAGTACAGCCAGAATGTTCCTTAGAAGCCAGGATGGCCAGGCTTTATCCCTCATACTTTGGACATGTTATCAGGAGGGACCAGTCCCTGGAGAAGGACATCATGCTTGATTAAATGGAGGGTCAACAAAAAAAAGGAAGCCCTCCCCCCAGTGAGCTGGATTGGCACAGTGGCCGCAAGCATAGCAGCGTTTGTGAAGATGGCACTGGGCCAGGCGGTGTTGTGTTCTGTTGTGCACGGTGTCGTCACTATGATGTCTCCTAACAGCAACAACAACAAATGCAGCCGTCAGGTTTCCACATTGTGAGAAAGCATTCAGCATCACAATGTCCTAACTCTGAACATCTGATGGAGGAGCAAAGGCCGTGGGCCAACCACAGAGAGAGAGAGAGAGAGAGACCAGTGACTGTTGGTGACCCTAACGTGTTAGTTTTGAGGTTGGGGTCGGGGCCACTGGATCAGTCTGCTGATGAGCACCTCAGTGATGTTTCAGGTAGGATTGGACAGGAATGGGCTCTGGGTCCCCTTTGTGGTGGGAGGTGGGGACAGTCCCTTTGGCAGTGGAACCAGAAGTTTGGAATGAGGTGCTTCCTCAGCTTTCAGAACACTGTCAGTTTGCCACAGTGACTTTTATAGTTGGTAGAACTGAGAGAGGGTGAAGAAGTAAATTCGTCATTGAAACCTAGGGCTGGGAGCTCCAGGGTGCGTATGCTGGGGTTGTGTGACGGTACAGCTTACTAACAGCTGTGAGGAGGGCGCAGGACAGGATGGGGCCAACACAGCAGCACCCACCAGCAGTAAAAGTAACCCCTGACCCCTGAGAGAACCGAGGAGCCTGTGCACTGTGGGGACCTGTGAGAGAAGGAAAACTCACATCTTTCCCACTAAATAGAGAGCGATGGAAAGTGGTGAGGACACCCTGTCCAAAGGTGGGATAGCAAAGCTCGCCCAGGTTTCACTGGGTGCAGTGCGAAGCTCATACTTTATCTTCCATAGAAAAGATGGAGTAGATCCCAAATGCTAGCCTGCCTACCTGCCCATGCCATGCCATCTCCATGACCGACCCAGCCTGAGCCCCCCTGAAAGTGATAGCCCCTGGGGGCCTTGTGCCCCTCACCTGTTTGGGAACATTTGGGGGCAGGCCACAGGCACCTGTTTGGAGAGTGGTTAGACAGGACCAGCATGTCTGTAGTTCCCAGAACTCTTCCTGAATAACTCATCTCAGGATCTAGGAGACGGTCTGTGTACCGAGATGATGCCCTGCAGCATGGAGCTGGATAGAACAAGCCACGGCATGTCTGAGGTAGAGTCACATCCACCCGGCTTGGAAAGTTCTTGGAGAAACGGAATACAGAGAGAACTGAATTGTTCCATGAACAAGTCCTCGCCTATATGTAGCCAGTACTTTTATAGTTACAAATAGCTTTTTAAAAAAGAAAACTTACTGTGTTCTGAGTGAGTGAAGGTTTACAGGGCAGAGCATCACTTTTACATTCAGCAAATCAATGCAATGATTCCAACCCCCTCCATGCACCAGCAGTAACAGTATTACCTCTGTTGCCTTTTTTCTTTTAATTATGCATACCAAATTGAAAATATATACTGGTTTAAATGTCCAAGGGCACATTTTGTGAGCCAGCCTCCTTCCTGCCCCCAGGCACACTGCCTTTCTCAGTCCATGGACCTCGTGACCTCTGCTCTCTGTCTCTCCATGCCATGGCCTCGGCCACCATCTCTGTTGTGTCTGCTTTTCTGGTCACGATCCCTCCCTCCTCTCATGTTCTTCCCTCTTGATGGTCCTAGGGTCCTCTGTTCCTGAGATGACAGATGAACTGCTCCCCCTTCTAGTTGCACCTCTTCTATATTTACAGATATGACAATCACCATTAGCCCTGATAACACTTGCAATTAAATATGAAATCCTATCCCATCATCACCACACCCATCTGGACAAGAGGAAAACTATTCAGTGGGGTTTCTATCTTAACTCCCCTCGTTCTGACACTAAGCCAGCCACTTCGTGCCTTTAAAGTCCCCTAGTTTTGAGAGCCGAAGTCTAAGCTGCCGGACCCTGTCAACCCTGTGTACTGAGGAGGCACACTTGATGCTTGATATGGAGAGTGCTTCCCTTTCAGTTGGGGTTTTGGGCAGCTTCATCCATAAGGTCCCTTTGATCTGGTTGGAGCAGTTGGCATTTGCCCCCAGTACCAGACGTCTTTATCTTCATCTGGTGGAAGACTGGTCAGCAAGCCTTCCAAGCTAGGTCAAATGAGTACTTTCTGCAACTTTGGGAGTTCTTACACACCTCCCCCCTCTTCAAACCAGCTGGCCACTTCACTCTTAATACTAGCCCTCAGTGTCCTGGGGCTCGGAAGTCGACACACCAGCCAGCCCTTCCTCTTCTCTCTCTCATCTCAAGGTTATGGGGTGATGAACAGTTTTTAACGAGGAAAGTGTTTTTATTATAATGCATGAAAAATGTTGGATATGCGCTGTGATCACAAGTACCATAAAAATTAAGTTAAAAAGTCCAGAGGAAAATACGCAAATGTTCACGCTTACTGCTTGTAGATGGGAGCATCACGATTTAAATGGAACATTTCCTGCTGATTCCCTTGTTGTCTATAGTACATACTCACTCTGGACTCTGGGGAAATGCGAGTCTGGAAAGATTGTAGAATCTTTCCAATACTGATGCTGTTGAGTTTGAATTACTGCTTCAGGTAACCTAAGAATTGACTTTCTGCTTTCGATACTTCGGGATTGGGTCTAAGTATGGGTGGGCTGAGGCTCTCGGAAGCAGAGCCATGAAGAGTCTCACTCCACCTCAAAGGTGAAGTACCTGAGACTCTGAAAATCAGCACTTGTCTTTAAGGGGCCTTGGTGGTGCAGCAGGTTAAGTGTTGATCAGCTAACCAAAAGGTCAGAAAGGCGAGGCTGTCTGTTCCCATGAAGATTTACAGTGGGGACACGGCAGGGGGCAGTTCTCTGTCCTAGAGGGTTGCCGTGTGGCCTGGGCCACTTGGCCTTTTCTTCCTGATGTGCTAAGTCCTGTGTGCTCAGGCCACTGAGCAGCGGCTGGAAGATCCTCCTGCAAGGTGTCTAGGGCCAGCAGCCCCCTCTCATAGGAGCCTGCCCCCAGGGCTCAGGTAGTGGCTGACTTAAATCCAGGGCCTTTGATTTGAATTCACCTTTCACTCTCTGCCAGGACTCTCATAAAAGACCGTGTATCTGGCAACGGGAGTCAAGTCTGACTGAGTTTTCTCCTTAGGGTTCACAGATGGATTCAGTGGAAAAGACAAGTCATAAAAGTGAACAGAAATCAAGGTAAACTAAGTCATCTGCACCTGCAGGCAGACTCACTGACTTCACATGGGGCTCCTTACACGTCACTTAGCAGATTCCCTGTGGGTCCAGGGGGGAGCTGAGGGCTGTTTACCCTTTTGCTCCAACAAAAGAATGATTCCAAAAGGCTGTTTCCTGCCCTGGTGCCCCAGAGCCTGCCCTCAAACCAGCCAGCACGTGGCTAGGGAGTAGGTGGTGGCTTGAGGTGCCTAGCTTGGCAGGGAAGAATTCTTTGACTGTAAATGGGTGGCAGGTTGTACTCGGGAGGGAGCAAGGCAGCCTGGAGCGGGCAGGGTAGAGGGCCTGCCACCACAGGCGGGGCTGTTTCTCAAGGAGGCTATGTTTGCCTGCTTTTTGCAGCTCTAAGCCTGAAAATCGCTGAGGCTTATCATCACCATGTTGTTGTTGTTAAGTACTGTGGAGTCAGTTCTGACTCACAGTGACCCTGCACAGGTTTTCCGAGGCTGCAATTCTTTACGGGAGCAGACAGCCTTATCTTTCTCCCGCAGAACAGCTGGTAGAACTGCGAACCTCGAGGTTAGCAGCCTGATGATGGGTCACTTAAAGAGCCCTGGTGGCATAGTGGGTTAAGTGTTACACAGCTAATCACAGGGTTGACAGTTCGAACCCACCAGCCGCTTGGAGGGAGAACAGTGAAGCTATTTGCCCCCATGAAGACACACAGCCTTGGAGACCTTATGGGGCAGTTCTGCTCAGAGTCGGTCACCCCGATGGCAGTGGGATATGTCTTGGGACACCTACGATGAGTAAGACACAGCTGCCCCCAGACTTTATGAAATGACTCCTGACTCCTGGTGGCCCGCAGAGCCCACCTCCTTTTCCCATAGAGTGGCAGCTGGCTTTGGTCAGCAGCCTCTGTGCCCAGGGCTCCTTGGCTGTGAGGCGGGAGCTGGTAAATAAAGTCCACGGGAGAACTAGGCTCTCAGCATACTCCCACGCTGACGCCCTTCTCTCTGTCCCTGTTTTAAGTAGAAAGTTTCTCAAAAGCCTGGTCCGGAAGCAGCCCCAGGAGCTCCTCCTGGTCATTGGGACAGGCGTCAGTGCAGCCGTGGCCCCGGGGATCCCGGCGCTGCGCTCCTGGCGAGGCTGCATTGAGGCAGTGATCGAAGCCGCTGGACAGCTGGAGGTGCTGCACCCCGGGGACATCGCCGAGTTCCGGAGGAAGGTGACCAAGGACCGGGACTTGCTGGTGGTTGCCCACGATCTCATCCGCAAGATGTCACCTGTGAGTGTCTGACAGGTGCCGCAGGTCTGCCCATGTCTGACTGGCGAGTCTGGTGGACCGTCTTGGAACCAAGGGAGCAGCTCTGCTCTGCTCTGCGGGGTTGCTGTGTGTCAGAACCAACTCGATGGCACTGGGTCTGTTTGCTGTTCACGTTCGGCCCAGTCAGGCTGACTTTGGGTTCTGGGCCGTGCTGGCAAGTGTGGAGAGAACGCGGCACTCACCTCTCAGCAGGGGCTGGCGGAGGAGCCCATGAGACAGGGGACTCCAGACTCCTTCCTGCTGAGTGGGGCTGGGACAGGTGCGGTGACAGGTCATGGGGGGGGTCCTCCGCACGAGCAGGTGCAGTGGCGTGGTGGGGCCCATCACGGTGTCTCGGCCCTGATGCCAGGAAGCTGTGCAGCGTGGTAGAGGCGGTGGCAAGTGTCTTCTCTTTATTGAAGAGGAACCAAACGATAGTGGGTGGCCCATAATCCTGTTCTGCTTCTCAGGCCGTGACGAGTGTGTCTGCCCAGTGAGGGGGGGTGGACCAAGCAGCCGTCTCCCCGGCCTGACGCAGAAGGTACCCAGGCTGCTGCTGCTTTCATCTCAGTGAGCCGAGTCTGGGAGACCCAGATTCAGGTCCCAGTCAGGGCTTGTCACGTGCAGCCATTTCTGCCTCAGGGGAGGCTGTGTGCAGCTAGGGCGCTCACCTGGTCCCACCAGAGCTTTTAGATTAAGAGGGGCTGGCAAGAAAGGCCTGGGGCTCGACCCCCAAATGTCGGCCAGTGAGAACCCCGTGGGTCCCAGTGAGAACCCTGTGGGTCCCAGTGGTTCTGCACCCAGTTATTGTGAGACGCAGGCCTGGGCAGCGTTTCTTTGCAATGTGCACTATGTGCCCGTGAACTGGGGCAGACTTGACCACAGCTACAAACAGCACCCTCACGTAGCTTGCCTAGAGTTCAGACCGTGACTTCAGCTGGGTCAAGGTGCCAACCGTGGGTGGTGCTCAGAGGGCCTGCAAGGTTAACCTGTATCTAGAGATGAAGTTTTTCTGGACATCACCACCTTCATTCCCCGGGTGACAGTTGGTGGTGCTTTCGTGCACCCGACTGCGTCTGGTCCTTGATCAGCAGTATGCCCCAGAGAATGTGGTGGGATGCTGGGCAGCACAGAGGGCCCACGGAGATGAGGCCCCTCATTGAAGTGAGTGAGGGTGCTGTCGTCTCGGAGAGTTTGGAAGTCAGTCTCCTCTTGTCTCTGTGTGTTTGCTCTTGTTGAGAACTTTGAAGGAGCTCCAGTGAGGCCGTCTGCCCACCTGTCTTGAGGGGAGCTGTGGAGAGGGGGGTGATCGGGGCTGCGGTGTTGGCGCAGGAGTGACCTTGGAGAGGGGGGGTGAGTCGAGTGGGAGTTTTGCCAGGAATTGCAGGAGGAGGGAGGGGAGCTGGATGCATGTGGATGGCGGGTTAGGGAACCACAGCAGGCATGTGGTCGAAGGACGACATTGGTGGGGTAGGCAGGGAGGGGCACAGGGTAGTAGGGTCAGCAGCTTATTGGTCTTGCTGGGGTGACATTTCCCTGAATGCTAGATAGGTGGTCTGGAGAGAGAGAGAGACTGGAGGCAGGAGGCTGGGTGGGAACAGCTCCCAAGGCGGAGGGGTGAGGTCTAGAGTGATCTGGGGCCCTGGGCTGGTCACTGGGGACAGTCAGTGGTGGAGGAATTTGGAGGCCGCCAGGAGCTGAAGTCTCCAGGGAGTGAGGGCTGTGAAGTTTTTACCCCAAAGAGAGCAGCTGGCCGGCCAGCCGGGAGAGGACAGCAGGCAGTCAGCAGGGCACACAGGGGCTGTGGCGAGAAGCCCTTTGGGAGGGTGTCGGGAAGGGGTACCAGAAGGAAGGTGAACATCGACACGAGACTGAAGGTGGGAGGTTCTGCCGACAGTGGACTAGACGCTGGGCTGGGAGCCGTGGGGTGAGGGGATTATGATGGTGTCCATGTGGGGAGAGCTGGGTGAAGGGCTGCAAAGAAGTTCCCCCCACGGGCCACATAGCCATCCTACGGTGGGAGACAGGCGGGCGAGTCCCCAACATTGTGATCCCCTAGAGCAAAGACCCTTCAGAAAAGCTGTTTGGACTCACTTGAGGCCGCAGCCCCTCAGCTGCCCCCTGTCCAGGCCCAGTCTCCGGCTCACTGTCAGCGGTTGAGACATGCCCTCTGACCTCACCTCTTATTTGCCCCCCGTCCCATTCTGCCTCTGGGTCCAGGAGGTGTGCACATGGAAGCCTTTGTCTTGCCTCTACGGAAGTGCCTGGTTTCCTCAGGAAGAGTACTGTACTGTCTACTCCCCAGCCCCCAACTCTGCTTTCCCTGACCTGGACACCCCCATCTGCAGGTCTCTGGCTCCCACCTCTGGGGTCTGCTCCACAAGGCCCGGGCTTGTAACTGCTGTCTTCTTTTCCCCAGCGCACAGGGGACACCAAGCCCAACTTCTTCCAGGACTGTCTGATGGAGGTCTTTGACAACCTGGAGCAGCACATCCAGAACCCACTGGTGCTGCAAGCCATCCTGCGCCTGATGGAGTGCGGCACCATGGTGCTGACCACCAACTACGACAACCTGCTCGAGCTGGTCGGGCAGCAGCAGAACCGGCCCATGGAGTCACTGGACCTCCAGGACAAGACCAAGGTGGGCCGTCACTGTCCATGCTTTGGATACGGCCGCCTGCTCAGGCCCTTCATCTGCCCCACCGTGTCTTACTTCTTTGGTCCCTGGGTAGCGTAAATGGCGTGTACTCTGCCATTAACCTAAAGGGCCATGGTGTGGCGCTGTAGGGTAAGCACTGGACTGCTAACCACAAGGTCAGCAGTTCAAACCCACCAGCCGCTTTCAGAAACAGGATCGCTATAAGTTGGAACCGACTCAGTGCCACTTAACAACAGCAACATTAACCAAAGGTTTGAACTCAGCCAGTGGCAGTGGGCTTCAGTGACATCTCAGCCACAAACGTGACGGGAGCAGCTCTGCTGGGGAAGCAACCAGAGTGGGCACCATGGCAACAGGCTTGGTTTCTGCCAGGCATTCTGTCCCGCAGGCCTGCAAGTTTCCCTAACCTGCATTTCCTTGTGCTCATTGTACAAAACACAGGCCATAAAAATAACACAAAGCAAAACTGCCCACAGGCTGCCTGCTGGGAGTTTGGTTGATCAAATTTGAATTGCTTTCTCGATAACATTTGTGCCCTAACGTTTCCCCTTAATACCTGTTCTCCTGTCAATATTTGGTGCTGTAGGATAAATACTGGACTGCTAACTGCAAGGTTGGTGGTTCAAACCTACCAGTCGCTCTTTGGAAACCCTATGGGTCGGAACCGACTTGATGGCACTTAACAACCACAGTAGCAGCAAACTGTTATAAAAGCAAGATTTCAAATGACCAAATCATGATCATTCTAAGGATGATTGTTCCTCGTCCTCTATTCTCACCAACATGGTTTTACTGTTTACACCCCTCTGCCTCGTTTGCTGCCACAAGGTCAGTTCCTAGAAGAGCCTTGGGGTGAAAGGGTTAAAGGTTGACCATGTCAGTGACCAGTGTACCCTCTCACCAGCTGTGAATGGGGGTGCCTGTTACCTGTATCGGGTCATTTAAAAAGCATAACCAAATGCACTTTAGCCAGTTGCTGCGTGCACGTTAACTGTATTTCTTTGATGAATGAGGCTAATTGCACTCTCGGTTTGCTCACTGTACTTTACTGTGTGTCTGTGAAGTGCCTGCCTCCTCCTGTGTCAGTGTGTATGAAGGTAGACAGCAGTTTCTGCAACTGAGTCCACTCTGGGAGTGGGCACGGGGAGGCTACAGTGTGTGGCGATGGCATCTTGTGTGAGACCCCCGACAAGGGAGGGCTGGGGACACATCCTGGCTCGCAGCTCAGAGTCCCCAACAATCACCTTCCTGGGACATGGGCACAGCCCTGTTGGAAGGTCTCGCTTTGAAATTGTAGTTCCTGCCGCCATTGTGGGTGTCCAGGGCCACCAGTGACACTCGGAGTCCACCCTTCCAGCAAGTCTGTCCCATGTCTTAGGGCTGCTGACCGTTGTAAACAGCGTGTGGAGAGGAGCTACACACTGGCGGCACAGCCCTGCGAGCTAGCCCGGTGAGCGGGGAGCATCTTCCAGCTGTCAGCGGCCTCTGCCTGAGACGGAATCACATGTCAGCTCTGTTCCTAACTGAGCTGTGAATGGCTGGCCATTTGATGTAGTCTGTCTTCCATGTGGATTTCCTTTTCCAGTTAAAGAACGACTTAAGTGTTGGTTTTGTTGTTGGATGCTGTCAAGTTAGTTGTGACTCAAAGGGACCCCGTGCACAACAGAGGAAACACTCACTGCCCTGGTCCCGCGCCATCCTTACAGTTGTGGCGGGTTGAGCCCATTGTTGGCAGCCACTGAGTCAGTCCATCTCTTTGGGGGCCTTCCTCTTTCTCGCTGACTGTCCACTTTCCCAGGCACAACGTCCTTCTCCAGTGCAGTGTTTAAAATATACTGTGTGACTGAGAAGGGTAAGCCTCCCACCGTGACCCTCCTAAAGCAATCCTGTGAGATTTCCTACTGCACTCTGTCTGTAATGAGCTCATGTTGAGCCGCTGTGACCGGAGGAAGGAGCGTCAGTAGCAGTAGAATTTCTCCTCTGTCTTGAAGGTGTCGTTGAAATAGAGAAACCCCGAATTGGGTCAGGAAGCTTCTCTCGTTTCTGCTCAAAGTCATGCCTGCCCTTGCTCTCGCTTCCCCTAGGTCCTGCAGTGGGCGCGAGGACACATCAAGTACGGCGTGCTTCACATTCACGGCCTGTACACAGACCCCTGTGGGATGGTGCTGGACCCGTCCGGGTATAAAGATGTCACCCAAGACCCCGAAGTTATGGTATGGCGCCTTTTCCCCTGCATTTGAGGCCTAGCCTTGGGCTTGGGTGGGGACGGGCACATGGTGGCCTTTAGCCGGCAGCTGTTCACTGAGTATGTGTTTAGTTCTGGGCTCGGGCTGGCCTGGCCCTCCCTTCCCACGCTTGGCCCAGGGCCCTAGGGAACTTCTCAGTAGGATGTCGGTCTGGTCGTTATTTGCACACGAACCATGAACACTAGTGCTGGAGTGTGTCCTGGCCTCTGCCCTCCCACTGCTGTGGAGCAAGCTGGTGTTTTAGCGTTCAGGCCCACTCTTAGCCTTCTCTCTCCACCAGGCTTCTCGATGCTCTTCCGTGACAGATCTGAGGAAGGGCAGCCATTCCTCAGGGCCAAGGCTCAATCTTCTGTCCTGTGCTGACCTTCCAGGGTTCTGGCGGGTCCCTGTCGCTTCCCAGCCCACCTGTCAGCTGCCATGATCCCCTAGATCTGACCCCCTAGATCTGTGTGGCTGTCATACCCTGCATGTCTGACCCTTCTCCTCCTCAGCTTCCCTGGTCCCCACAGACCATACTGTGGAACTGGGACATTGTAAATGCAGGGTGCACTGTGTTTTAATGTTGAAACTCCGCGTCCTGCGCATTGAGCGATTGGAGCGGGGGCAGGGCAACAGCATGGGACCAGCGTCGATTTGGGTGGGGCCCGGGCAGCTGGCTGGTCGCGATAGACATGGGCTCCCTGTACTCTAGGAGGCAGTAAGTGCGTCGTCTGAGAGCTGACCAGGCTGTGGGCTACGTGTCGCCCTTGGTGTCGCATGGCTGGAGAGCAGCAGTGGCTCAGAGCCACCCAGGCTGTGTCTACAGTGAGCATCCGGGTCTCCTCACTTTTTCACAGGAAGCTCTGCAGAACTTGTACCGCACCAGGTCGTTCCTGTTTGTGGGCTGTGGGGAGACCCTCCGTGACCAGATCTTCCAGGCACTCTTCCTGTACTCGGTGCCCGATAAGGTGGAGCTGGAACACTACATGCTGGTCCTCAAGGAGAGTGAGGACCAGTTCTTCAAGCACCAGGCGGACATGCTGCTGCACGGGATCAAGGTGGTGTCTTATGGGGACTGCTTCGACAGCCTCCCCGGCTACGTGCAGGACCTCAGCACTCAGATCTGCAGGCAGCGGAGCCCAGGTACAAGCCCGTCGGTCAAGTTCACCAAACTCCCAGTTCCTTTTGGAAACGACCTCTGGGTGGGGTGGGCTCGTGGTGAGAGTATTATGCTCTGTGATTGGGTGTGGCAGCAGGTCAACCGTCCGCTGTGTGCATGTGTTGTGCAGATCTGGGCCGCCTCAGCTCCCAGGCCAGACTTGAGGGGCCCTTGACCCAGAGGGGAACCCCCAGGCTCAGGCACTTGTGAGGTGTTGTCGCTGTAGAGTACACGTGCTTCTCGCCTCAGCTGCCCCTGGATTCCCACTTGAAAAGTCAGAGTTCCAGGAACACTTGGCGTCTTTTCCCACGTAACCTCATTCTCTGCTCTGCTGCCCACAGCACGCCTTTGGAGGAGCAGGTCATGGGCTAGGAACCACCAAGATGAACTGGGTCATCTTGTTGGGAAGCCACTTTGCATTTGGTGTCATCGATGACAGCAAACTTGAAAAGGCCTGTCCTGATGATCCTTGAGTTGTAACGGGACACCCAGATGTACAGTTTCCCACACCTACAGCCGGCTGGGTGGGATCTTGTTAACTGTGGCCCTTGGACAACTGGGGGATACTGAGATCACCAGGGAGGGCTGCACAGACAATTCAGTAGCCGGTGTGTTTTGTTTTGTCTCTTTTACCACTAGCCTTCCCAGAATTGTCAACAATTACCAGCAGAGACTGATTTAAGCTCCACTGGCCTTCCTAAAGGCGTAACTGGGGATCTGTCAGTTTCTTCCTCAGGGAAGGACAGGAGACAAATGTTTCCCTCTTTACAGTAGCGATAGCTGGGTTTGAACTGTATACCTTGCAGTCCTGATGTGGCACTGAAGGATAAGCACGGAAATGCTAACCGAATGCTAACCGTAAGGTCGGCACTACAAACCCACCTGCTGTTCCTTGGAAACCGAATTAGGGTCGCTGTGAGTTGGAACTGACTCAGCAGCACTGAATGACCGACCACCCCTTAGCCTGGCCCCACTGGCTGCTCCCGCACCGCCGCCCCCAGCAGGAGAGGAGGTAGCGCATCTGTCTCGTTGCTGCCCAGTCCACCTGAGCTACACTCTGCCTCAGGCTCCGGAGGGACGGTGCCAGCAAGGACCCGGACGGCTGTTGGGCTGATGGCGGGGAGGCTGGCCGAGTGCCCTCAGTCCCCCTCCAGGTGGGGCATTACAGCCTACAACAGGGCTCTTCCTGGGCAGCGGGCCTGCGCAGGGAGCACACGGCCAAGGTGAGCTCATTGCTTTGCTTTTGCTCTCTCCTCAGACGCTGACCACGTGGACAGCACCACACTGCTGAGTAAGGCCTGCTTTCTTTCCACCCCGTCATCCCTGGCCCTTCCTGTCACGATAGTCACAGAGATGACCACCCGCCGACCCTCACTCCGCTCCCTGCCACAGTGAGGGGGCAAAGCCACTTAGTTGGCTCTGGGCCACCTGCCACCTCCTGAGGATGGCCTGTTGTTGTCGAACCAGGTGGAAGTGGGCATTCGGAGTGACACATCGCCCGGCCCTTCAGAAACCTCACCTTTTACACAGGGTTTCTGAGAAGGTGCTTTGTAGTGTTTTGATGTTTCTGAGTTTATTGAGACTTGCTTTGTGGCCTAATACCTGGTCTAGTCTGGAGAATGTTCCACGTACACATCTGTGAGGTAGCGTTGTGGTTACCAGTCAGGCTGCTAACCTCAAGGTCAGCAGTTTGAAACTACCAGCTGTTCTGCGGGAGAAGGATGAGGCTTTCTGCTCCCGTAAAGATTTACAACAGGGTCGCTATGAGTCAGAACTGACTCCACAGCACATAACCACCACCACAGTTATTGTAGAGTTGTCGGTTTCTTCAGTTCTATTAGGGTTTGATTTATGTATTTTGAGGTTGTTTCATTGGGACCTTAGATAATTAATTAATTATGGTTATATGTCTTCTTGTTCTGTCAACCCTTTAATCATGAGATAATGTCCTTCTTTGTCTCTTTGGTTTTTGCCTTAAAGTTGATTTTAACAGGGATTAATATTGCCATTCCTGCTCATTTTTTATTTCAATTGGTTTGATACATTTTTTCCATCCTTTAATTTTTAATCTACTTTGTGTCTTTGCATGTGGTGTGTCTCTTGAAGACAGCATATTGAACGATCCTGTTTCTTATCCATTCTGCCACTCTCTATCTCTTGACTGGTTCATTTGGTTCATTGACATTTGGTGTAATTATCGATAGGTATGGATTAATTGCTTTCGTTCTGTTTGTTTCTGCTCTTTGTGTTGCTGCAGGTTTCTTTGTTCTGCTGCATGCTTTCCTGTGCTGAGTTCATTTCTCTTATATTTTTAGTATTGATCATCTGGACCTCTGTTTGCAGGTTTTGAATGGTCTCCAATGCTGTATCCATTTTGTTTGATTGTTCCTGTAGTGCTTTTCTGCATTCTTGTTTTCCTCAACTTTTCTGTGGAACATGTGGATGCACCTTAATAACATTCTCCTGAACTCGTTTTCAGATAGTTCCATTGCCTCTTCTTCCTCAAAAGCATTTTCTTCTATCTTCCTCTTGGTTGTGTGTTTGAGCTATTATGTCTTGTTCCTGCATGTGAGCAGAAATTTTCTGCTTTTTAGGCATTGTGGTGGTGGTGTACTTGTATTAAGTTGATGAATGTATGTTGGTGTATTCTTAGGCACTCACAGATTGTCTCCTGGGGTATATGATCAGGAGATGAGCTTCTCTGTTCACTGTTCCCCACAGTTCAGTTCAGAGTGGATTTGGCAGATGTTGGTGGGATTTTAGAGGCTAGAGTTGTGGCTTGTCTGTATGGCTGCAGTTGCTGCCCTTTTTCTCTGCAAGTTGCAGACAGGCTTCTGCAATGGGAATGCTCTCGTCTCCCAATCCACTCACTACTCCCATTCAGATTGGCGGTGGTGGGTCATGCTGGCCGCTCCGAATCAGAGGTCGCCTCCTTTCTTGCTTTGTTCAAATTCTTTCTCCTGCTGAGCACTCGATCCACTTACTGACCCCTTCATGCTTGGAGTTCTAGAACCATCCTCTGAATCTCTTCCGTCCGCTTTTCCATGTCTTGGAGTTCTGGAACCATCTCCTGAATCTCTTCCGTCCACTTTTCCATATCTTGGAATTCTGGAACCATCCTCTGAATCTCTTCCATCCACTCTTCCATGTCTTTGCTAAAGAAAGTCTGTGCAGCCATTCTGCCTGGTCTGCCATCAAGCCTACTCGTTTTTCTGGTTAATACTTGCTCAGAATGTGAGCCTTCCTCCTGCTGGGCTAACTCAGCCAATTTTATAAATTCGCAAGAGCTGCTTGTGGTCAGGAGCTCCTGGGGTCTTCATGTGGGTGGATTTGGCCTCAGGCCCTCCCACCTGCTGGCTTGGGGACTGGGAGTAGAGGCCTATGTGGACAGCCCTGTCCTGTCTGCTGGCTGACCCAGGGACCCCCGAGATGAAGACATGTGTCTATGTGGGTGTCTTAGTGCTGGCAGAGCTGCTTTCTGCTTCCCGATGCTCTGGTCACCATGGGAAGGACACACTGGCTGTAGCTCCTTTCTCACTCGCATGACCTCTGGCAGCACAGAGAGCCGTCTTTAGGGCACATCGGGAGCGGGCTCTTGGAGGGTGGGCACCAGAGTAGGGTGCACAAAACCTAGAACTCAGCCTCTCACCACAGCATCTCCGCCCTCCAGGTAGCGCCTGTCAGGACTGTGCGAAGAGGAAACTAGAAGAGAACGGATTGGGACTTTCAAAAAAACCTCGACAGTCAGACACTGGTAATCTTTTCTCTGTGTTTGTTGGAATCATGTTTCAAATGTAATGTCATCGAGTGCTCCATTTCCTGTCCCCAGCCTCTTGGCGGGAGGGATGATGCCCATATCGCACCTACACTGCAGCCAACAGAAGTCACACTTCCCACCTCCTCACCGTTTTGTTGAAGGAAAATATACAGAGAAAGTGAACAGATTGTCAGGCCAGCGTGACGACTTTTCACCCAAATGACTGTAACTCTTGGAAACCATTTGTAGGCTTGCTATGGGTTGGAAACGATTCGATGACACTTAGCAACAACAACAGCTATAACCCAGGAGCCCTGGTGTGGCACTCACTGTAAGATAAGAACTGGACTGCTAATTGCAAGGTCGGCGGTTCAAACCCACCAGCTGCTCCTTGGAAACCCTACACAGGGTTGCTATGAGTCAGAACCAAGTTGATGTCACTTAACAACAGCAACCATAGCCCAAAAAGATACCTGGTGGCATGATAGGTTCCTTATTAGGCTGCTGATCACAAGGTCAGCAATTCGAATCCACCAACTGCTCCACCGAAGAAAAGAAGGCTTTCTGTTCTAATCAAAGTTTAGGTCTCAGAAACCCTCTGGGGTAGGTCTCTGTCTAAGGGTCACTATGACAGCAGTCTGTCTGCTTGACCCATACCCAGTTCCAGAACAGTGCTGTCAAGGCTGAGTGTGGATTTTCCTACGTTCTGCAAAGTGCGTCTCTGTTTTACAGCTTCTGTCCCTTGGTGCTAAAGGCGATGCTGTCCCAACTGCCGTCACCTTGGTCTCAGAGCAAAACACTTTCAATTGTGTTTGGTGTGAGTCCCATCCGTTACTGAACCCCATGTGAGGAAGCAGGATCTGGTGCGCTCACACCCGGCTCTGCCTTGCCTTCCTCCCGGGTCGTGACATGCTCTTGGTTCTCTGTCCCTTCTCCTCCCCGGCTGCCCTGCAGAACTGAGGGAGTGGAGAAGCCTCCAGCCTGTTAAGTCAGTTCTAAAGGTTAAACAAAGAAGCTGTTACATTATTAAAGTAACTGTAAACCGGGGTGCTTTGAGGCCAGCTCCTGTTGTGTCCTGCCCTGCGGGGTGCTCGTCCCAGGCCAGGGGCCTTGTCAAGGTCAAGTGAGGATTCTTTCTTCTTGTGACCGGAATGCACTTGCATTTCTTTATATTTTTGGATGAGTTTTTAGATTCCTTTTCTGTTTGTCCAGTGATAACGTGTTCTCCCATTGTTCTCATAGCTGTTGCCCACGTTCTGCTGTGTCCTCATGGCTGCATTGTTCTTGTCCTCGACTTCCTGTCCTTACTACTTGAGCCTTTCCTGTTCTTGTTCCCCATTCACACGTCCTTAGCCTCCGGGAGCTCCCACCGACACCAGTGTGAACTTGCCCAGGGCTGTGTGTCTGATAGTTGAGTTGAGAGACCCTGATGCCTGTCTTTTTCACAATGACTTATATGAGGGGGATTCAGAGACTTGTGTGAGAATGGCATGAAAAAATTCTGGAATTTTTTGAGGACCTATTTGAAGCCCCCTGGCATGCTCTGCAGCCTGCTGCTTTCCTTCCTGAAAACTGTGGGGATCTCCTTTCTGACGTTTAGCAATTGTGTAAGGATAGGTTGGGGGAAAGTCTTTGGGATTTACCTGGCTTAGTTTTTCTCTTTTTTCCAGTCCTGAAATTCTTCCCATGATCATTGTTTTTCTCATCTCTGTTCTCATTTCCTGGAATTCTTAGTAAATTGGAGCTCTGGGATTGGTTTCTAACAACTCTTACACTTTCCCTAACATCTCTTAATTTCCGGACACCAATTTGAAAACAGCTTTCTGGGAGACTCTGTCCCAGCTCCTGAGTTGGATGTTCACTTTGACGTGTTCTCTTCCATTTAACAGAGTTCCATTTGCTGAGCTGTCTTTTCTCTTTCCCACTGTTTTTTTTATCAATGTTATCTTTTCACACCTCTGGAGACCTTGGGCACCTAGTCATCTGATGCTGGCCATTCCCAACAGCATTTGGGAGAGAGGATTTTCAGATACTTGGAGTTTGTTTTTCTTTTAATAAGAAAACTGACAGTGAACACCTGTCACCAGCCACCAGTGAGTTTTAAGTGCTCTGAGTCACTTAACATGTTAATTGCCTATTTACTAAGCAATAAACCAATTCATTAGTGGGTCTACTTGAGCCCTGGTGGGGTCATGGTTAGGCACTTGACTGCTAACTAGGTGGGAGAAAGATGAGTCAGTTTGCTTTCATAAAGACTTACAGACTTTGGAACCCTCTGGGGAGGTTCTCCTCTGTCCTGTCGAACAGCTATGAGTCGTAATCAATGCACTGCTGATAGATTTTAGTGATCAACTTCCACAGGGAATGATGGGTTGGGGGCGAGAGTAGATGGATGGGACTGTGAGTTTTGCTGTTGGGCTGCAGGGGAAGGTGTTAGTGACCCTGCATGATGTAAGTGCTTTAGAATAGACACACATACTGATTTGAGGGAGAGTTAAATTTTGCTAGTGTTTTGGAAAGAAAGCCCTGCACGTCTTCCAGCAAACATGGGACTGTGAGCTGAGCTGTAGGGATACCTGAACTTACAGTCAACAGAGACTCTGTGGGCTTTCCTCCAGCTGTGGCTTTTTCTCATGCTTCTCATTCCTGCTCTGTTTCCTCATTTGTCTTTGATGTTTAAGGGTACATTGTGTTGGTTCCCCCACTGTTGTGCTGTGTGTGTCTGCAGGCCTTCCCTCCATCCCTTGATCCTGTGTTGGGCATGCTGGACAGGCTTTGCTGTAAAGCAGTGGACAGACCACTGCCCAAGCCGGGCCCTTCCCATGCTGATTAAACACTTGGTCTAGGACGCCAGCATGTTACTGCAGCCCACCCATCTTCTCTGCTGTTGGGGGTGTGTTCAGAGACGCAGCCTTCTGGTCTGCCTCCCACATGGCTGGGAGCCGCGTGTTATCCTGGTCTTGCCACACTGCAGATCGGAGAGCTCAGAGCAGCAGATGGCTGCAGCCTCCATGAGCATGTTCTGAGCCTCGTTGTTCCGTACGGGACACACGTGCAGAGTTCCCCTCACCGCCCATCCACTCAGGAACGGAGCCAGCCTGTGACTCGGGAGGCTTCCCGGTCCTTTGCAGACCTTTCATTGTGATTGTCTTCGCCCCCTTTGGTAGACAAGGACTGCTGCTTCCATGTTGGAGGGGTTCTCAAAGTCAGGGCCCCTGAAGAGCGGTAGAACCGCCCCATAGCGTTTCCAGGGCTGCAGTCTTCACAGACGAAGCCAGCCTCATCTTCCTCCCAAGGAGCAGCTGGTGGGTTTGAATTGCTTTTTGGTCCGCAGCCAAGCGCTTACTGCACCACCAGGGCTCCTACCATAAATGCACACAGGCGCACGCACAGTTTCTGAAGTGGAGATCTGGCTACAAATACTGTTGTTACTAAATTTTTTCATTTTGGTGTTCCTTTCTGTTTAAATAGATGGTGCTGGAGGGTCTTGAAATCTTTAAAACCAATAAAACCTGCAACCTGAAAACCAGCCTTCTGTAACCACCATGCCACATGCAAATGATGAGGAGTGTCTAGAGAATGCCGCCCAGGATCTCAATGCCGAATCGTCATACACCCCAAAAGAGTGTGTGGGGGCTGAGGGTGGGTGAAGGAGCCCCCTCTGTCTTGACTGCTGGGAGGAGGGACACACCCACTTCAGGTAACTGCCAGGACGGATGGAAAGACAGACAACTACCTCAGGGATAGTGACAGCGGTGTCCTGGCGTCCCTCAGACTGTTTACCAAGGTGGTTTTTTTTAATAACATGAGGAGCGTGAAGACTCCTACGTAGCAACACTGGTTGCCAAAGAAAAAACAAGAAAGCAGACGCTTGTATGTTACCATTTTATGGGGAAGCAGCTGTTATTGTAGAAACTTCAGAGGTATGTTCATTATATTGTTAAATTGCAAAGAGCGAGTGATAGCCCTTGAGCAGCTAGTGAGGGGGCTTCTTTGGAATGTTGTCCTTCTAGTCACTTCCATTCTAAAGGCACTGGGTTACGCCAGCCTCTGACATGTGGTCACAAGGAACCTTTCAGGGCTCAGCACAGCACCTACGTGGAGACGAGTTTTCACCTTAGTTCAATTCCAAGCTTCTCAAGTCTGTATTTCTGAGGGAGGGTCCCACCTTTCTGTTCTCAACTCTTCCAAGTCCTCTCCCCTTGACCCCATTAAGGGACTTTGCCCTGAGTGAGGTGGGTGAGACCTGTCCGGGCCTGTGCACGTCACACACCTCCAGGGTCTGCCTGAGCCCAGGATCAGAGCCGCATGGAGAACGATGGCAGGAGATGCCTGAAGTCACAACCCGACTCAGAGGCTCCACCTTTCAATGTGACATTTCTGTGACAATGAAGCACCCCGGGGGTGTACAGTTCAGAACCTGGAAGGTTGGGGTGTATTGTGAACGAGACAAGTCTTTTCATTTCCTTTTGAAGCACGGAAGGCAGCCCTTTATACTGTCGCTCCGGTCATTGCTGAATAAAATGGTAACTTCCACCCAGCGTGCGTCCCTTTGCTTCAGGTCGGAGGTGGCTCAGCAGCATGTGTGGAATGAATGAGGGGGTTTGTCGTGGAAGCTGCTGCTTGGTTAGGACTCCAGAGGACAGCTTGAACTTGATGGTTTTTAAAAAGCCAACACTATTTACAGAGCACCATTGGGGACAGCCAGCCTGACCTGAAAGGGTGACAAGAACAATGGTCAGACATGTGGACACCAGCTGGGGCAGTGAGGCTGGGCCTGCTCGTGATGGAGGACTGTTGGCAGCTGGGGCAGTGGTCCTCCTTGCTGGTCATTAGGGAGCAGCATGCACAAAATGCAGTTGCTTATGTTGTTATATACGTGAGAAAAGGACCACAAGGTGAGGCCCTGTCTGTCCAAGCCAGAACAGTGTTTTTATTCTTTAGGAAGTTGAACACAGGTATCCACAGAATAGTCGTCTTGCTGCCTCTCCAAATCCTAACTAGACACCGCCTGGCCCTTTCAGAAGACCCATCGCTGCCCTCACTAGGTAACACTGATGACTTCTCCCAGCTGCTGCAAGATGCCGAAGACCACCAAGGGTCTCACACACCTTCTCTGTTTCCCACCCCTCCGGCTGGGGTTCTAGTCTCTACAGCCCTTCTCCTTCTCCTAAGCAACTGTCTCCTGATGCTCACTGCCTCCAGCAAATCACCCAGGAGGCTTTCAAGAGCGAGTTGCCTTGGTGTCTGCAGCACTTGTGGCTGAACCACAGAGTGTACAACTCTGTGTGTGTGTGTGAGTGTAAGCGTGCACTTGTGCTGTACTCTCATAGAGCTGACGGGACACTTTAAGGCTCACCGTCATTGAGTGGAAGTGATGAGCGAGGGAGGATGCCCAGGTGAGGGTGGGTCCTCAAGTCCCAGGCAGCACTTACATGGACAGCCGGTGCTGAAGTTGATGCCTTTCAAGCAGAACTTCAAACAGGCCCTCCAGCTTTGGTCATGGCTCTTGAAGTACCACCAGATGCACCCAACAGGGAGGACAGGGTGAGGCCTTGTGGTGCACTGATCTCCTCCCCTCTTAGAACCAGGGCAGTCTTCACGGAGAACCGAAAGAGCAGGGCCCTGCTGGAAGATAGCAGCAGCAAGCACGCCACCTCAAATGCGTCACCCTCCAGTCCTGGCAGTAATCCAGTCTTGGATCAGGTGACTGAAAGGGCTCGAAGCCCTATCCAGGGCTTCCTCCAATGTCTTCCCTGTTCTGGTGCCACACGCTTCACAAATCTGGGTCTGTTCTGTTCCACCGGATTGGCCATGAGTGAACTGGTGTGAAGCCCTGCTTTTGAGAGGGGAGCAGTGGGTGACTTAGATCCTGTGGTGGTGGCACTACACCAGGAAGGCAGGAGGACCAGTGACCTCGGCCTTGGACAGTTTCAGGTTTCTACTCTTGGGCTGCACACTCCTCGAGAGCAGGGCTTACTCTGAGTGTATGTTGTCTGGCTGTTACAGGAAATGATGCTGAGTAGTTGAAAGCAATTCTGTTACTCCTTGACTACTCCTTGTTCAGCTCTGAAGGTGAACAACCTTAAGTAGAAGACCACCAGCATCGGCGTCAAGTTTTTGGGTTCCATTTTGAACTGGAAATAAAGTACGACTGAAAAGTGCAGCGTTCTTTCCTACGCGTAACAGTGTGTTTAATGGAGATGCCAGTTCTTATTTGAGAAAGCCCATTTCTAAATTTCCTCTAACAAAGTATATTTAGAAAAATATGGACTGCATTGGAACAAACCCATTTTAATTTTTACCATTAAAGTTGTTTTTTGTTTCCAAAGTTGTAGATTGAGATGTTTAGAATTTTAATTTTTATTGGAATTTTCAACATGGATAAACAGTTGCTCTGAAATAATTTCCCATAAAACAATGTACTACCCCACTCTATTGTTTAAAAACTAAGAATTTCCCTTAACAGTTACTTAAAGGCGCCGAACTTGGCAAGACTCAGGGGAGAATGAAATGGGAATGGAAATGTTGCTCACTAAATTGTTTCCAGATGGAAATTCAGTTAGGGTACATAGTTAACTCTTTCCTTAAACTCAAAAGTCAACCCTTAACTGGAAATGCCCCTCTGGGGGTAGGGGTGGGGGTGGTAAACACGCCCTCCCTGGAATGAGCTACTCTGCTCAAGCCCTCTGATCTTCCTGAACTGTGTGGACTCTAGCGAGCACTAAACTGAGCTGACTCAACCTGGCACTGCCGGACTGTCTGGAGTGCACGCTGCCTCAACAGGGCGCTCGATCCTTGCGGGACTCTGGGTGCCTGTTGCTGTCTTCCGGGCTGTCAGTGTCTGGGTACTGAGAGAGATCGAGGGTCAGAACCCTGCTGAACATGCAGTCGTCTTCCTAGAAGGAAGAGAAGGCGGAATGTCAGTTTCTAGGCCGTTCTGGGTGTGTACTGACCCAGACAAGAACTTGCATGACCCTGAAAGGTCAGTCATCTGCCTGACTCTAGCCATTTGTGTCACCTGGCACCAGACTGTCCATTCTTCCATAAAGTATGTTTCCGGATAGGGTCCCCTACTATTCTTGGGCACAGGAAGGCAAGACCATTCTTAACTGAGCATCAAGGAACTCTCAGGAATGAAAACCTAGCTCCAAAAACCAAATGACTTTGGATTGGCTGCTGAAGCCTATTAGCTCACACACTATTCTGAACTTAAAAAGCTACCACAGGACTCGGATCATCCAGTAAATGTCTTGGTGCCAAGGTAAGTGGTCCCTTGTCCTACCCCAGGGCATCTGTTTTTGAATGAAATGACCAAACGTTACAGTAACAGTCTAGTCTGTGTGGGAGTTAACATGCACCAATGTTTTACCAAATTCTTATACCTACTGTTTTGCCATGATCAGTTTGCTTGTTTCGTATAAAATACATCTTAAATCTCTGTACTGTTAAGAATAGCCATTACTTTTAAATCTTGAGTAAAAAATTACTTCAGCCATGTATGTTATACAGAAACCAACCCGTGTCTGTAGACTTTGTGTAGAGACTTTTTTTCCAATTAAAATTTTGGGGTAATCTGAAAAATTAGTGGTAAAATATAAGTACCATATCCATGTGTCCTTTCATCCACTGTGATGTGTAGGATTCAGTGTCCTTAATTCTACTCACCATGGGTGCCCGGCACCCCTCTCCCCGCTCCAAGATCTTACCTCTGGGCAGATGCCTACAAGCGCGTCGGCTCTGGAGTAGAACTCCTCTTTCAGGGAGATGACTATCATCTGAAACTGCTCCTGTGTCTGCTCTTTGATGTAACTTGATACCTGGAAAGGAAGAGACAGCACCCTGTCACTGGACAATGGGAATGGCTCAGATTCTAAATAGGAGTTAAGGAAAAATGCAAACCTCTTCACAATCATCATACAAAACAAAGGATATTTCTATAAAAGACAGCTCTCAGTGTGTGGATGCGCCGTCGGCTTTTTTTTTATTGTTATGTTTTACTATGAATTATGTGATAGTTTACATGGGAGAACATAAGCTTTACATTCATCCTGTTGTATATCGTTTTATTGCCATGGTTACAATCCCATCATCAACCTGCCCCCCGTTTCACAGCCCCTCTCTCTTAAGTCCAAAGTCCCCAGCTGCTCCATCTCAACACGTCGTCATCTCTGCCTCCATCTCTGGTGTCACTGTTTCTCTGGGTAGGGTCCAGCACTCTGCTCTTCTCCCTTAATGGTCCCAGGGACCTTCGCTCCTGGACTGCAAAATCAATCACCCCTCCTTTTGCTACAAAACGTCTACCTTTACATTTCCAACCCTCACAATCAGTCCTGATAACAATTATTCACTATTGTATCACAAGAGACCTATCCCCATCTCCTTTCATCAGCCCCACCCAGACAGATTGGATACTACTCAGTGGAGATTCTACCTTCCTCTGCGCCCTTCTGGATCTAGGCTCCCACTTGAAAGCTTATAAACCAGTCACTTCTTGCCTTTGTAGCCCTTCCATTTGGGGTAGCCAATGTCCAAGTTGCCCATCCCTGTCTACTCTGTATGGACGGGGTGGGAATGATCCTCTGTAGAGATTTGTTCCTTCTTTTGAGCTACTGCATCCTTAGGTGTAGGTCAAGTTCATCCAATTGGATCAGTTTACTGTTTTTCTCCTCTCTTGTTCTTCTAGTTGAGCTCTGATCATCCAGTCATTGAAGCCAGGTTAAGTGGGGCCATCGGCTTTTGTGATGTGAGCAGTCACTACCGTGTGAGCTGTCTGTGAGGTGAAGGGCCACTTAGAGAACCCACTTAACCGTTCTGCCAACTCAGCCTGGAGGGGGAACTATGGCAGCCACCGGGTAATCATAATCCCTAATGTAGTCATGGGGTTAAGAAAGGAATGAAGGTGGTGGCTCCTCCAGGAAGTCCCATTCCCAGCAAAGAGGAAAAGAACAAAACTAGCACCGGGCAGATGTGGGTCTGTGAGGAAATGAGTCAGAACTTGGAGAACAGTTGTGAAGGTGGTGGACTCAGACTATCGACAGTCTAACAAGATCTTTGTCTAAGGTGAATCCAGTATTAGGAGCAGGAAAGGCGCCCTCTGGTGGAGACTGATGACACAGAACTCAGACGTCAGGGATTCCAGCATGAGGCAATGGGAGGGGAGACAGGACCGGGAGAGTCCTGGACACTGGAAGGCACAGGCACGAGGAAAGGACGTTAAGATGCAGAGCACACCCGTGGGAGCTGGGCTTCGATGAGACCACCTTGGTTTTCAGGTCTCACGAGCTTCCCGCCCTTGACAGGTGCAATCTTGGCATTTTCTACCCTGGGTTTAGTGGAAATACTTGTGCTTTCCCACTGTGCCAGGTTTCCCAGGTCTTACTGTATGGATGTCAGGGCTAGAGGTAGCTTTGCAGCAGTGGTGGCGCTGCGGGCAGGTGCTCAGGTTCACAGGGGAAATTGAGAATGGGAGTGGGGCTAGCACCTGGGCTGCGTGTCCCACCTGGAGTCCGGAGGAGCCCTGGCCTAGGAGCTACACACTCAAACCCAGGTGGTCTCCTCACCGTGTTCCTCCTCTTTCTCCAGGTTCCCGGGAAATCTGATGGTTTGGGGCTGGTAAATGGAGTCCTGGTGTGGCGCTGTGGGCTAATGCCTCAGACTGCAAAGTCGTTTGAACTGCAAGGTCAGCGGTTCAAGCTCACCAGCTGCTGCTTGGAAACCCTATACAGGGTCGCTATGAGTCAGAATCAACTCAACAGCACTTCACAACAACAACAATAGGCCTGAGAACTTGTTTGTTTTCTACATTGTGTAACTGTGGAGTGGACATATCCAACGGTTACTTGGGTCAGGCATACCCAAATGCCACCAGAAGGTACCTCAAACTGCAGCATCTGCCAGCTCCCAGGCCTTTACTGAAAGGCCCACAGCTAGGGGGGTGGCGCCCCAGCAGGGAGCACGCCTCTCAGGGTGGACTAAGCCCAAAATAAATGCCCTCCAGTGTGACCAACAGCAATGTGGAGCCTGGGGAGTCTCCTCCAGCTCTCGATGAAGGCCCAGCAATGGGTCATGCCCCAAGCCTCTGAAGCTCACGCCTCCCTCCCTGGCAGCATAGGTCCAGTCAGCATTGTCTCTGTCCACTATTCCTGTTTTCACAGGTGACCCAAGAATGTAGCAGAAATTCAACCCACTGACTGTTCAAAATGTAGCTGAGAGCTTGGCTCTTCACAGTGGCTTTGTCCACTCTTCATGGACCCAGAAGTGCCTGTGCAAGAGGCTGTTTCCTTGTCCTAGACACCGAAGACAGTCTCATGCACAATGGCACCAGCTGGCTGCAAAGATCTGGTAGACACAACTGGGGGAGGGACAGAATTTTGAAGTCTAAATCCTGAAGTTTATTGAGATGACTTCATCGAGGAGAGCGCACATGGCTGTGTGGGAGGAGCTCGAGGTGGGAAGCTGTGGTCCCAGTGTGGCCATCTTCTTGGACTCTGTTGATTCCAACAATTCACAGAGGCCCAAACCAACGGAGCTGAGCTGGCCTGCTTCTAGATACTTAACTTGGAGTTAAGAAAAGTTTGGTTTGTAATCAGTTGTTGCTTTCCCTACACTTGTTTGCTTGGCGTACACTGATGGAGTCGAACGGAAGGGTACTTACTTTGCCGATGTTGGTGTTGTCGAGGGCTGCATCCACTTCATCTAACACGAAGAACGGAGCAGGCCGAAAGCTGGAGGAACAGAACAGCTGGTCAGTGATGGCCTCTAGTTGGTTCCTGATGGCCAGGGGAGGGGCAGTGGTATTCAGACCAGAGATCTCTCCTGCTGAGTAGAGCTGCCCCCTCACACTGGACCCAGCGGGCACTTCCAAGGTTGAGCACCCCTTCTTCCTTGAAGTTTCCTTTGACTTCTAGGGTTCCACCCAACTCATACCCTGGCTGCTCCATCAGCCTCTGAGGCAGCTAGCCTCTCACCTGCAGATTTCTGTCTGCAGCGCCCTGGGCTCCAGGTGCAGATTGCTCTTCTAAGTGTCTGCCTTTGCTCTCACCCTCGTCCCCAGGGCACCTCACCTACGCTCCATTCCTGCACCTCATTCACCTTACCCACGCTCCCATCCACATACCTATGTTGTGCCATGGAGTCGGTTTCTATTCACAGCAACCTTGTGTAGCATTTCTGCAGACTGGCTAGTGGATTTGAACCACTGACCTTGTAGTCCAATGCGTCTCCTACAGCACCACTGCAGAACTGATTTCACGTTCCTATCTGTGCACTGAGAGGACCCCATCCTTACTTCTACCCGCGGTTCTGTGCCCTCTCATGAACTCCATGTCCAGCAGCTTACTCAGCAGCCCCTGCTGTGTGTCTAAGCAGCATTTCAAACTCACCCCAGCCACATGGCTCTCCTGCCCTCCAAACCTTTTCCCTCCCTTCATTATCACTCTGGGGGGTTAGGCCCCAGCCCAGGCACCTTCTTCCCTGACTGACCTTGTGTTGCCACTGTTGCCTTGTTCTGGGTTTCCCACCCTGTGCCCACCCTGTTCACCCCTCACACAGCCAGGCTCGTTCTTGCACTTGTCGCTCCCAGACCTACAACCATCCAGATCTGTGCTGGGACGGCATCTTCTCCAGCACGCTGCCCTGGCGTCAGTAAGCATGCAGACGGCCCTGCCGCCCCCTCTCCTGGGCAGGGTTTCTCTCTGGTGCTCGCCCTTCCCTGAGAGTCTCTGTGTTGGAGAGCTCACACACTAGAAAGCTACCTCTATTACCTGTCTTCCTAAAATACAACGGGAATTGCTCTCTGTTTTATCAGAGTTGTGCTTCCAAGGCCTACAGCCGCACCCAGCCCACGGTAAACGTGTGGTGAGTACCTGCTGGACATGGATGGGCGACACTGGGAACAGGCTTCCTCGGCTAGAGGAGTCCTGACTTCCTGGGACTCTCCTTCCCTATGGTGAAGCAGGGCTGGGGGGCCTTCTAGGGTTCCCTTCCTGTCTGTGGTAAGAGGGGCAGTGGCAGCCACCCTGTAGACCCCCATCGAATGCTTTGACTGCCTTTATTTGAGCTAGCCTTCCACTCCCTGATTGATTTGACAAGCAGCAACACTGCTATCATCAGTAGAGTGAAGGAGTTTTAGAAGAACTATTTTGCTTAGCATTCCTTCCTAGCTAGCAGACCTCCAAGTGTGGACCAGCAAAGTCAGACATCATCTTGGTCTGTCTGTCTGGGAAAGGCTGATGTCACAGCTGGCCACTGGAAATCATTCTTGTGTCTCGCTACTGACGACAAAAACAAACTAGAACCTGCCAGAGCCTTGTTGTTAACTGCTGTCCATTTGGTTCTGACTCATAGCATGTAGGGTTCCTGAGGCTGTAAATCTTTGTTAGAGCAGAATGCCTCTTCTTTCTCCCACAGAGTAGGCTGGTGGGCTTGAACTGCTGACTGTAGTTCACAGCCCAGTGCCTGCCCTACTGCGTCACCGAGATGCCTACTACAGCGCCTGACTCCCCTGGCTGCAGGAGAGTGTGTCCCATCTGCTACATGGTCATAGTAACAAGTCTGTAACAAGCTGTGGTGGGGAGGCCCATTCTGTCCCTGCTGCCGGTGCTCCCTCAGAGCCTGCTGTCACCTTGTCCTCACCTGTGCACCGCAAACAGCAAGGCCAGCGCCGCCACACACTTTTCTCCCCCTGACAGGTTGTCCATCGGCATGAAGCGTTTGCCTGGGGCCACACAGCTGTAGCTAATTCCCTCCAAGTACGGCTCTTCTGGATTCTCTGGGCTCAGAAACGCCTGGAATATGACACCAATTTTGCAAGGTCAGAACCATTTGGGTTCCATTTGGGATTGTGGGACTGAAGAGTTAAACTGCAAAATACTCGGCTGGCTGGGAACACGGTGGCTCCAGACAGTAAGCACTGGATTGTCATCCACCAGTCACTCTGTAGGAGAAAGATGAGGCTTTCTGTTCCCTCAAAGACTTAGAGCCTCAGAAGCCCTATAAAGGGTCATTATGACGCCGTGGCACTTAATAACTCAATTGGCTAGGTATTCCTCAATGTGAATGAAAAACAGCAATGCTTATACACAATGCGTTTAGCTTTTCATGTGATCACATGTAAGGGGGGACAAAGAACAAACAATGCATGTAATCCCATGTATGGGGGCAGAAAGAACACTGTATGTGATCACATGTGCAGGGAAACAGGGAAAACACTGCATGTAATCACGTGTACCGGGGGAGGGTGGGTGTGTACAGGGTAAACACACCCACCTGATGGCAGCAGCTTGTGCCAGCATCCCTGTAGATGCAACGACAAGCCTGCCCACTAGGCCAGGCCAGGGGTTGATGGCTTATTACAGAAAATTATTTTCAGGTGACCTTTTTGTGTTTTTTTTTGTTTAATTGAAAAGCACTTTATAAATTTCAAAAATATTTCTGTTGTTGTTAAGTGCTGTTAAGTGCTGTTAAGTCGGTTCCGACTCACAGAGACCCTGTATAGGGGTTCCGAAGAGTAGCTGGTAAGCCTGAACAACCTACCTTGAGGCTGAGTGCTTATCTTAAGGCACCACACCAGGACTCCAACTTTCAAAATTATTGTAGAACAAGATGTACTATTACACTGAAAAGCAGGCCCAGGACACAGCTAATTTATATAAAAGACATAAATATACAAACAATACAAATAATAATTTTATTCTTGGATACTTTACTTTTCTTTCATTTCAGGTTTCCTAAATCACTTTTCATGAGTCCATTAATATTCAAAGGAGAGCTAAATTTGAAGCTTAGCCCTCCAACACTTGTGCCACACTGTATAAACCTCTACTTCTGTCAACCCTTAACATCTACGTCTCGAGATTGTCATGAGTTTCTGTTTCACAAGGGCAACTGCTTCTTATACAGTGGCATCTGCATATCATAAAATACTTAG
>NW_006408615.1:5999549-6000186 GCF_000296735.1 Chrysochloris asiatica | reverse complement strand
AGGGTATAAGATCAACATACAAAAATCAGTTGGATTCCTCTATACCAAAAACGACAGTGTTGAAAAGGACATTAGGAAAGCAATACCATTTACAACAAAAATACTAAGTACAAAACTCCTGTTTGCTAACATTTTTGTACCCATTTTGAACACCTAAGATAAATGCCAGGTTCCCCATTAAGAAGAGGTTAAGTCTCAGTGTTTGTCCCCATGACTTTGATCAGGTGACCTTATGCTCAACATCATCTGCAAGAACACTAGGGAACTGTAGATTGTAAACCTACTAACTCCACAGCCCACTGCTGTAGGGTCACAGCTTCCCTGTAGGACAGAGCAGACCCACCACACAGGGTGTCCAAGGCTGTCAGAGCTTGATGGAAGCAGACTGCCACAGCGTTCTTGTGCAGAGTGGCTGGTGGGTTGGAACCCCTGTCCTTTTGGTGGAAGAATGTAGGCAAGAGATGAGCAGACCCTGTCTCCAGTCCACATTCAATTCCCTGTGCAAGGACCATGGAGACTGATAAAGGGAAGGGGGAAGGACCCCAAACCAAGGGTCGGAATCCTGCCTTGCATTCTTCCCCCCTCCTTGGACACCCCACAGACTCCAGATCAGCCATCTCCCCCACATTCCCTATGT
>NW_006408615.1:5984064-5998816 GCF_000296735.1 Chrysochloris asiatica | reverse complement strand
TGAACATTTTTCTAAAGGGAAGCCATTACTGAATCAGTATCAAAAGCACACATGAAGACCAGAGAGGAAAACACAGACAAAACGACACAGGTCAATCCCAGGGGCTGGGGAAAGGGCGACAGAAATCCAAAGGCGTCTATGCCCAACTGTGATCTTGCTCACAGAAGGCAGAACGCTCAACCTCACCGTCTGTGGACTCCTGAAACTTGTCACGGACGCTCTTTAATTTCTCCAGGGCTCGCAGGTTGGGAGCGGCTGTCTTCAGTAGCACGTCTTCCTGGGAGGCTATCTGCTGCAGAAGTAGTGCATGCTGGACCTCCACGTCCTTGTCTGACTGGAGAGCCTATGAGGGAAGAGCAGCAATGACTGGCAGGTGTGCAGGTCTGCTCGTTAAAGGCACCAGGCCAGCCTGGCTGCCCTTTTAGAGCTGTGGGTCACAGCCTGGTGGGCCCTTTGCTAATGCCTGTGTCTTTGCATCTTGATGCTTTTTTCAGGAGTCTAGAGCTGTCAGCACTGCTCTAAGGGAACATGCTTCACCTTATTATGGCTTCATCTGCTAAACAGCCACCACTCACAGTTGCCTCCCTGCATTCACTCATTAAAGGATCTACTGCTCACCTACTATGCATCAGACACTGAGGAGTCAGTGGGGGAAAACATCTAGCCCTTATCCCTGAAGAGCTTGTGGGGAATCAGCATGCCACCTGGCATTTACACCACAGTGACAAACTAACAGACAAGCAGGGGCCCTGGGGACAGAGCCGGGGTCCAGCTGGCTGGGAGATGATACTTAGCACCTGACAATGAGCAGGACTGACTTCAGTGAAGAGGAAAGGGAAAAGTATTTTAGGGATGTCCTTCCAGGAGAATGTTCTTGACTTTCCACAATGGGTTAGTTCCTGTATGATAAAGGTGACATTTTAATTTACTGGTAACAGAAGGATTCCTTGATTCAATGGTGGTAAGTCAACTGACTAACTTGGCAACCTTTTAAAACAAAGATCCTTACCTTACACTGGATAGAAAAATAAATTTCAGATAAATTAAACAGGTCATCATTAGAAAAAAAATAACACCATAAAGCAATATGATGAATCAAGGAAATTTAGAAGTTGTCAAAAATGAAACAGAACACATAAAAAGATCCATATCCTAGGCATTAGAGCTAAAATACGCTGTTAGCTATATCAGGAACAGCAAACTCAAGAAGAATAATTCATCATCAAAAAGAGCATTTCAAGATCTAGCTCGAGGTATGTGATACTGTGTGTGATAGGGTTAACAGTCACACACCTAAAAGGAAGACCAGTTAATAGCACTACAATTCAAATTTATGCACTAACCACTAAACTCAAGAATAATGAAACTGAAAAACTCTACCAATTTCTTCAATCTGGGATGCATCAAACATGCAATCAAGGCGTGCTGGTAATACTGGGGATTGGAAGGCGAAGGATGGAAACAAAGAAGATGGATCAGTAGTTGAAAACGTTTGTGAGAGCAATCGTACTGGTGGTTATATGACAGAATTTTGCAAGACCAATAACTTATTCATTGCAAATGCCATTTTAAAAAAATACAAAAAGCAACTACATATCTGGACCTCAGCAGATAGAATACACAGAAATCAAACTGACCATATGTGTGGGAAGAGATTGTGACAAAGCCTAACATTATCAGCCAGAACAAGGGCAGGAACAGTCTGTGGAGCATATTACCGATTGCTCATGTGCAAGTTCCAGCTGAAGCTGACTACCTCCCATCTAACTCAGAAGCCAGCTCAAGAACAGGTTTGACGCATTGGGCACTAAGGATGGGGAACCAGAAGAGTCATAGGATGTCATCAAGAACATCAGACAGGAAGAAAGCAAAAGGTCATTGAAAAGACAGGAACGAAAGACCAAAATGGATTTCAGAAGACACTCTGAAACTTACCCTTCAAGGTACAGATGCTAAAGTGAATGGAAGAAATGAGGAGATAAAAGAGCTGAACAGATCATTTCAAAGGAAAGTTCAAGAAGACAAAGTCAAGTGTTATAATGAAATATGAAAAGACCTGGAGTTAGAAATCTAAAAGGGAAGAATATGCTCAGCTTTCTAAAGTTGAAAGAATTGAAGATCTTAAAGAATCAAGCTTCGACTTTACAATATTGAAGGATTCTCTGGGCAAAGTACTGAATGATGCAGAAAGCATCAAAAGAAGCTGAAAGGTCACCGTACCTAAAAGAAATGGTCGATGGTCAACCATTTCAAGAGGTAGCATATGATCAAGAACTGATGTCACTGAAGGAAGAAGTCCAAGCTTCATTAAAGGCATTGGCGAAAAACAAGGTTCCAAGATTCGATGGACTACAAACTGAAATCTTACAATGAACTGATGCAGCACTGGAGACACTCATTTATGACAAGAAATTTGGAAGACAGTTACCTGGCTAACTGATTGGAAGAGTTCCATATTTTGAATCCACTCCAAAGAAAGATGACCCAACAAAGTGGGAAAATCATAGAGCAATATCGGTAATATCACATGCAGGTAAAATTTTGCTAAAGATAATTCAGAAATGCTACCACGACAGTGACAGGGAACTGCCAGAAATTTAAGGCAAATTCAGAAGAGGGCGTGGAATGAGGGATATCACTGGGGATGTCAAATGGATCTTGGCTAAAAGCAGAGGATACCAGAAAAATGTTTACTTGTGTTTTATTGACTATGCAAAGACTCTGGACTGCCAGGATTCCACACAGACAAGCTATGGATAACATTGTGGAGAATGGGAATTCCAGAACACATAATTGTGCTCTTGAAGAGCCTGTACAGAGGCCGCGAGGCAGTTGTTAGAACACAACAAGGAGATAGTGAATGGTTTAAAATCAGGAAAGGTGTGTGCCTGAGTTGTATTCTCTCACTGTACTTACTGTGTTATGTTGAGCAAATAATCTGAGGAGCTGAATTAAATGGAAAAAAAAAAAAACAAAAACCTAAAAAAACAAAACAAAACATGGTTTCAGGCTTTGGAGGAAGACTCACTAATGACCTGCCATATGCAGATGATCCAACCTTGCCTTCCGAAGGTGGAGAGGGCTTAAAACACTTACTGATAAAGGTCTAAGACCACAGCCTTCAGTATGGATTGAATCTCAATGTAAAGAAAACAGAAATCTTCACAACAGACCAATAAATAACATCACGACAGATCACGCTGGTAAACACTTCATTTGTTTGGATCCACAATCAATGCTTTTTGAAGGGGCAGTTAAGAAATCATATGATGTATTATTGCACAAGACCTCTTTAAACTGTTCAAGAGCAAAGATATCAGTTTCAGTACTAAGGTGCAACGGACCCAAGTATATTTTCAGGAGCTTCATATGCAATTGAAAGTTGGACAGGGAATAAGGAAGACTTGAGAAGAATTGATGTATTTGAGTACGGTGTTGGAGAAGAATATTCGCAGTACCACAGTCTGCCAGAAGAACAAACAAATCTGAGTTGGAAGAAGTACAGCCAGAATGTTCCTTAGAGTCAAGGATGGAGAGACTTCATCTCTCCTATTTCAGACATGTTATCAGGAGTGACCAGTACCTGGAGAAGGGCATTATGTTTGGTAACGTGGAGGGTAAGTGAAAAAGAGGAAGCCCTCCAACGAGATGGACTAGCATGGTGGCAGCAGCAGTGGGCTCAAGCGTGATAGTAATTTTAAGGATGGCGCAGGATGAAGCAGTATTTTGTTCTTTTGTGCATAAGGTCACTATGAGTTAGAACTGACTAGACACACCTAACAACCACAACCTCACACCATACACAAAAATAAATTTCAGATGAATTAAACAGGTCAATGTGGAAAAAGAACACCATAAGATAGGAAGTAAATGCTGATAAATATTTCCTCCATAGGGAAGTGGGAAAGAACTTTGTAGACACAGAGAACAGTAAATAGAAGATCAGAGTGAAGCTAAAAAGGATGACTGAAGAAAAGGTTCTTCTTTTCTGAGTACAGGACAACTGCAGTCCAGCAGCAGCCCAGCAAACTCAGCAAATATATGAATCACACATGAATTGAAAGGATACGCAGAGATTGCTGCTCAGCACCGAGGCGCTGTTCCTTCCTTCCTGAGAACCTAGGAGCCAGGCCAGGTTGGTCCATTTCTCCCTCATGGGTCCCCTGTACCCTAAGGTGGGTCTTCGTGGTAAGGCTATGTCTACCCACTCCTTCCATCAGTGATGGGCTCAGGAGTGGATACATGGCCACTGATGATGGGGGATAACTGCTGGTGCTTTCTGGGGAGGAATCTTTCTTGGTTCCTAAAACTCGCCCAAGACAGCACACTATCTCTCTGACAGTGGTGGCTGGGTGACTGTCCTCAGGAGAAAGCTGTCTCCGTTTCCCAGCGCTGCTGAAGCAGAAACACCACAAGAGGCTGGCTTTCATAAATAACATCTATTCTCTTACAGGCCGCGAGGCTAGGAGTTGGAATTCAGGGCGCTGGCTCTAGAGGCAGGCTTTCTCTGTCAGCTCTGAGGAGGAGCCTCCTCTCTTCAGCTTCAATTTCCTGGTTCCTTGGAGATCTCCATGTGCCGTGGCATCTATTTGACCCCATCTCTGTTCTGCTGGCTTGGTTAGTCTCTTTTCTATCTCAAGAGATGTGCTCTCAAGTGTACCCAGCACTAAGCCTCCCTCCCTCGCATAACAAAGAGAACCCATTCTTAAATGAGATCATATCTACAGGCACAAAGGTTAGGATTTACCACACAAATGTTGGGGCAGGGGCGGGAACACAATTCATTAACAGAAATGTCTGGCTGTAGGAATGACTGTGAAACAGAGCCCGAGCCACCCACTGTGCTATGCCTGTCACAGCAGGGCCTTGGCCAGGCACAGGGAGGAGGCCTGTGCTACCTATGGGAATTCAGGAAGCTGGCAGGCTGGCTGCTTCTGACTTCTCAGGGCCTGGACCATTCACTGTGGAATTCCAAGAAAGGAATAGATATTTTCAAACTTTGCTGGCCACAGAAACTTCTTTGGTAAGACACTTCAGGGACCATGTTTTATAGAATGCACTGGGAGAAATGCTGTTCTATACATTACCATCAGTGACCTATCTATTCATGGCGAGTTCTTCCAAAGTCACTAGGAAATCTACTTTGAAAACAAAACCGGTGATTGTGGGAGAAGGTAGCAGACACCATACATTTCCAGGTTGCCTGGGCCCTGCCAATGTCATGTTCTGGTGTCACTGCTCCAGCCACCTCCGTGTTTCATGGCCCACCCCAGCGCCAGCTTCATCATGCGTTCATGCCTCATGGAAAAGTGGGGTGTTCCTCAGTCAGTGGGTTCCTGGCCACTGTGTCTGGAGCCACAGGATTCCTGGGCCGATATGTTGTCAAGCTCCTTGGATGTATGGGATCACAGAGGATCGTACCCTATGGGTGCAACACATAGGATCTCATGCACCTTTGTCCCATGGGTGACTTGTGCCAGATTATCTTCCTGGAATGGAATGGGAGAGACAAAGATTCCATCTGAACAGCAGTGGAGCACAGCAATGTGGTCATCAGTCTTGTTGGGCAAGAATCTGAAACTAAACACTTTGATCATGAAGACGTCTGTGTGAAGGTTCTCCAGGCAAGTGCTCAGATGGTCCAAGGAAGCTGGAGTTGAAACGATTCATGTTTCTCATCTGAATGCTAATAGGAAAAGCTCTTCTAGATATCTGACAAGTATGGCTTCTGGAGAGAAAGAAGTGAGAGATGCATTTTTAGAAGCCACTATTATAAAGCCACCAGACCTCTCTGGAAGAGAAGATCAATTCTTTATCTATTTTACAAATATTTGCTGGTTTGGTGGTGTGCCTCTTGTTTCATTAGGCCTGAAGACAGAGAAACAACCAGTATATATAGCAGTGGATTTGTCCATAGGAATTGCTGATGCAGTTAAGGATCCGGATGCCAGAGGGAAAATCTTTGCCTTCACTGGGCCAGATCGATACCTCCTTTTCAATCTGATGCAGTATGTCTTCGCTGTGGCTCACAGACCCTTCATCCCATACCCCATGTCACATCTTGCCTATCAATTGGTAACAAGAGTCTTTGAGATGAGTCCGTTTGAGCCCTGGACAACAAGGGATAAAGTGAACAGGTTCACCTCATAGACATAAAATTGCCTCACCTGCCTGGCTTAGAAGACCTTGGTATTCAGGCAACACCCCTGGAACTCAAGGCCACTGAGGTGCTGTGTCGTCATTGCACTTACCTCTGGCTGTCTTCTAAAATTTGGGGTTTTGAGGTTGGCCAGACAATCAGTGTTTAGTGATCCTTGATTTTTGGTGTCATTCACGTTCACCTGGCTAGCAACCACTTACTGTCTTCAAAGAATCCCGTACAAAGTGAGTAAGACCTATTAAAATGTCTCAGATTAATTTCTGTAGCACATTTTCTTTCTTGGTTTATTGAATGAGAAATTTAGTCACTTAGAACTAGAGCACAGTTTCCTTTAAATATGAAGTGACTTCAAAAAGTCTGTGGAAAAATGCAGTTACAAGATAATAGAATTTTTCCTTGAATTTTTGAAACCCCCTTGTACATACATATATACACAAGGGTAAGCCAAAAAGTATTGTTACATAACATATTCCACAAAAACAGTGTTCTAATGCGTTCTTTGGTGAATAGCATTGGGGATCTTAAAAGTGGATGAGTGGGTCTCCAAGGTACAAATAATGTTCTCTCTATGTACAGAACAAAGAAGAGTGATTAGAATGGAATCAGTTGTCCAGTGGACTAATGGACCAATGGGACTTGTGAACATCAGTCTCCACAACTCTGAGACCAGAAGACTAGATGGTGCCCAGCTACCACTAACAACTGCCTTGAAAGGAATCACATCAGAAGGTCCCAGGTAGAGTCAGAGAAAATAGAGAACAAAAGTCAAAATTACAAAAAATGACCAGGCTGACTGGTCAGAAAGAGACTGGGGTAGAGACTGTACCCTCAGCCACCCTTCAGGTCTGGAAAGGAACTCACCCTTATAGCCAAGCAGTAGATAGGTGTATAGGATGGGGGACAACAACAGTAATAAGGCGTGTTCACCATGGGAATGCTCAAGCATTCAAAATCAAAAGGGCACCATTTTCCTAAGGACAAAGTTGAGAAGGGATGGGGAGGGGGGTGGAATGGAAATAGAACCACAGGAGGAAGTGGGATAATTGTTGTTGCATGGAGAAGATTGTAATTATTGTGATGAAACAAAGTGTATGATTTGTTGAATGTAAAACTGATGATCTTGTCTATAAAGCTTCACTCAAATCACAATAAAAGGTTAAGAAAAAAGCATTGCTACAAAACCATAGACATGTGTATGAAACAAAAATATCAAAACATGAAAAGAAAAAAACAACAAAACCAACAAAAGTTACTGTATGTTTAAAAAGGATTCTGAAGTATGGAGGGACTCCTAAAAGGCCGTCGATAACAGAATAAGATAACGGACATTTTCCATGAACTGTCTGATGTCCCCCTGCCTTTCAATAGTCAGCATTAATGTGAGTTGAGTTAGTTGTAAACAGTGGTTTTATCCTCCCTTTACCTTCAAATCCTCGCTCAGAGAGCTGTAGTCCAACTCAATTGCTTCTTCTTTTTCATAGATGTCAGCTGTTGCCTGGGTACTTTCTGGCTCGGTTCCCAGCTGAAAATTAAACGAAGCCCATTTCTTGTTATCTGAAACCACAATAGCAGTTCGTACGGGGGCCCCCAGCCCTCCACTTGCTGGCCACTTACTCAGGTGACAAGCTGAAACCCCGAAAGTGGCCTATGAGGCCTGGGGACTGCCAGGTAGTCTGCCCTCTGTTGTCTCTAAACTCACTCTGCCCAGGCCATACTGCAGCTTGGATAACAGTGGAGCTGGCACCCTACATGCTTATTGCTTTCCCTCTCTGTGGCCATCCCGGGCCTCCCCAGCTGAGCTGGCAAACTCCCGGAACCAGAGCCTGCTCCCACCCCTGCTTCAGGCTGACCTTAGCAGCATCGCCATCTAACATAGGTGTTTTACTTGTTCACCATGGGGTTTGTCCACTTGCCTTGCCCCACTACAAGGTGAGAGAAGGGATCTGGGTGGTTTATTCCTTGCTGTGGCTCTGTGCGAGACACGCTGGACTGCGAACCACAAGGTCAACAATTTGAGCCCACCAACTGCTCCATGGGAAAAGGAGGCGGCTTTCTGCTCCTGAGTTGCAAGCCTCGGCAGCCCTGTACAGGGCTGCTATGAGTTGGAACTGACTCGGCTACACCTAAGAGCAGCAGCACTCACTCGGTGCCTAATGCACTGACCCCTACATATTTCTATGGTAACACGTGTTACTCTGCACAAAGGCAGGAAAAGACGGAAGGAACGTATTCCCACAGCTGTCAGGTTGGATCCAACTCACAGTAACCGTGCAGGACAGGGGCTATCCCACAGGGTCTCTAAGGCTGTAGAGCCCTATGGAAGCAGGCCACAATAGTTTTCTACCTTACAGTGCCTGCTGGGTTTGAACCACCAGCCTAGATTTGCAGCCCAACATTTCATTTACTGTACCATCTGGGCTCCTTGGGTTGTAAAGCTGATTATCAAAAGCCAAGACTCACAAATTAAAAGAATTGTCACTAGCTCCTTCCCAGATATGTTCCGCTGAAACAAACTTTCAAGGAAATCACTCTGGAGTTCAGTTATATTTTATTCCGAACAAAACCATTGGAAGTTCATCCAGAAGGAAGAGGACTTGAAACAAACAATGTCCGGTGGCTCTGGTACCTCACAAGCCCTGTTTCTGTGAGTTAACAATCCATTTCACAGGTACTTTCCATGAGTTATGTGGTGTGGTCAGTGGGCAGACACCAGCCACCTTGTCTGGGAGGCATTGCAAATGCAGGCGCCTGACATGCTTCACGTGCACATGGTGATGGGGAACCAGCAATGGACAAGTTTCCCTCGAGATGTTCCAGTCTCCTCCAGGAACTCTGTCAGGGCAGGCAGCTGATACTCTGACTGTGCACCTCAGTGGGAGAGAACCCCAGGTTTTACCTCACAACCTCAAAGTGGCTGTAAGTGCTCACGCCCCAGGATCAGTCCTCTGCAGAGTCATGAACCACATGGAATGCCTGATCTAATGGGGCAGCATCACCATGGCAGGCCACTGGCTTCTCCAGGAGCAAGCTGCTTCCCAGCAGAGGAAAGCTGACTCTGGGCCTCCACCCGCCAAACCTAGTGGCAGCAGTCTCTGGGCTACCAGCGTCTGTCTTACAGACAACTCACATCATTTGCCCTCACTTTAGAACAACTGAGCCAACCCCTACCACAACAAAGTCACCATCCCAATCCCTGTCACTTGCTGCATGTGCAGCTATTAAATCACTGAAAAGGGTTTGGCTCTTTTCTTCCACCAATAAAGCTAAACATGAACCATGCACACCTGTTCTGACTGAGCTACAAATTCGACTTAAAGACACGTGAGGGGCGGGCCTTGGTAAGCAGGGACTCCCTTTGGTCAGAGAACAAGTGTGCTCCACATGAGGGACTGCAGCCATCTGAAGAGAGTCATCATAACCCCAAGGCGCCACAGTCTGGTACCTTCCTCTAAGAAGCACCCAGTATATGAAGTGAAGGCAGAGTGGAGCAGAAGGGCCACCCCTCCTTTCCCGGGAACTGTCAGTCACTCCTGCTGTGAAACAGCCCACTGTGAATGTTGCTGTGTTTTCATGCAGATAAGCAAGTCGCCTCCCATTCACACGGGCAGGCAGGCATGCCTCAAAGGTTCCGTAACTGAAGGGGTAAGACATCACATCCCTGACCGCCTGACCTGCACCCAGACCCCAGACCTCATAGCAGCTCTTCCCTCCCGGGTCCCCAGCACCACTCTTGGAAAGTCACCCTGTCTTTTCAACAGACTTTCCATTCTTTTTACATCAGTGAGGACTGCTTTTGTGTTCCACTTACAGCTGCTGGCAACAGAGCCCTCTACCCTCTCTCTTCCTCACCCTCAGCAGTGGACACAGGTCCCAGAATGAGGCCATGGAACCCTTTCCCGGGACTGTTCTAACAAGAAGGCAGAGAAGGGTCGCCTGACCAGTAGAAAAAGGCCAGTGGTCCCAGAGGCATCCTGTGGGGAAAGCTGCCCTGAGAGGAAAGAGTGAGTATCCGAGTATCCATAGCAAGGAAGAGGGGAGCGTGCCCGAGACGGGCTTCATCCGGTCTGCAACTTTTCTTCCCCACCCTCTGAGCTGGGCTGATGTCACTGTGGCCAGGACAGCTTTTCTCCTCTTCTTGTCTGACATATGCCTCTGCTAAAGAGACAGGAGACAAAGCCTTCTAGAGCAGAGTGTCACACCAGAGCGGTGCCTGTCACACCTGTGCTATACGGGACTCCTGAGGTGACAGGTGGAGGGCCTGTTCTCACCACACCTGTGCTATATGTGACACCTGAGATGACAGGCGGTGGGCCCATCTGTTCCTGTCACACCTGTGCTAATCAGGACTCTGGAGCTTGTGTCACCAGAAGCCCTTGGTCTGTGCCTCATGTTAGAAAGATCTTCCCGTGAGCTCAGGGAGCATGTCTGATTGTTGGAATTTCCAGAGATGTCTGAGTCCATCCTGAACACATGAGTGTCTTCCCGCTGGTCTCCCTTTCTTGTGGTCTCCAACAGGCCCACCGGGTGGGTATGTTCTTCTGGGAACTATCTCCACACAGCAGCCATTTAGTGAAGGTGCAAAACAAGACCCCTCCTCGTATCACAAACAGGGCAACTGTCCACTGCAGCTGACGCCCTCCCCACAACAGCCACAATTCCAACAGCTTGAATTCTCTGCTTTCTCACCAGCATGCCTACAATACAGGTTTTCCTTGCTATCTGAAACTAGAGCAGTCCTATGAAACCTTTAGTAAGTGGAAATGGTGTAAGGCAAAGAAGCAGTTACCATTCACCTGATGTGAAGTGCTGCCGAGTGGATCCAACACACAGAGATCCTGTATAGCAGTTCCAAGGAGCGGCTGATGGGTTTGAACCCCTTACCTTGTGGTTAGCAGTCTAGTGCTTATCCCACAGCACCACACCAGGAGTCCATTCACTTATACGGGAAATTTTTTTGAGTGCTCCCAGACCCCAAAACCAATCTACAAATCCTCCCAAAGAAGACCTAAATGGCACGAGCATATAGTAAAAGCACGGTAAACACGCAGCCTACGCAAAGTGGACATGACATATGGACAGTTAAGTGGAGACACCCCTCGGGCTGTTGGGGTGCAGGAGACCTCTCAGGGCTCCCGCAACACAAATGCTCAATGATACTTTCCCTTGGTGCTTTTTTTTTGGGTAAAAGTATAAATCCTCTTGGGGTTTTTTTGGTTAGCAAAAAAAGGCACTAATGTAGGTCTTTCGTAGAAGTGAAGGAAGTGTGTAAACATGTCTGAAAAGCAGAGGGAGACCTGTAAGACGCTCCACTCCTTTCAGTGAAGTAATGGGGGAAGAGGGAGGGAGGAGAGAGCTGAGAGACAGGGAGGGATGGAGAAAGAGGGAAGAGAAGAGAGAAGGAGAGAGAGGGAGGGAGGGGTGGAGATGAGGGAAAAGGGGGAGGCAGAGAGAGCAGGCAGGGGAGGAGAGCTGCCTGAGCTGGGGTTCTGAGGGCGATGCCCTTTCCCTCTTAGAAAAATATGTCTTCTCTACCCTAAAGGGCGGGAGGACAAACAGAAGGGTCTTCCAGGCTGGGACCTCAAAGCATCCCTTTCAGGTTCCCACACCGCATGTATGGTTACATCATGGGCTGGAATACCTCCACCTCGCTGATGTCATCCAGGGACCCCTGCAGGAGGACGACCTCAATGTCTTGAACTTTGCAATCAAGCAGCATGTTGTGTTTCTCCAATCGTTTATGTTCCACAGAAGTTTGGATTTTCACAACTTCTTTTTGCAATTTCCCCACTTCCCTGTAAATACACAGATAGGAAAAGGGGGTTCTATTTGGCTCATTGCATAAAGTGGCACCTAGGATGACGAGTGGACAGGTGAGCACACATGAGCACACACACACTTGTATTTCTCCCCCAGGAGTGTACGACTTGTAGAGTTCTCTCTCTGATGCGGTAACACTCCTGGTCAGGCGTGGGGTCAGTCTCAGGCAGTTTTCCCCATTACAACCGGGGCAGTCAGCCTGCACAATGTTCAAACAACTCTTCCCCTCAAGTAGATGCTTTATATTTTAGAACCTCAAACCACGGAACATATTCTCTTAGTGCAAAGAAATATCTTACTGAATAATTACAGGCAGTATTCTTACCACCACCATTATATTAATGGGATGGTTTCTATTTTGAAATAAGAGCTTGGGTGTTATCAGTTGAAACAACATGGATTTTAAAGAGCTTCCTAAAACAGTTTTAAAAAACAAAGAAAATTTAAGGCTTTTAAACATATGAAAAACAGAGAGATGATTCTGCTTAAACACAAGACTGAAAACATCAAGAATAAGGAGACTTCAGTTCTACTTAGAGATATCAAAGATCTTTCTAGCTGTGTCTTCAAACAAGTGAAGAAAATTGCAAAATGTCCTAAGGTGAACAAAAACAGAGCCCCTTCATCTGCTCACTTACAGTTGGGCCTACCATGAGGGGCAGAGGCCGCTGGGTCACATGGTCCACACAGTTGTCATGTGGCAGGCACTGTTCCAGGCCATCTGGGTAGGTACTCATTGTAGACCTTACAACTATTCTACAAGGAAGGCTCTGTCATGACGCCCAGCCCACTCTACTGATGAGGAAATTTAGGCTCAGCAGTTGAGCAGCAGAGCTAGGATTTGAAGCCAGGCGTCTGGGTGCCAGGTTCCACCTCCTCAGTGGCTGTGCTGTGTCCCACTGACAGACAGGCTCCTGTACAATGAAAGGTACCTGCATCCAGGGGGCTCTTTACCGAGGGCTAATTATTCACCCAACAACATGGACTATTCACTCTAAACAACTAACTGTGCCTCTTGGGTTTCTCTTAAACGTGAAGGTAATGAGGAAGTAAAGCAAGCAAGCGTGCATACTGAAATACCACACCGTCCTGTCACACATTTCAAGTGGACACTAACCATCTTTAAAAGAACGCTCTGTCTCTCAAATGGAAGAACTCAGCATTACCTATCAATAGCCAGAAGCTTCTTCCGTTCCTCTTCAATCTGGGCATGGGCTTTCTCAGCCCCGGAGTTCTGAGTGGCAAATACGTTCTTCAGCTGCTGCTGCTTGTCCATGAGCTCATCCATAATTTTCAGGCAGTCTTCTTCAGTCTGTGGATGACTTGCATTGTAGGTTTACTGTCGTTTACATGAAGACTAAGCTCACTACCCCTGCTGCTGCTTGAACCCTGAGAAGCTGGCTACTGCCTTGACCTGACCCTTCACTACAGATTCAGCCCTTAGAGCACTGCCATCTGAAGCCTCTTCCCATTTTCCAGGAAAACGATCGCTTACTTAGTAATGAGACAGACATTTCTAGCGAGGTGGTGGTTTCCAGGCTACCTCACCTTCTGGCTTCTCTTCATGGTCTCTGGTCCCTCCCTGTCTGCCCCTCCCCCGGGAGATCCAATCATTCTCAGATGGTTTCTCTGGGGATTCGGACTCCAGGAATTCCCAAATGCTTGTCTTCACCTAGATGCCACCCTTTTGTCTATATCTTTGCAACTTCCTACTGGAAGCTGCCTTCCTGATGGCACAGAGGCAGCCCCGTAGCCTGCTCCTCCGATGCTCTGGATCTCTGCAATCCCTACCCTCACCCTGTAAATTAGAACCTGGGAGTCATCCAGGGCACTCTCCTTGTCATATCTCCTATCTCCACATCCAATTAACCCAGTGTCTCTCACTCCTGCCTCCACGCCCATTGTAGGGCCACCCCTGGAGGGAGCTCAGAAAGTCTGCTCTGTGAAGGGCAGTGTCACTCATCCAGGTCAGCCCTCCCACCGCCCCCTTCCCTCACCTTCTTCAGGTTATCAACGTCCTTTCTGCCTTTCTGGACCGTCTCCTTCAGTACATCCATCTTACTCTGCTTCTTCTTCAGCTGACTGCGATTGTATTCCAGCTGAATCTTTAGCTGAGTTTTTTGTTTCTCAAATTCTAGTCTAGCATGATGAAACACAGCATTAAAGCTGGGAACAGGCACTTTCAAGTCTTATTTTATTTTAAATATATTATTATGGCAAAAATTCAAACACATACATAAATAGAAAGACTAATATTTCTGTACCTATCATCCAACTTTAATTATAAATTCCTGGTGCATCTGATCTCATCTATAAACTCACTTGGACCCCACGTGTGGTGCTGTAGTATCAGCACTGGACTGCAAACCACACGATCATCTGTTCAAACCCACCAGCTGCTCCCTGGAAACCCTAAAAAGGGTCGCTAAGAGTCAGAATCAACTCGATTGTACTAAACAACAACATAAACCCATTTATTCCATTTCCCACCAATGAATTATTTTGAAGCCAATTCTAAACAGCATGTAATTTCATCTGTACATATTTCAGTGCAGCTCACTACAAACAGAAACTTAAAAAACCAGAAACAGAGGATTATGACTAAAAAATTAGAATAATTCCTCATTGCTAATTGCTGTCCTCATTAGATGGCGGATCAGGTACAGATGTAGTGAGGAGCTCGGTCAACAACACGGAATACTGGGTCAAGAGGACTTACGAGTTGGTGTTGGAACTCTGTAACAAATACAAAGTTATGTTTGGAGTTTCGGAGGG
>NW_006408615.1:5980788-5983415 GCF_000296735.1 Chrysochloris asiatica | reverse complement strand
CTCTCCTACTCTTTCAGCTTCAGACTCAGCTTCTCCATCCCTGCTGCCTCACAGTTCCTGCGGATTGAACGTGTCCAAGAACTACATTTTAAAGCACTAAGTGTATCAGACACTGTGCTAGATACTGTTAATATAAAGACAACTCAACACCAACAATTATAAACAAAGAGAAATATTCCCTCGTAACAAGAAAAAGTCAACTATGAAACAGAGTAGTGTACTGTAAGGCAGGCACTGTTTCTGCTCGGCTTAAATCCCTTGACTTGCAGGTCTAAACCCAATCACCCCCTGAACAGCTGAGAATAGTACACAGAGCTGAGGAACGTGCCCAGGGCTGCCCACTGGGAGAGAAGAGACAGGCTGACACACTGGGGTAGGGGCACTAGGTACACTGTCGACAGAAAGGGGAAGCACAGAGCTCTGAGGGTTACCTCTGCTGGAGTGCAGACACACACCATGAATAGTGACACACCTTCTCATCTGAGTCCCCATCCCTTACTAGTTTCCCTCATCTCCCAGCAGTCACCTCTTTCTCTCTACATTCCCACCCTTGGCCATTGTACCCATGTCTACCTATATGCTGCCACATCCAAATGTACACTTCCACCTGAACACCTAACTTGTATTTTCAACTGCCTCCTACACTCATGGAGTCCTGGTGTGGCATGCGAGTTAATACACTGGACTACAAGGTCGGTTTGAACCGCAAGGATGGTGGTTGAAGCTCACTAGCCGCTCCTCAGAAACCCTAACAGGGTCACTATGAGTCAAAACTGACTCAACAGCACCTAACAACAGCTCAGCTCATGAGGAACCTGTACACAGACCAAGAGGCAGCCATTGAGACAGAACAAGGGGACAGTGAATGGTTCAAATATCAGGTAAGGTATGCCTTAGGGCTGTATTCTTTCAGCATGCTTATTCAGTCTGTATACTGAACAAATCATCTGAAAAGGTGAATTCTATGAAGAAGAATGTGGCATCAGGATTGGAGGAAGAAGGCTCATTAACAACCTGTGAATAATGCAGATGATATAATCATGCTTGCTGAAACCTAAGAGGACTTAAAACACTACTTACTAGTGAAGATCAAACTCTGCAGTCTTCAGTATGGATTGTCCCTCAATGTAAAGAAAACAAAAATCCACACGACTGGACCAGTAATGACATCATGATAAATGGAGAAAAGATTCAAGTTTTCAAAGACTTCATTTTATTTGGAGCCTCAATCAACACTCATGCAAGCAGCAATAAAGAAAGTAAACGACTTTCTGCATTAGGCAAATCCGCGGCACAAGACCTCTTTAAAGTGTTCAAGAGCAAAGGTATCTGTTGGAGGAGTAAGATGTGCCTGACCCAAGCCATGGTCTCTCCTATAACCTCATCTGCATGTGAAAGCTGGACAGTGAATAAGGAAGGCCTTAGAAGAATGGATGCCTTTGGGTTGTGGTGTTGGAGGAGAATATTGACAGTACTATGGACTGCCAGGGAGCAAACAGGTCTGTTTTGGAAGAAGTCCAGTTAGAAGCTAGGATGGTGAGACTCTGTCTCTCATACTTTGGGTATATTAGAAGGGACCAGTCCCTGGAGAAGGACATCATGTTTGATAAAGTGGAGGGTCAGAGAAACAGACAAAGAAAGACCCCCTAATGGGATGGATTGGCCCAACAGCAGCAGCAGTAGGCTCAAGCATAGTAACTGACTTGATGGTGCCTAACACACCACCCCCAACCCTGGAGGGTTCTACTACGCATGTGCACAGATCTCCTCGAAATTTAAAGTGACAATTCCTACTTACAACCAAACGGCCACCACTCGTCTGTCAGTTTGTCGTACTGTGGTGGCTTGTGAGATGCTATGATTCTGAAAGCTATGCCACCGGTATTTTAAATACCAGCAGGGTCACCCATGGTGGAAAGGTTTCAGATGAGCTTCCAGACAGACAGACTAGGAAGAAAGAGTGATGGACTACTTCCGAATATTTAGTCACTGAAAACCTTATGAATAGTAGAGAAACACTGTCAGACACAGTGCCAGAAAATGAGACCCTCAGGTTAGAAGGCACTCAAAATGCGACTGGGGAAGAGCTGCCTCCTCAAAGTGGAGTTGACCATGATGACACGAATGGAGTAAAGCTCATGGGAGAAAAGCCCATGGGACCTTCATTTGCTGATGGGGCACAACTCAAAATGAAGAGAAACAGCTGTAAACATCCAGTGAAAATCGGAACACGGAATGTACAAAGTATGACTCTGGGAAAATTGGAAGTTGTCAAAAATGAAATGAAAGGCATAAACATCGATATCTTAGGCCTTAGTGAGCTGACTGGTATTGGCCATTTTGAATGTGGCAACCACATGGTTTACTATGTTGGGAATGTCAAATTGAAGAGGAATGGTGTTGCATTCATCATCAAAAAGAACGTATCCAGATCAGTCATGACGTACAATGCAATCTGTGATAGGATAATATCCATGCGCCTATAGGGAAGCCCAGTTAATACCACTATTATTCAAATTTATGCACTAACCACTAAAGCCAGTGAAGATGAAATAGAATTCTACCAACTTCTTCAATCTGAAATTGATCAAACATGCAATCAAGATGTATTGATCATTACTGGTGAT
>NW_006408615.1:5977940-5979973 GCF_000296735.1 Chrysochloris asiatica | reverse complement strand
TGGACTAAAAATTGGAATATTTCAAGAAAGTGAGGCAGCACAGGAGGCACTCACTCATCTCTGCCAAGAAATTTGGAAGACAACTATCTGGCTGACTGACTGGAAGAGATCTATATTTGTGCCCATTCCAAAGAGAGGTGACCCAATGGAATGCGGAAATCATAGGACAATCTCTTTGATATCCCATGCAAGTAAAGTTTTACTGAAGGTAATACAGAAACGGCTGCAAGCATACATTCACAGAGAACTTCCAGAGGTTCAAGCCAGATTTTCAGAAGAGGCCGTGGAATGAGGGATATCATTGCTGATGTCCGATGGATCTTGGCTGAAAGCAGAGAATATGAGAAAGATGTTTACCTGTGCTTTATTGACTATGCAAAGGCTTTCAATTGTGGTCATCATGACAAGCTATGGACAACATTGCAAAGTATGAGTATTCCAGAACACTTAATTATGCTCATGAGGAATATGTACCTGGACCAAGAGGCAGTTGTTCGAACAGAACATGGGAACACGGAATGTTTTAATTTAAGAAAGTTGTGCAACAATGTTGTATTCTTTCACCATACTCATTCATGTGAGCAAATAATCGAGACGCTGGGCTCTATGAAGAAAAACGTGACATCAGGATTGGAGGAAGACTCATTAACAACCTGCTATATGCAGAGGAAACAACCTTGCTTGCTGAAAGTGAAGAAGACTTAAAACATTTAAGAGCAAAGACTTCAGTATGGATTACATCTCAATGTAAAGAAAACAAAAATCCTCACTACTAGGCCAATAAGCAACATTCTTATCAATGGAGAAAAGATTGAAGTAGTTAGTCAAGGACTTCATTCTTCTTAGATCAACTATCAACACTCATGGAAGCAGCAGTCAAGAGATCAAATGACATATTGCATTAGGCAAATCTGCTTCAGAAGACCTTTTTAAAGTGTTGAAGAGCAAAGATAGCAGCTTGAGGACTAAGGTGCGCCTGACCCAAGCCATGGTATTTTCAGTAACCTCATATGCATGCGAAAGCTGGACAGTGAATAAGTTAGACTGTAGAAGAATTGATGATGCCTTTGAGTTATGGTGTTGGAGAATACTCAAAGTGCCACGGGCTGCCAAAAGAACCAACAGATCCGTTTTGGAAGAAGTGCAGCCAGAGTGCTCCCTGGAGGCCAAGATGGCCAAACTTCATCTCTCATAATTCAGACATGTTGTCAAGAGGGACCAGTCACTGGACAAGGATATCATGTTTGGTAAGGTGGAGGGTCAGAGAAAAAAGGAAGACCCCCCAGTGAGATGGATTAGCCAGGTGGCAGCATCGATGAACTCAAGCGTGGCAACAATAGTGAGGTTGGCCCAGGATCAGGCAGTGTTTCATTCTGCGTGCATAAGGTCACTATGGGTCAGTACCGACTCGATGGCAACTAATAACAACAACAACACACCACCAGCACTCTACTTACTTCTCCAGTGGGTGTCAGACATCCCAGACCCAGCATCTGGAAAACCTGATGGATAGGCAACAGCAGTAATGAGGGCTTAGCAAGGAGTCCAGGCAGGAAACCAGCCCCCAAAATTGGTGCCACGTTTCTATGCTAATGAAGGGTAAAACTAGAAAAATCTCATACAAATGGGTATTATTCCTAAGAGAAAAAAAATAAGCTTATAAAATATCTGGAAATCAAGAACACACATCTTTATGGGGAAAAAAATCAAATTCTAAAAGAGGATATGAATAGGAATACATAGATTCTGTTTCTGGATGGGATGACTCAATGATTTGAAGATGACAGTTCTCCCCATATGAATCTATAAATTTAATGTAATCCCAAGCAATTCCAGCAGATTTCTGAGACACTCAATAAACACTGATGTAGGCAGAATTCTTTAAAAAGCAAACTTGTTGACAGAGGTAAATAGTGATGCATACGCAACCTTGGAACAACAGGGCTCTTGGATACAGGGATCTAGGTATAGCTTGAAGAGGGTAAATAATACTAAAATCCTTGACTACCTTATGAATATTAGTTTCCCTTGCC
>NW_006408615.1:5953705-5977090 GCF_000296735.1 Chrysochloris asiatica | reverse complement strand
TTTTTTAAAAAAGCTAAAGTGGATAGAGAGAAATACTTTTAACTCATGGTATATGGAGGGGATTATAATCAATGTAATGAAACAAGTTATATGAATGGTTGTACGTGAAACTGATGATGTGCCCTGCAAACTTTTACTCAATCAACAATAAAACCCTGAAATTAAAATAAATAAATAAAATAAATAAAAAAGCAAACCTGTTGATATGAAATGCTACCTGTGCCTTCTATGTCCCTTATAAATCTGAGAATGTTTCTCTACTCCTAAGAGTCAGCACAGGACCACACAATTCTAATTACTGTAGCTCTGCACTGCACTCCATTCTAATATCTGGGAATTCTAGTTCTTTCCCAAGGTCTTTGTCAGATTTTTCATGGTCAAATTTTTCAGAATATCTTAAGAAAATTCTTGTTCATACATGTACTAAGATGCTGTTTACAGATGAATTTAGGGAGAATCAACTTCTTTGAATTGAATCTATGAGTTAACTAGTATATTTTTTCTTTTTAAGTTTCTGTCTGTATCCCCCAGTCTTTTATATAGTGCTTTTCTATTTGTACTAGGCAGTTCACCATATTCCTCGCCCCAATGGCTAGCGGTTCATACTCAGCATCCACTCTTTGGAAACCCTATACAACTGTTGCTATGAGTCTTACCTTGACACTTAACATCATCATTATTGGAAAGAGAATAATGGGCTATACGTTGTGTTGCTTACTGCAAGGTCAGCAGTTCAAATCCACCATCTGCTCCATGGGAGAAAGAGGAGACTTTCTGCTCCAGTAAAGATATGCAGCCTCAGAAACCCTATACTGCACTGCTAGGAGTTACACCTGACTTGACAGCACAGCACAATATTACTAGAAGGAGCCGTGATAGTGCAGTGGGTTGTGCTGAGCTGTTGACTAAAAGGTCATGAGTCAAATCCACCAGGATCACCCGGGGATGAGGCTGTGCTGTGGGGAAGATGAGGCAGGCTTCTTTTGTAAAGATGATAGCTTCAGAAATCCTACAGGGCAGTTCTAAATTCTTTGAGCTGCTGGGAATTGGAATCAACTCAACAGTAGGAGGCCTGTCTTATATAACATATTATTAGGATTTTTCTCTTCTACTATATTGTATTGGAGTCCTGGTGTGGCACTGTGGGTTAATGCGCTAGATTGCAAAGTCAGTTTGAACTGCAAGGTTGGTAGTTCAAGCTCACCAGTAGCTCCTTGGAAACCCTCTAGAGGGTCGCTATGGGTCGGAACCGACTCGATGGCACGTAACAACAACAACATATTGTTTTAATGGTATTTATATAAAAAGGGTGTTGACTTTTAATGTCATTTTACATTAATTCTTGTATGTAGCCACATGAATCAATTGTCTTTAGTCTCTAATAGTATTCCATTTGTTCCCTTGGACTGTCTATGAAGAGGTAAATAATGATACATTTACCTTTTTCTTTCCAAATGTTTTACTTTATTGACTTCCCTTGTCTATCAACTCGCATCTTCAGATTGTTAGGTAATGCTGATGATACTAAATACCTGATCATTTCTGGCTTTATAGGAACACTGAGGGTTACTCCTTGAAACCACAAGGCAGATTGAGACTGAGATGCATTTTGTCACATAGGTATCTAACTCTTTAGGTTTTACCATGAATCTAATAATGTCAGGAATGGATGCTGAATTTTGCCAAATGACTTTTAGATCATGTATTGTGTCATCAATGTTTCCTCCTCTGAACCATTACTGTGATGAGAGTTCCAGAAAGAGATCTCCCAGTCTTGTAAAACCGATGATCTGCTCTGTAACTCTTCACTCGGTTCACAGGGAAATTAAGGAATATATATAAACATCTACCTCATGGGTACATTTAAGCAAAAGTACACAACTTCTCTTTTTTTGCAGAAAAAGTCATTAAAATTCACCTGATTTACACACACACACACACACAGACCTCCCAGTCTTTATTTCTGTATGAATGCCCTGGTCACATTGTACTGTAATTCATTTTACTTGGCCATTAGTAGGTGGTACTGATTTATAGTTTCTTGTAGTATGTGAACCTTTCTTTGGATTTTGGCATCAAAATTATGATCAATTCATAAAAAAATTCTTTGTCTTCCATACTGACACAGTTTAAATACTGAAAACCCCAAAACCAAACCCACTGCTATCAAGTTGATATTGACTCACAGAGTCCCTGCCCCACTGGGTTTCCAAGTCTGTACATCTTTAAGAATGCATCCTGACACATCTGTCTCCCATGGGGTGGCTAGGACCTTTGGGTTAGCAGCTGGACACTGACCCACGGCCACCAGGGCTTCTCTATAAACACTAAACATCAGCATAAACATTAATTATTGAATTCGGGTGCTCCCTTAGACTGGGCTGACATGATCCTCCTTTGAAACCAAGTGTGTCTGGTGTACCTTGGGGTGATAGGAAGCTTTTTTGCCTTTTTGCTCTATGGTAATTGGTTTCTTTAAATTTTCTATCAGCTTAGAGTAGTTTCTGGCAATGTCTAATTTCTTGAAAATTATCAATCTTATCCATCAATATGAATATTCACAGAAAATCAGCAAAGCAGTGCCACATTCTTCTTTTAGCAACCACTACAGGGTGAGGTGCTATAGGATAAACGCTGGACCTCAAGGTCAATGTGACTTGAAACGTAGTGGCTCAAATCCACCGGCCACTCCTCAGAAACCCTAGACAGGTTGCTAAGGGTCAGAATAGACTCGATGACACTTATAACAACACACATGCAATTATGTCCCCATCTCTTCCCTGTATTCACCTGTGTTTTCTCTCTCCAAAATATTAGGAAATTAAAAATTGGATCTCCTTATAAGAATCTGAATGTTTTACTAGCAATTTCTTAGGAAATGGACTACGTCAAGCATGATCCCTCTAAGCTGTAAAACAATCATTACTTTTATATTTCTAAGCTGCTTACCAACGTCTTAAGGAAAATACCTTTTTTGATCAATTTCCTGCTGCTGTTTAACATGTTTGTTCTCAAATTCACGAATATTTTCCACGCCAATTTCTTCACAGAAGTGTTGGAAAATATCATCCTCTACCTTTTAAAATATTTTGAAACAAGTGGTTTAATACTTGAGTTTAGGAAAGTACCCAGACAAGGTAGTAACCTAAGTGTCTCTAAGATTCCCCTATATTAGCCCCGACAAGGCCCAACAAGCTGTACTGTGCACCGAGGGGCTTGTGCTGGCTCTTCTTTTAACATCAGAAATTATACCATCTATTTTCAGTGTTCTAATTCTATAAATGAAAAAAGGAAAGCTCACAGCTGACCTTATTGGGTGTTCTAGCCTAATATCAAATTGGAAGAATTCCATTTACATTAGTCACACCAAAATATCACACCCAACATAAATATTCTCTCTATATGAGTGATATGGTACCATCTTACACAGTATAAAACTAGACCTTAGAATTATGGATCAGAAAGATTTAGGAAAACTAAACCCCAATCTTTGTACATTTGTGCATGTGTACAATCATAGGGTAACAGAGATCGGTTTTAAATGTTAAAACAGGTTAAAGATGCCAGGATACTAGCTGAATGTAAATTAAGTCTTCACGTGATATGCTTGCTAAAAAACCTGCTGCAGTAGTAGGTGACTGCATTGAGCCTACACAGAAAACCCACACCTGGAGAGTCACAGTTCCACCCAGAGCTCTCAGACTCCAGGCTGGCCCGGCATCATCCTGACATGGCTTGCTGTTCGGGGACTGACAGACAACAGAGCAGCCGAGGATGCCTGGCTTACCAGCGCTGCCCTCACATTCAGGGTGACTGGGGGCCAATTAGGGAGGTGAGAGGTGTTTACCTAGAACAGGTGACTAGGGAGCAATGTAAGTGCGCTTTCCAATTCTGCGCTAATGTGGCACTGGAAGCAATGGGTATCAGTTACTGAGTGATGAGAAGCACATCCGAGGGTTAGAGACACAGCCGTGGAGCACACCACAGTGGACTCTTCCTGTCATATGACAGAGGCCAGGTGACCAAACCTTTGTCACCCAGAGTCAAGCGCTGTGCCTGGACTACACTGTACAACGTGCCCATGTAAGGAACACACAGAGAATACACAGGAGACAAACCTATGGAGGGAGCATGAGACTTGCCCAAACCCGTATAATGTCTAAATTATTTGTGTAAAAACATGGTACTGATGTAGAAACAATCCCGACTAAACAGGAGCATGGGTGGCAGCATGAGAAGGCTGTGCCGTTACCTGGGCAGAGAGGGTGACTGCACTGCACACTGTTTCCCAACAGGAACGACACCGGACATACATCCGGCAAGCCCCGCCCGAACAGCACATAGTAGTTTATGTCTAGTCCCAATGAGGCACTGCTGTGGCCAACTTTTGCTTCAGCTCCTTATCAGAAAGGCACTGACACTGGCCTACAGCTATAGATGTCTCTTATTAATGAATATAAAACATTTATCACCTTATCTATTTTTTTCTGAAATTCTTCAATTCTTTGTTGACGTTCTTTGATCCCTTCGCTCAGCATAGTACATTGAGACTCAATATTTAGCAGTTCACTTTGTAGCTGAGATTTTTCCTAATCACAAAAAGGGGAAAAAAAAAACAACTTTAACATGGCTATTTTAACTTTATATATTGTTGTTAAATGCCATAGAGTCGGTCCTAGCCCATAGCAACCCTGTACTGGGTTTCCAAGGAGCAGCTGGTGAGCTTAAACTACCGGCCTTGCAGTTCAAACAGCTTTGCAGTCTGGCGCATTAACCCACAGCACCACACCAGGAGTCAAGTACAAAATGTGGCAGGTAGGGGAAGAAAAGAAGGGAGTCTGGTGAGGTAAGATGGAATTCAGGTGCAGATGACTAACAAGATTAACCACCATACAAATAAAGTAACAAGGAGTAAAGTGACTAAAAATTACATGGTGCTATATAAATGTATGGACTCCGGGTGTGGCATTGTATAATTAGCATTGAACTTCAAACCACAAGGTCAGTAGTAGTTCAAACCCACCAGCTTCTCCTTGGAAACACTATACAGGGTTGCTGTGGATCAGAACGGACTCAACTGCACTTAACATATACATGTATATTGACATATTTATATTGTAAATTTACATTGTTGTTTCCTGTTGAGCTGGTTCTGACTCATAAAGACTCTGTTGTAGGGTTTCCAAGTTGTGGCTGGTGGTTTGGAAGTGCTTACCTTGCAGTTAGCAGTTCAGTGCCACACCAGGACTCCATGTATTTATGTAGCACCATATAAATGTAAGGTGCTCTGGTAGCGTAGTGGTTACGAATTGGGCTGCAAACCGCAAGGTCAACAGTTTGAAACTACCAGCTGTTCCATGGGAGAAAGATGAGGCTTTCTGCTCCCGCAGAGATTTACAGCCTTGGAAACCCTGTACAGGGTCGCTATGAGTCAGAACCGACTCCACGGCACATAACAACAACAACATATAAATGTAGTTGGAAGGCGGTGGCTCTGTAGGATAAGTACTGGATTTAGAACCACAAGGTCAATGGTTCAAGCTCACCATTTATCTTTTCTGAATAAAGCTAAAGCTCTCCACTCCCATAAAGATTTATAGCCTCATAAACCCTATGCAGGGTGGCTATGAGTTGGAACCAACTCTACGGCACTTAACAACAATATAAACGTAATTCCTGAAAGTGTACACTCTGGTTTTCAAGTCTATAGAATTTGATATGACTAAGTTGTTGTTGTTATGCCTATATTACCCTACAAAAAGCAGGAAGGTGCTTCTTTTTAATCATCTCTAGTTCACTCTGTGAATATTTAAGTCGTGTCTGAGTTCCTTGTGCTAGAGTCTGTATTTGTTTCAAATCTGTCTCTTTCCGAAGCGTCTTCATTAAATCCTTAAAAAAAGAGAGAGAGAAAGCAAGAAAGAAAAATATCATAAGAATCATTTGTAATAGAAAAGCATGTTCCCTTTTCAAAGTGCTTTCACATGTAATAATTTGCTGACAATTTACAAAAACTGCACCTTCCCCTTCTCCTCAGGAGACTGGGCAAGTAAAGACATCAGTCATGTGGGTTAGCCCAGATGCCAAACGGCATTCTCAAAAAACCAATACACTTCCCACCAGGAGGGTTTAGGTATATGAAAAACAAGAAATGGGCAATGTGTCCCAGCCAGCACTCTCAAAGGATGGGCACTGCCTTGTCCTCAGTGCTGTCCTGGCCGCTTTTCTTGTCTTCTCACTCCTCCTAGTCTTTGAACAAGTTGACTCCTGAGTGTGTGTTCTGTATGTTCACTCTGAATACTGAAAATGGTACGAATACATGCGTGTGCATACATACATAGGTTTATGCAGTCATTTTGCAAAGTTGGGATCATGCTGAACACATTTTCCTCATCTTGCTTTTCTCATTCACTTATTCACAATGGTCCCTCATAACTAATACAGCTCTACAGTCTTTCTTTCAATGACTGCACGCTATTCCAGCATGTGGCTGTGCCCATAAGTATTCAGTCTGCTAATGATGGTCTCCAAGTTTGTTCTTGCCATGTTGTTGTTATTTAACGCTGTCAAGTCAGTTCTGACTCAGAGCAGTCCTGTCTAGGGTTTCCAAGGAGCAGCTGGTGGGTTTCAATCACTGACCTTTTAGTTTGCAGTCCAGTGCTGATCCTACAGTGCCACACCACACACCCTCGAGTGCTGGCCTTTCTCATTTCTATGCAAGAGATGCCCCAGTGTGAGACCGATGGATCTAAAAACTCCTGTGCTTATTGAAACAGTGAATACCAACCAGATTGCTTTCCCAAAAAGGCTGACAATTCATGCTTCTACAAGCAATGTACAGATAGTCTTTTTCTTCCATCCTCACCAGTGATACACATTATGTTAGTGTGTATATGATGGACTTCAAAGTTTATGGAAAAATTCCATTTTCCAGGAATTTTTAGAGCACCCTCATGTGTATATCTATACATACACACAAACACACGTGCTTTTATTTTCTAAGTCGTACTGATAAGTATTGGAGCACAGTGGCTCCCTACAATAAAGACTGGACAGTAAACCACAGCTCTACAGTTTGAACCTGCCAGTTGTTTATTAGCTCCTTGGGAGAAAGATAAGGCTTTGTGTTCCTGAGAAGAGTTAAAGCCTCAGAAAACCTATACAGGGGTGCTACAAGTTGGAACCAACTTGCCGGCTCTTAACAATAACAATTGGTAAATATAAATAATCTTATTAATTTGATTTGTATTCTGGAAATACTAGAGGCTTTGAACATTTTTCCAAGTTTACCAATCATTCAAATTCCTTCTTCCTGAGCTCCTGATCCTATCCTAGATTGCATCCTTTTGCAGATAAGATTTCCATAACATGTCTAAAAGTTTTCTTCCTGACCATGTACATTTTTGCTTCTATCTTTTCTTCCCTTCATTAGAGTTGAAAGGAGTGTATTTTGTGTATTTGTATTAGTCTTTCAGTAGAAACCAGTATTGAACTATTTGTCCCTTTTCTATTTTCAGTTTTCCATTTAATTAATTTCAGCTTAAAAGTAATCCCCTTTTAGTTTTGCTGTTGTATATTTTGTGATTGTTCTAGGGTGATTTCTTAAGGTGAGTAAAACATTCTCTTATTTCATCTTTCTTCTTTTATAACGAATACACTATTACTGTGTTCCCAAAATACTGGTAAGAAGTATGTTCCTACTCATCATTTTCAAGATGCTTTGTGACTTGCCTTCTGATTACTTCTTTGATCCAAAAGACATTGACAAGTACAGGTGGTAATTTCTATGTAGACAAAAAGCTTACAATGTTGTCAACACTGCTGCAAAAGACCTCTGTGTAAAGTATTAAAATGCAAAGCTGTCACTTTGGGAATGAAGGCACACCATGGTCTCTTCAAACACCTCATGTGCATGTGAAAGTTGGACAAGGCATGAGGAAGACCAGAGAAGAATCGATGCATTTGAATGGTGCTGAAGAAGACTCTGGACTGCCAGAACAAACCACTCTGTGTTGGAAGAAGCACAACCCAAATTCTCCTGTCTCATGGACGCTGGACATGTTGTCAGGAAGGACCCAGTCCCTGGATAAGGACATCATGCTTGGCAAAGCAGAAGGTTTGCAAAAACGAGGAAGACCCCTAATGAAATGGCTCAGCACTGGCCGCAACAATGGACTCAAACATCCTTAACAATTGTGGGGTGGTGCAAGATCTGGTCATGTTACACTCTGTTGTGCACAGGGTTGACAGGAGTAGGAATTGGCTTGTGGCACCTAACAATTCTCAATTTCATTAAATTACAATCAAGAAATGTGACCTCTAAAACGCTTTACTTTAAAAAAGTGGATGAAGTTTTCACTGTGGCCAAGAATATGATCAGTTTTTATAAATGTCCCATGGATATTAAAGAAAATGTCTGTGTGTGTTAAGTGTCATCCAGTAGGTTCTGACACATAGGGACCCTGAGGAGCGGCTGGGCAGCTTGAACCACTGACCTTGTGGTTCAAACTGACCTTGCAGTCCAGCATTATCCCTCCACACCATAGCTCACATTTATTTAGCTCTTAATCATTGTTCTCATACAACTTATTTACCTATGGAATCCTCTCAACAAAACTACAATTAACAGCACTTCACAGTGGAGGAAACAAAAACATAAATGCATGTGAGTAACTTGCCTAAGGTCACACTGCTAAAGTGAGAGAACTAGGCCCCACCTTCCATACACGTTACCACCTAGTCAATTCCAACTCGCCGCAACCCCATCCACATGTATGAGAGGGGTTTCAATAGCTGATATTTTCAGAAGACCTCCAGGCCTTTCTTCCTCCAGACCCCATGTGTTAGTCCAAACTATATGTTACCCAGTCTTAAATTTTAACAGTAAATTGACTGAGTGTACACTTTAGGTGGAAATTTGGAAACAGTCCTAGAGAGGCGCTGTAGGATAGGCACTGGATCGATAGCCAGGCTGCTATGAGTCAGAATCAACTCCATGCAGCAGGTTTTTTTTTTTGGTTGTCAACATTTGAAATACACATCTGCTCCCATACAGAGTCACAGTTTTGGAAACCCTATGGGAGAGCTCTACTATGTCCTATGGGACCGCTGTGTGTAGGAATTGACTCAATGGCAGCAGAGTTTTTTGTTTATCCTTAGACCTAAACTAACTTTAGACCTAATGACTCAATAATTATACAAGTAAGCATATAACAGTAATAGCAACAGACATTACGTAGTGCTTCTCATATGCCAGGCACTGTTTTAAGTACTTTATCTGAATTATCTGATTTAATCCTATGACAATCCTGAAAGGTTGGTACTTTTATTACTACCATATTACACATGAGGGCACTCAGGTACAAAGAGGTTAGGTAACTTGCCCAAGGTCATATAGCTAGTAAGCAGCAGAGTCCAGATTCAAACCCAGGCAATCTGGCTTCCTAATTAATGTTCTTAGATAATATGTTATTCTCTCTCACTTTCTTTAACGAATGCTAATAATGCATTATCATAATATAAAAAAACCCATAGGTCCCTTAATTAGGGAATGGGTAAATAAATAAAATATATCCAATGAAATACCAGGCAGTATGCAGTAAAAACAGATCTCTATGTACTGAGATAAAAACATGCATAGTGGCTCTATACAAAAAAGTACTGGACTGGGAACCACAAGGTCGGCAGTTCTAACCCAGCAGCCACTCTTTGGGAGAAAGATGAAGTGTCTGCTTTCTCAAAGATTTACAGGCTCAGAAACCCTATAGAGGGTTATTACTGGTTGAACCAACTCAACGACACTAAACAATACCATCAGTGTTATGATAACAAATGAACAAGTTTGTTGAAAATGATTACTTATAACAAGTATGTGTTGTAAAACAAACAAAACAGGAAAAATAATATATATATATAAAAAGAAATTTCTGGAAGGCAAGAATACATCGAGCTATGTTTAGCAAACACCAGTGAAATGTGAGGGTGAGTACGGAAAACATCCTTTTTACTGTATATCATGCTGAATTACTTAAAAAAATTTTTTTTAAAGTGAGGCACGTTGCTGCCAACTGAAAAAAAAAAAAAAAAAGAGTTTAAAAACACAGTTCTTGTACATGGTATTCTCCAACTTTTCCAGCCTGGATTTACCTTTAGTTCCTGGACGAGCTGGGTCCTTCTGTCTCGTAAGTCCTTCAACTCTTTCTCATCCCAGAATCTGGCCTTGTATTTTAAGTCACTTGACCCTCCAGAGATGAGCCCAGATTTGAGAAACAATGTTCCATCAAGCGCTACTGTCTGTGAAATGAAAGCAATACTTTACCCGGCGCCGAGGCAAACAAGACGATATGAGCGTAAGGACATGTGTGTGCAGCACAGTTTACAGCTGAGATAGTCTGTAGCTTTTGGTTTTCAAAACACCTAGCTGATGGAGAGACACCAACCAATACACAAACCACGAACACAAAACTCAGAAATGATGGCATGAAATCAGCCAATGCAAGCGAGGGCAGAAACAGCGTTCAGGAGGTACACTTGGCATGGGCTGGAGAGCAGAGGGTGGAGGGAATCCCAGGAAAGCAGGACTCTGTTCGGCTTGTTAATTTTGTATTTTACCAAAGCAAGCACAAATGTGAAACATAATTATGAAAAAAAGTGAAACAAAAATTAAACGGGAAAAAGACAAATTTGTTCAATATATGATGTTGGGACAAATAATTAACCATTTGAAGAAAACACCTACATGTACCAATGATCATGAAATTAAATTCCAAACAAATTCAAAAATGTAACCGTTAAGAAAGTGAAGGATAGTTAAGTAAACATTAATTTGGCCTCACAGTGAAGACCCAATTATACATATAAAAACAATAGCTAAAGGTTTAAGAGTGATATGTTGTTGTTGTTATGTGCCCTGGAGTCAGTTCCAGCCCATACCGACCCTATACAGGGTTCCAAGGCTGTAAATCTTTATGGGAGCAGAAAGCCTCATCTTTCTCCCGTGGAACAGCTGGTAGTTTCGAACTGCTGACCTTGCGGTTCGCAGCCTGATTCGTAACCACTACACTACCAGAGCTTCTTAGTTGATTATAAAAACATAAAAAGAATCAATGAAAAATACCATAAAATTTGCAAACATCAAATAGGAAAAACCACTGTTAGGCATCCCTTTTGGTTCTAAAAATACAGGGGTAACAATTTATAGAATTATGGATCTTGAGTAATTTTTATAGTTTCTAGCTGGATGAAAACAATTACTTGTAAAAGGGAAGGTAAAGAACCCTAGTGGTGTAATGGGTTAATTGTTGGGCTGCTAACAACAAGGTCAACAGTTCTAGTCCACATGTCAGAGGAAGAAAGATGAGGTTTTCTGCTCCTCTAAAGATTTACAGCGTTGGAGTCAACTCAACGGCACACAATCACCATGACCAAAAGTAAGCATGGTCTCAAAAAAAAAACAAAAAAAAACGTATTTTCATTTGATGTATAGTCAAATTCCTCTTCTAAGAAGGACAGTAATTGTTTGTTTTTAGCTCAGTCTGCAATTTCCTAGTACTGTAAGATGAGCACTGTACTGCTAACTGCAAGGTCGCTGGTTCATTCCCACCAATTGTTAGGTGCCATTGAGTTGGTACTAACTCATAGCGACCCTATGAACAACAGAAGGAAACAGTGCCAGGTCATGGCCTGTTTCACAATTTTTGCTATGCTTGAGCCCACTGCTGTTACCACTGTACCTGTCCATCTCCTTAGGGGTCTTTCCCTTTTTCGCTGACCCTCCACTTATCAATCATGATGTCCTTCTCCAAGGATTGGTACCTCCTGATAATAGTCTGAAGTATGAGAGACAAAGTCTGGCCATCTTGGTTTCTAAGGAGCATTCTAGCTGTATTTCTTAAAGTATAGATCTGTTTGTTCTTTTTGCAGAACATGGTACTCTTAATATTCTCCTCCAACACCATAAAAACTCTAATGTATCAATTCTTCTATGGTCTTCCTTATTCACTGTCCAACTTTGACATGCATATGAGGTTACAGAAATACCATGGTTTGGGTCAGGCGCACCTTAATCCTCAAACTGACATCTTTGCTTTTGAATACCTTAAAGAGGTCTTGTGCAGCAGATTTGCCTAATGTAATATGTCATTTGATTTCTTGACTGCTGTTTCCATGACTGGTGATGGTTGATCTGAGCAAAATGAAGTCTTTGATAACTTCAATCTTTTCTCTATTTGTTTTGATGTTATTTACTGGTCCAGTGGTGAGGAATTTTGTTTTCTTTACATCTAGATAAAACCCATACTGAAGGTTGTAGTCTTTGATCTTCATCAGCAACTTTCACATGCCTATGAGGCTATTGAAAATCATGGCTTGGGTCAGGCGTGCCTTAGTCCTCAATCTGACATCTTGGCTCTTGAACACTTTAAAGAGGTCTTGCGTCGCAGATTTGATGTATGCAATATGTCTTTTAATTTCTTGACTGCTGCTTTCATGAGTGTTGATGGTTAATCTGAGCAAAATGAAGTCTTTTACAACTTGAATCTTTTCTCCATTTATACAGATGTTGCATATTGGGGTCCAGTAGTGAGAATTTTTGTTTTCTTTACATTGAAGTGAAACCTATACAGAAAGCTGTGGTCTTTGATCTTCATCAGTAAGTATTTAAAGTCCTCTTCACTTTCAGCAAGGAAAGCTGTATCATGTGCATATTGCAGGTGTTAATGAGTTTTCCTCCAATCCTGATGCCATATTCTTCTTCATATAATCCAGCTTCTCAAATTATCTGCTCAGCATAGAGACTGAATAAGTATAGTGAAAGAATACAACCCTGGTACAAACCTTGTCTGATTTTAAGCCTCTTGGTCTATATAAAGGTTTCTCAGGAGCATGATTAAGTATTCTGGAATGCCCTTTCATCACAATGTTATTGATAACTTGTTGTGGTCCACACAGTTGAAAGCCTTTGCAAAGTCAATAAAGCACAGGCTTTATTGGTATTCTCCTCTTTCAACCAAGACCCATCTGGAATCAATAATTATATCCCCCATTTTGCATCTTCATCTGAATCCAACTTGAATTTTTGGCAGTTCCCTGTCAACATACTGTTGCAGCCATTTTTTAATTATCTTTAGCAAGATTTTACTTGCATGTGATATTAATGATATTGTTTGATGATTTCCACATTCCATTAGTCATCTCTCTTTGAAATGGGCACAAATATGGATCTCTTCTACTCAGTTAGCCAGGTCTTCCAAATTTCTTGGCACAGATGAGTAAGCCTCAAGTGCTGTGTCAATTTGTTGAAACATTTCAGTTCGTATCCCAACAATTCCTAGACCTTTGTTTTTCACTAATGCCTTCATTGCAGCTTGAGCTTTTTTCAACATCACTGGTTCTTGATCATATGCTATCTCCTGAAATGATTGAATATTGACCAATTCTTTTTGGTACATTAATTCCATGTATTCTTCCATCTTCTTTTGGTGCTTTCTGCTTCATTAAATATTTTGTCCATAGAATCCTTCAATATTGCAAGTCGAAGCTTGAATTTTTTATTCAGTCCTTTCACTAAGTAGTGCCACTGGTCTTTCTTAGAGCTTGTCTATTACTCTTGAACACAAACGTAGTGAAAAACACTGTCAAAGAATTCAAGGAATTTTAACAATGATCAACTAAATACTAACTCTGCTCAAATCAAAAGGCGCTCTGGTAGCGTACTGGTTACCAGTTGGGCTGCTAACTTCACGGTCAGGAGGTTGAAACTACCAGAGGTTGGTTCCGTGGGAGAAAAATTAGACTTTCTGTTCCAGTAAAGATTCACAGCCTTGGAAACCCTGTACAGGATCGGTATGAGTTGGAACCGACTCCATAGCACACCACCACCACTCAAATCGAAGTATATTCATTATTAGTTTTAAAATCATAATTACTCCCTTGAGTATTCAGTACCTTCATCTCAACTGGGCTCTTTTAAGCATTCCAAATGTCTTTGGACCTTGAATATGTAAAGAACAGTTAGAATCTCTATTAAATGTTGGGGAAAATTAGCCGAGAATAAAAAATAATCACCTAAAAGCTTTGCTGGCATTCAGAAACACATTGATTATGTATGTAAAAGCTGGGAAAACTGAGGTTCAGCAAGGACATTTATTCCCTATCCAGTGAAAAAAATGAATTGCTTTAGGATATTCTTACAGTAAGTATAATTTCAAATATATAATTCATGACATTGGGAGATGATACCAAATGAATTCTTTTAAAATGCCATAGGCATTTTGGATTATGTGTGGGCTCTCCTTATAGAAAAGAACATGTGGAACCACATACACGTGTGTGTCGCTAAACTTGCTGCATAAGTAACACTTCAACTTAGAGACGAGTGCAACTCAAGCCTTACTTTCCGTCGCTCAGGGCCACCAAATGCAATGCGCCTGGCTTCCTCCAGTGTCTCACAGACGAGGCCATTTCCACACACAAACTGAATCACTTTCTTCAGCTGAGGAAACTGGGTCTTTATAACATCAATCACCATTTTACAGCCTTTAATCTCTCTCAATCTCTCATTGATCGGCTTGATCTAGAAGGTTTAAAAAATACTTGGTAAAAGTAGATACAGTGAAAACTCCCCCAAATGTTCATTACATTCTTTCCCACGAAGACTGAATAAGCCTGACAGCAAAAGATTACCAATATGCTCTTATATACAACAGAGCTTGGTGAGAACCCGAGGGCTCACTACACATTAAACCAACCAATAGAACACTTCATTAAGAGCCAGAAGAAGTAGCGAGATACCCCTCGATTACTAAGTGGTTAGGGCTCTCGGAGCCCTACAGTTTCGCAGAGGTGTGTGGTCCTGTGAGGTGTGGGCCAAGAACAGCTCAAAACTGCACAACCTCAAGTATCATCTCAGGCTTCACTGCCCAGGAATGCCTTCAGACCTCAAGGACAGGACTTTTAAGTTGGCCTACCAATATATCAAAAGAGTGGCCACATCTGTTATTTTTTTGCTTTGTTTTTCACATCTGTTATTATAATAAGTAAATATGATCTCACTCTTTACAGCAAGTCCAAACCAAGAAGAATGACCAATAAACCTTATATATACACAGCACATGCGTCTGTACACTCAGGAGTTGCTGGGTGTCATGGAGCCAAGTGTGAGTCCAGCGACTCTATAGGACAGAGCAGAACAGCCCCCCAGTGTTCCTGAGGCCATCATTGTCACAGGAGAAGATGGCCAGGCCTTTCTCCCATGGAGCCACTGGGTGGCTTTGAACCTCCAACCTTTCAGTTAGTAGCCAAGCACTTAGCCTTTGTGCCATCAGGGTCTTTGGCTAGGAATACATCTTGTATAGAAATGTGTGTGCGTGTGCGTAGAGGCTAACCAATAAAATGGGATGAGCAGCTTCAGTGGATGGAAGGCAGATCTGGAGCCCTGCAGCAATAGCAGCCATGTTTACTGAGCACCTTCTGCTGAAGTGCTGTGCAGTGCGTCACAGGCAACACGTCCTTGGACCTAGGGAAGCACTTATCCCACCATTTTACAGTTGAAGCACCGGATGCTTGAAAACTGCAGGATGAATGCACTGAGGTGCATACTAAGGTGGGCCCAGCTATCGGGCACGTGCTCTTGACTGCAGCCCCTCCTGCCTGAGGTTCAGGGTCTAGATGTCGTGATCAACAGAGCATTTTCTAGAGCTGGCAGTGAAACTTCAAAACACAAGTCTGTTCCACTAAAATCTGACACTTGGGACCAGGTATCTACAATTGGAAGTCGGGATGGCATCTCATCAGCAGATTGCACATCCCGTGGGAGGAAATGGGTTGTTGACTGGTAGGCACAGGCAGGCACTGCTAGAGTCACGGCCTCACAACCACAGACAGCCACATGGTGGACTTAGAGCAAACTGAGACCAGGGAGAAATGGCAGGGAGCCAAGAAAGGTAAGGCACCCACTGAGAGCATTCCTTCCTGTCAATCATTATGGCTCCCTACGGTAAGCACTGCACTGAGAACAACAAGGCCCACGGTTCGAGCCCACCAGCTGTTCCATGGGCGAAAGAAGAAGCTTTCTGCTCCATAGGAGATATAAAATCTCAGAAACCCTAGACAAGGTCGCTGTGGGTCAGAACTGCTCAACAGCATTTAACAACAGCAATAGGGTGAGGGGCTGGCAGCCGAGCTTCCATTTTTATCATTACCACATGGTGCCTTAGGATAAGCACTTGACCTTCAAGTTGGTTTGAACTGCAAGGCTGGTGGTTCAAACTCACCAGACACTCTTTGGAAACCCTACACAGGGCTGCTGAGTCAGAAATGACTTGATGGCACTTAACACCACCAAAGTACAATAAGCATTGGACTACGAAACACAAGGTTTGAACCTGTTAGCTGTTCTGTGGGAGAAAGATGAGACTTGCTTCTCCCATGAAGATTTAAAGCCTCAGAAACCCTATTCTGTCGCTATGAGTCGGAACCAACTCAGTGGCACTTAATGACTACAACCATAGTTCCGAGGAGTCCTGGGGTGGCACTATAGGATCAGCACTGGACTGCTAACCACAAGATCAGTGGTTCAACCCCAGCAGTCGCTCCTCAGAAACCCTACACCGGCTCACTATGAGTTGGAATCAACTCAATGGCACTTGACAACACCATCAACCACAGTTCTGAAGGAACCCACGTGGCACTGTAATAGGATAAGCACTGGACTGATAAATGCAAGATCAGCACTTCAAACCCACTTTCTGTTGGAGAAAGATTAGACTTTCTTCTCTCATAAAGATTTATAGCATTGACTCAATGTTGTTGTTGTTGTTGTTTTTGAGTTAGCATAGTTACAGACAATGAAGCTACACAACAGGCAAGTTTTTAATCACTATTAAATATTGAACATTATTATAAGTTTCTTACATCAAGGTAATCTAGAGCGAGAAATGTCTCGGGTTCAGCTCTTTCCTCTTTCAGAAATTGAATACAATCCTTCGCTACCTTTTCCGAGGCTACAACAATGGCAGTCATGAACCGACCGAAGAGCTTGGTGACAGCCAGCTGATATTTCTTGTGAATGGGATGGCACAGGTCGACCAGTCTTCCAAACTTAGTAAGTTCCAAAAGGGGAGAGAAAAGGCATTCATGAGGGGCAGTCATCTTCACTGTACACCAGTTAACTTAGCAGCATAAATCAAACCTAAGTTTATAATGCAAAAGCATCACAATGTACTAAAGACTCTGTCCAAATGGACTAAGTTTCAATCTAGAATGATCACTTAGCCTAATACTCACTCATCCATCACTCTTAATAGAGCATGGTCACTCTAGGATAAGCACTGGACTATGAACCATATGGTTGGCGGTTCAAGCCCACCAGCCACTCCGCCTTGGGAGCCCCAAACAGGGTCTCTATGAGTGGGAATCAACTCAATGGCACTTAACAACAGCACTCTTTAAACAAGAATCAGAGGCACCTACTGTGTACAGGGAGTGAGCAAGACACTAAGAAAGATTACTGAACAAAACAGTTACCTTCTGAGCCCGCAGAGCCAGTCAGGCAAAGGCACACATCAGTCAGCACAGGCAGGTAAACATGGCGTGACTAGATGCAGGAACAGAAAGTACCAAGTGCTCTGCAAGTTTCTAATGGGGACTGGATTGTGTGTTCTGAGAAGTTGTGGAAGGTTTCCTATGAAGGAGTGCTATTTCAGTTGAAGATCAAGAAGCAATTAGACTGAAGTTCAAACACTTTCCTGGAATATGTTGGAATGCCAACCATTCTATATCAATGGTCCCTAGAACTTCATTTGTTAGATGTCTGACCTTTTACAGACTATGCAAAAGTATCTGATGGCATGGATCTCACCAAATCATGGGCGGTAATTTGAAGAACACTTCATTATGCTCACACAGAAATTGTACACGGACCAAGAGACACCTGTTCAAACAGAACAAGGGAGACACTGAATGGTTTAAAATCCCAAAAGGTGTGTGCCAGAGTTGTATCCTTTGATCATATTTACTTCATCTGTACACTGAGCACATAATCAAGAAACTGGATTATCTGATGAAGAATGTGGCAGTAGGACAGAAGGAAGACTCGACTAACCTGTGATAGGCAGATGATTCAACCTTGCTTGCTGAAAGCAAAGAGGACTTAAAATACTTACTGATGAAGATCAAAGAAAAAAAAGTCTTCAATATGGAGTGCACCTCAATGAAAAGAAAACAAAAATCTTCACTACTGGACCAATAAGAAACAGCATGGTAAATGGAGAAGAGATTAAAGTGGTCAAAGATTTGCTTTTACTTGGATCCACAATCACTACCCATGAAAGCAGCAGTAAGGAAGTCAAGTGACCATAGTGGGCAAATCTGCTGCAAAGTGTTCAAGAGTAAAGCTGTCACTCTGAAGACGAAGATGTGCGTGACTCGAACTGATACAGCTGAATTACAATGCTGACAAAGAATACTGAATATATACTATGAACTGCCAGAATGAGGAAATCTGTGTTGGAAGACGTACAGCCAGTCCAATCCTTGGAAGTGAGGAGGGCGAGGCTCTGTCCCATGTACTTTAGATATGTTATCAGGAGAGGCTAATCCACGGAGGATATAGTGCTTGGTAAAGGATATAGTCAGTGAAAAAGAATACTGTCAAGAGATGGACTGACAGTCTTTTGCAACAATGGACTCAAAAACGTAGGAACAATGGTGAGGAAGGGCTCCTGTGTGTCGCAACCAACTCATGCACCTAACAACCACTACCACCGTTTTTTTGGTATGAGTTTCTTTATGATACATCATTTTATATGTTTACATTTATCATTCCTGTTCTAATCATGTGAATCTCCTCATCATTTTCTCCATTCACTGGTGACTGTCTCATCTTTCTTCTGGGTCAGGAATCCTGTCGTCAGCTGTGTCATCCAGGCCGTGCTATTTCTAACTTATTAGTTCAGTCAAAATATTGTGTTCTGGATTTATTCTCTTAGCCCTAGAGTTTCCTTATTCATGTTATTTTTTTCTCATTTTTCTCTGAAATCTGGTTTTATGTCCTCCTCCCACCAGACAGTGTTTCATTCTTTGAGTCTAAGACGACTCCACAGCACCTATGAGCATTCAGTAGTCTGTAAAACAAAACATTCCTGCGAGATGTGTAACCTTCCAGGCTGGGCTCTTAGACTCCTCTGACATATACCGATAGCTGCCACACCAATTCCCATCCACAACCCCCGACCCCCACCCCTGCCTTATGCTTCCTGCGTCTAGCTCTGCTCAGTCATTTTATTTGCTGTGAGTGAAGAGAACTGTTTCCTTCCTGCTGAACTGAGATGCAGCTCTCCTCTGAGGCACAGCTGCTGGACTAAGACTCTGCTTTCTGTCTACTTCCTTTGCCTAAAGGCCCAAGGGCCCCTGCCCGAGAGAGAGCTCAGCTAGAGCCTGGCATTCTCTGCTTGACTATGAGCTCACTCTGCTTCTTCAGAACAAGGTTCCTCTGCCTGGTGGGAATCAGGACAGACCCTGTTCAGGGAGAGGGCTTCAAACTAGCTTTGGGTTTAACAAGGAGCCCTACAGCTCTCGCTCCCATGGAATCCATCAGAGGTCAGTTCTTAAACTGGCCTCCCTCCGGTGAGAAGAGGAAAAAGGATCCTGCTTCCTGCTAGTGGAAGAACACTAGGGAGGATTCACAAGTCGTCCATTTGTCCCTTGGCTTCTGCAGGATGGAGATGGGAACAGACAGTGCTTCACTCTTTAGATCTCCTGAACCTTCAGTTTTGGAAACTCCTGCCATGATGTTCAGCCCTTTTCCCTGTTGGCTTGTTGAACTAATGTTTTACTGTTTTGAGTAGTTTTAGTGTTATAGACTGAATTGTATTTCCCAAAAATATGTTTTGTAAATCTTATCCTCTTTGTCTGTGGTTATTGTGGTGCTGTAAGATAAGCACTGAACACAGTCTGGCAGTTCAAACCTATCAGCTGCTCCTCAAAAACTCTATACAAGGTCAGTATGAGTCAGAACTGACTCAATGGCACTTAACAACACAGCAACAAGAATATGCATTTGGGAATGGCAGATCTTGGTTATGCTGCTGAGGAGCATTAGTGCAGGGCACATGGTCAGCCCGCCTCTTCTGAGATAGAACGGAACAAGTGAGCAAGCAGATCCCCTAGGAGCAGAAGCTCTGATCTGAAGAGACAAAGCCCTTTCCCTACCACGCTCCTCGCTCGAGCCAACAGCGATGGAAAGCCTTACTCTCAAGCCAGTGCCCTGAGTTGTGAGAGAACACATGTGTGGGTGCTAACGCTCCATGTGTGGTGTGTCTGTGACGGCGACACCTGAGAATGAAGACTATCAGGTAGTAGGGAACGGCAAGTTTGTGATCAGGTTTACTCCTCCACCTTTCTCCAGAAATCAAATCCATTTAAGAGTCAGAAAGTCAGACTTATTAGGATCCTGTGAGGGAGATGGAGCTGGGTGGCTGGAGTGACAAGGTGTTCATGGAAGCCTGGGGAGAAGTATTTCCTGATACAGCAAGGAGGTACCAGTGTCACGTGCTGAAAACAGGTCATCAGAAAATAAGGGCTTTGAAATGCACACTGGTGTTAGTGACAAGACATGAAGACGCCAATACCAATACCAAAGGAAACCATTCTGTGAGAACGACACTCCAAGCAACAGGGACTCTCCTCATTTTGGCTAATGAAGCACGAGCCATACTGGAGGTATGGTTAGTGTTACAGAAGAAAAATTCATTATTCAAAAAGATGCCACTTATAGCTGTTGAAGAGAGGGGGCAAAACCCCCAGAGACCATGAAGAACATGAAGTTTGAAGCTATGTGATTGGTGGACCTTAGACTATTTTCATGGTGCCCAGGCCATTGGGAGATGCTGACCATACTTGGGCTTTCTGAGTACTACATTCAAGTCACTGCTTCTCCCCAGTGATTACTTATCTATAGGCACTTTTGAGAGCTATGCAGGTTTCACCCCAATTATTTGCTACTGTATTTTAAATATAAACACATTTTAGAGATTTCTAAAATAATACTGCTTCCTAGTAAGTTCTAGACTCCTGGGGTGGCACTGTGGTGTGAACCACAAGGCCGGTACTTCAAACCTCGGTAACACTATACAGGGTTGCTATGAGTCCAAACAGACTCTATGGCACTTACGACAACAACAACAACAAACAACCTAATAAAGTTAAAAATTTTAACTTCAAATAATAAGAACATTTTTTCACGAAATAGCAAAGTTTAGCCTTTTAAAAGTTAACTATTCATTTCTGATTACCACAGACTCTGGGTACCGTCCTCTGAGGTGTTCTAAAACCTCTGCTCTCTTTTGCTGGCGCCTTCCCTCATGGTTATCAATCCCAGCATTCTGTAGTTCACTTCCAATACGATTATATTCTTCATTCACTTCAGACATTCTTGACTTTGCTTTTCCAATTTCATCCCCTAGGATTTCCTCTTGTTGTTTTTTCTCTTTCAAGCTATCTCTATACAGTATAACAACAGCAACAACAACAAAATCAGAGTGAAAAAAAAACTGACCAAGATTTAGGAATGACGTGATACAACAGCCTCAGGTCTAGCGCTATGGAGGAAGACTGCAGGACTCTATCAACTTTTAAAGCATAAAAAAAATACACTAAAATAAACCCAATGCCAACTATGGGCAAAAGAGATTCTGACTGTTCTTGTTGGTTCAAAAGATACAGAATTCTGGATACTGAGGATGTACCATCACTGCCACCAATACTACTACTAGGAGCTTAATAAGAAGCTTAATGTTAATTTTAAATACACTCTTAGCAGCAGGACATCTAGGGCATATACATTTGGATGATGTGACTAATTACCTGTATTATAACATGGCAACACCAGAAGGAAGCTTTATGCTTTATCCATGTCAAGCATTTAGAGGTCCCAAACTTACATATTCTACTTACCATGTGGTTCCTCATAAACTTTACTATATACTGTGAAGTGAAAGACCATGGGGAAGGGAGAGCGTTAGGACAGAGTGGGAGCACTCATTTGATGTATGGCGATACAGCAGACCCTGGAGATGGAAGGGCCACGAGGACTTTTTCTCTGTACGTACCTGCATGTCTTGGTATACTCCTCCAACTTTTCTATTTTTTTCTGATGGTCTTCTATTTGTTCTTGTATCTGGTTTAAATTTCCCTAAAATAGAAAATAAGATTTGAAATCAATTACAGCACATCCAAACCAATATAGTTGACTATGTTTCACTATGCACCAAAAACTTAATGATATTGGTGGTGGTGGTTGTTGTGTGCCATGGAGTCAGTTCTAATAATATTGGTACAATGCTGTCTATTTGAAATATATCCAGTATCACCATATGAAAGTACCCTTTTTTATTTTTGAAAAGACAGTGCAGTATAGTTTTGAAGTTATGCAAATCCTGGTTCAAATTCTGGCTCCAACATTTATGAGACGTCTAATTTTCAAGTTCAGTCTGCTAACTTCAAACTCCAAGAGGATTCTTTTCAAATACCTATCTCTACATAGGTTTTATCAGTCCCTCAAATGATTTTGTTCAATAAACTATTCACTGGCTAATGGGTGCTGGCAACTAGAACTATAATAATGCACAAATTAGAGTATCTAACCTCAAGGGTGGTGGGAGAGACAAACCAGTGAATTACTCCAGCAGAGAGTGGGTAAGTGTTACAACAGTCCAGAACCTATAGGACATTTCGTAGGCTTGTGGGAAGGACTTCATAAAAGTCTACCTCTGTTCACTTTACCAGAACCCTGGCATGGTGCTGCGGGTTAATGCGCTGGACTGCAAGGTCGGTTTGAACCACAAGGTTGGCAGGTTCAAGCTCACCAGCTGCACCATCCTCACAAACTCTATGCAGGGTTGCAATGAGTCAGAAGCGACTGGACAGCACTTAACAACAGTTCACTTTATCATAAATCCAAATGTTGCTACCAGTTAGTTTCCTATCTTTACCCCATCAGTATCCACAGCAAGATCAATCTGTCTTATCCCTTTACTAAATAATCTAAAACTCGGAGTGTACATGCCAGTCACCACACCTACTGTGTCAGGTGTCAGTTACAAAACTGAAGAAAACACAGCTCCTTTATCAAGTTTGAAAATGAGGGTCCCCATACTGAAGTCTTACTATCTAAACAATGATTTCTATCCAAGAGAAAAAGAGTCAAGATACATCCAGTATAAACTGGATACATCCACCTCTGTGTCTGAACACAAGCAAGTTCCTGGGCTTTTCCTGTGCCAGATGAGTACCATGGTGGCTGTCACTTTACACGCTAGTTAGGCCTCAGGAATCACCACCAGCTATGCAAAAGGGCTCAAGCACAGCTTAGGTTGAAGAATATTTGTTGTT
>NW_006408615.1:5950584-5952941 GCF_000296735.1 Chrysochloris asiatica | reverse complement strand
TTTCAGCAAGAAAGGTTGTATCATCTGCATATTGAAGGTTGTTAATGAAGAATATACTATACTGCAAAACATTCATACTTTTAGGTCACCAGAGAAAAGAAGGAATTAGGCTCTTGTCTTTTCATTGTCCTGAAAGAGGTGTACCAAGGGCTGGGTGCACCACTGGACACATTGTTGTTGTTATTAGGCAACTGTGACATGGTTTCAACTCTAACCCACTGTACAAGAGAATGGAATACCATTTGGTCCCACGCCATCCTCAGAACCAGCGCTATGCTTGAGCACAACCTTGCAGCCAATGTCAATCCATCTCATTGAGGTTGTGGCTGTGTGCCATGGAGTCTGTTCCGACTCATAGCGACCCTGTACAATGTTTCTGAGGCTGTAAATCTTTATGGGAGCAAAACGCTTCATCTTTCTCCAGCCGAGGAGCCCCCTCTTTTTCACTGACCCTCCACTTTATCAAGCATGATGGCCTTCTTTCTCCAGGGACTGGTCCCTCCTCATAATATATCCACAGTACATGAGGTGAAGGCTCACGATCCATGCTTCTAAGGAACATTCTGGCTGCACTTCTTCAAGAAAGATTTGTACATTCCTCTGCAGTACTTTTTTATCAGCACCATAGTTCAAAGGTCTTAATTCTTCAGTCTTCCTTAATCACTGCTGGGACACATAATGGGTGATAACTGAACTACCTTGGTCCCAGACCAGGTTCCAGATTTGGGATGCCAGTTGATAATGCAAACTGTGTGGTAAAGCCAAATACTGCCTAGCACCAGAGGACTCAGGAGTTGTGGAAAGTTATAGCCCCTCATGTCTAGAAAGGGAATCCCCAGTCCCGTGGCAAACTGAGTTTTGGTTCAGCTCTTTTCCATTTCTCCACCAGGGTATTTGCCTTCTAGACAAAATACAACAACAATCCAACCAACATTACTAACACCTACTAAGCTCAAGGTTCAATAGTGGACATGACTGTGCATGTTCAGAAGCGTGTTGTTCAGTGCAGCTATAACAAGAAGTAATTTTTGTTTCAACTGATAAAAAGCCCTTAGATATTTACAGATAGAAACAATGCTTAACCAGAGAGCTCTTTCTTGTTAGTATGATGGGGAGAAAAGGAGGGTAAGGAAAGGCCTTATGTATGAGTAACTACAGAATTAAACTTGTATATAAGAGTTGTTGCTAGGTGCTATTGTGTCAGTTCCGACTCATGATGACTCTATGTACAACAGAAGTACAAGCTGCCAGGTCCTAAGCCATCTTCACAATGGCTCTGCTTGAGTCCACTGCTATTGTCACCGTGCCAATCCATCTCATTGAGGGTCTTCCTCTTTTTTGTTGACCCCCCATTTTACCAAACATGATGTCCTTCTCCAGGGACTGGTCCATCCTGATAACATGTACAAAGTATGAGAGAGACAAACTCTCACCATCTTTGATTCTAAGGAACAATCTGACCATATTCATTCAAAACAGATTTGTTTGCTCTTCTGGCAGTCCACGTGACTTTCTATATTCTTTTCCTACACCAATAATTCAAATGTTTTAGTCTTCTCTGGTCTTCCATATTCACTGTCCAGTTTTTACATGAATATGAGGTGACTGAAGATACCATGGCATGGGTCAGGTGCACCATAGTCCTCAAACCAAATCTTTGCTCTTGAACATTTTTAAGAGGGCTTTTATAGATATGTCTAATGCAATATGCTGTTTTATTTCTTGACTGCTGCTTTCATGAGTGTTTTTAGTAGATCCAAGCAAAACAATGTCTTTGACAACTTCAATCTTTTCTCCATTTATTATGATGTTATTTATTGGTCCAGTGGTGAGGATTTTTGTTTTCTTTACATTGAGGTAAAGAACCCATACTGAAGGCTGTGGTCTTTGATCTTCATCAGTAGACACTTAAAATCCTCTTTGCTTCTAGCAAGCAGGGTTATGCCATCTGCATATATCAGGTCGCTGATGAGTCTTCCTCCAATCCTGATGCCATGTCTTCTTGATATAATCCAATTTCTCAGATTATTTGCTCAGTATATAGACTGATTAAGTATGGTGAAAGAACCCTGAGGCACACCTTTCCTGATTTTAAACCATTCAGTGTTCCCTTGTTCTGTTCCAATGACTGCCTCTTAGTTCTGCATGAGCATGACTAAGAGTTCTAGAATTTCTGTTCTCAATATAATCCAGTTTATCATGATCCACACAGTCAAATGCCTTTGCATTGTCAATAAAGCACAAGTAAACATATTTCTAGTATTCTCTGTCTGTCAAGATCCATCTGATATTAGCAATGATTTCCCTTGTTCCACATCCTCTTCTAAATCCAGTTTGAAAATCCAGCAGATACCTGT
>NW_006408615.1:5946193-5949623 GCF_000296735.1 Chrysochloris asiatica | reverse complement strand
GTGCATCATCAACCAACCAAAGGGTATTTACCCTGCAAGCCTGCCCCCTGGTCATCAGCACACAGTCTCTCTCCCTCTCTGGGTCTAGAGTCCTCAGCTGCTCCATCTCTCCACGTCATCATCTTTGCCTCCATCTCTGGCATCACTGCTTCTCTGGGTAGGGTCTCACACTCTGCTCTTCTCCCTTGATGGGTCCAAGGACCTCGGCTCCTGGACTGCATCAGTCCCCCACTTTTGCTACAAAATGTCTACCTTTACATTTCCAACCCTCACAGTCAGTCCTGGTAACAATTATTCACCATTGTACCACAAGGGACCTATTCCTATCTCCTTTCATTAGCCCCACCCAGGCAGATTGAATACTACTCAGTGGCGATTCTACCTTCCTCTGCACCCTCTGGATCTAGGCTCCCTCTTGTAAGCCAGTCACTTCTTGCCTTTGTAGCCTCCCCATTTTGGGTGTCCAAGTTGCCTATCCCTGTCTACTCTGTGTATGGAGGGGGATCCTCACTGTAAAGATTTGTTCCTTCTTTTGAGCTACTGCATCCATAGTTGTAGGTCAAGTTCATCAAATTGTATCAGGTTACTCTTTTTTTCCCCTTTTTTCTTCTAGTTGATCATACAGTCATTGAAGCCAGGTCAAGTGGCTATTATTTGCACATGTGGGTGTTCTTATGCATATGCCCTCTCTTCTTATCAGCTGGACGCTTCATTCACCACTCTAGTCCTCTGTGGCTATGTCACTGACTCTGGGCCCAAGAGTCCCCCAGGTCTTGCCACACTGCTAGCCAACCAGGTCTCCACCCAGGTTCACAGGAGTTTATTGAACGTTGTGGAGCTTAGCTCACAGCTTCATTGCTGTTTTTCCCTCACTTCTCCTTATCGGTGACGAACATGGTCACCAATCAGAGGGCATGTCTGCTCATGTATTCCCATTGAGTCTTAGTCTTGGAAGGGGGTTTGCCCTGAGGGGACCCGACCACTTGCCTTGATGTCTCCTGGGCGAGCAACTTGCAATAATCACTCAAACTGCCTATATTGTTTTGTATTTTTCCTGTTGGTCTTTTTTTCAAGAAATATCTTCTGTTCTTCTAGTTGCTCCAGGCTGGTCTGCTTGTCCTTTCAAGCAGAAATTTTTACACCCCAGAAGATTCTGGGTGAGGTTCAGGATTCCACCTATGGTCTTATGGAATGCAGAGGCTCTGCAGGAAGCCTCCTTCACTGGGCACACTGTAGCCTCATTTTAGGTATTCCAATCAGTTATAGGCAGAAGACAGACTTACAAGTTTTCTATGGTGATATTTCTGACTATTCGTTTCTCTCCTTATCAAGTGTCTATTTTATAATGGTATGCCAGGGAAACCAAGATTCAAAAGACAGCCAAGAATCTTAACATTATTTTCCCCCTTTTGCCCATTCCAACCATGTCTCAATCCCTGTATCCCAGAGCCCTGTTGTTCCAAGGTTGTGCATACATCATTATTTACCTCTGGCTCACTTAGCCCATGCAAACCTGCCTAATTGTTTTCCCATCTGCCTTGTTCTTCCATTCCCCTTCCCTAGCACCCAAACTATCCTGTGTCTATACCCGCCCCATACTCCACCTTCCCCTCCCTCCCCTCACCCCATGCCCCACATCCCGGTAACCAGGATTGAATCCCCCAACCCCTTTAGTATGGGTTCTTTTTCTTAGTCTTTTACAGTAGTGGCCCTGTGCAGTATTTCTCCTTTTGCGACTAATTTCACTCAACATGTCCTCAAGGTTCATCCTTACTATGTCTTCTTGAGCTGCTCTTTGAAATTTTCTGTTCAGTTCTTTTACTTCCTCAATTCATCCAGTTACTTTAGCTTCTCTATGGACAAGAGAATGTTTCAGTGTCTTCTGACATGCCTTTGGTCTTTCCTTTCTTTCCTGTCTTTTAAAAGATCTTTTGCTTTCCCCTGGATATTTTACACTCCCACATTTTCCTGGTGGCTTAGAAATGACAACAGTGTGTGTGTAGTAACTGTGACCATAGACTCGAGCAGAAGTTGGAGGAGTGTGGGATTTTTAGGACTGGACCTACGGCATATGAGTTCCCTTAGCTTCTGTTTTTAGGGTATCTGGAGAGTTCTAAGGACCTGGTGGTGCTGTGGGTAAAGTATTGAAATACTATACAAAAGACCTGTGGTTCAAACTCACCAACTGCCCTATGGGAGACAGATGAGGCTGTCTGCTCTGTTAAGGATTTACCGTCTCCGACACCCCATAGAGCAGTTCTACTCTGTCTTACAGGGTCACCCTGAATTGGAATTGACTCAATGCCATTGGGTTTGGGTTTTGGGTTTTTTTTGCAGGGGTGGTGGTGGCAGGAAGGCCCAGATAGATTGCAACGGCACTGGGGCCTAGTGCAGGAACCTACTGTTTCAATTCTATATTCATTTTATTCTGCAGTTTACTCTTTGTATTAATATTCTCACCTGTAACATGGGAATAAAAATGATTTATTGCATCTGAAAACAAAAAATATCTTTTGCTTTCTTCATGAATGATGTCCCTTATTTCATCCTACAACTCTGGTCTTGGGTCATTTAATGTCTAATTTATCAAATCTGTTCTTGAGATAGTTTGTATAATCAGATGGAATATATTCAAGGTCATATTCTGCCCTCATGGACTTCTTTTAATTTCTTCAACTTCAGCCTGAACTTGCATAAGAACAACTGATGGTGTGCTCCACAATCTGCCCCTAGCCTTGTTTTTGCTGATATTGAACTTTTCCACTGTTTCTTTCCACAGATGTAATCAATTTGATTCTTGTGTATTCCAACTGGTGAGGTCCACATATACACACATGTATAGTCAGTTGCCTTTTATGTTGTTGGAAAAATATATTTGTAATGAAAAAGTCATTGGCTTTGCAGAATTCTGTCATGCAGTCTCCAGCATCATTTCTATCACCAAGGCCACATTTTCTAACTACTGATCCTTTCTCTGTGTTTCCAACTTTTGCATCCATCACCAGTAATTATCAATACATTTTGACTGCATGTTTGATCAATTTCAGACTGACATTCTTCAATTTCACCACTGACTTCAGTAGTTGTTATGTATATTTGAATAAGAGTGGTACTAACTGAATTTCCATGGACATTCACCTTTATAATGGTACTTCTTTGCATCTCTCAATATATCTAATCTTTCCCTAACCCCACTGGGGAAACAATATATAAGACTAGATTTGATTTTCTTTGAATCTTTCCAGGGTCTTGCACAGCCAGGCAATGTAATGATGCTTACTGAATACACGAATGAAGGAACTGTCTAGTCTTATACCATAAAACAGCACCTAAATAATAAGAGGTTTCACAATAGGTAATCCAGAAATGTATGACTACTTGTCTATGCTTGTTGTAAATCAATTTATGTATTGAAAAGGTAACATAAAAA
>NW_006408615.1:5943887-5945538 GCF_000296735.1 Chrysochloris asiatica | reverse complement strand
TCAAGTTCAATGGCCGCTCCTCAAAAACTCTATCCAGGGTCACTGAGTTGGAACCAACTCAATGGTACTTAACAATAACAATATCCTAAATTGGATATTAATGCACCAATTAACATATCACTTCAAGTAATCAAGTTCTCTCCTGTCAATTTAGTGATCATGTAAGGTCATGTATATCTAACCTTAAATTTTTTATAAGATGTATGAGAAGAAAAACAATTATTTTTAAAATAACCCTAAAGGAGCAAGCATAAATTAGTATAATTTGATGAACTGGACCTTCGCTTATGGATCCAGTCACTCAAAATTCCAACGCAAATGGAAGGATTCTTCATATCAGAGGTTAAACTTGTCTCCTCAGTACACTGGGTTGATATGGATGGGCAACTTAGACATTGGCTATCAAAATGCAGGGCAGGATGTGGGGGATCTGGGACATAAAGGCACCAAGTGGCTGGCTAACAAGCCTTCATGAGTGTTTTAGTTTCAGTATGACGGGGATAAGATAAAATCCCCACTGAATAGTCTTCCTCTTTTCAAATTGGATCTGGTGAAAGGGGGTAGGGGATAATTGGGATAGGATTTTGATATTCAATTGTAATTGTTATCAGGATTAATGATTTGCAATTGTCACAAATATAGAAGAATGTGTAACCAAAAGTGGGGGGGAGTAGTTAATTTTTCATTTCAGGAACAGAGAAGCCTAGGACCAGCAAGAGGGAAGAACATAAGTGGAGTGTGAGATCCTAACCAGAAAAGCAGCAACGAAGAGATGGTGGCAGAGGCAATAGCATAGAGAAAGCAGCTGAGGATTCCAGGCCCAAGGACTGAGAAAAGCTGTGTGCTTGCAGGCAGAAGGTGGGCTTACAATTGTGCCCTTTGGACATTTAAATTAATATATATTTTTTGTTTTGCATGTGTATATAAAACAAAGCAAAAAAAAAAAAAAAAGGAATAGAAATACTGTTAATTGATAGTACATGGAGGGGATTGTAAAATATTTGTTTTATGTAACTGGTAATCTGCCCTGTCAACCTTTACTCAATTTACAATAAAAACTTTAAAAAGAAAGGGAAAAAAACCCCAACAAATTATAATGAATTATCTTTTATTACAGTGTGATACCATGTAATCTTGTTAAGTATTTTCTAGGCGTTCAATGAATTCATCAGCATTACAGTGCCCTCCAGAGTCCCGGGTGGTACAATCATTTAATGCACTTGAGTGCTAACCAAAGGTGGGACCTTCATTTCTATGTCCTCAAAACCGAAAACCCTGGGAACACTTTTCTCCTCTCATAGACACAAGATTGTCATGCGTCACAGTTGACTCTGTAACTGATTTGGTTATAAAGATTGCACATCTTAATCTAAAGATTAAAATTAGATTCTTCTTGCAGGTCTACATTCCTATAATTTAGCATCCTAAGGATACTATCGGCTTCCTGGTGTGGTGCTGTAGGATCAGCACTGGACAGTGAACCACAAGGTCGGCAGTTGACACCCACCAGCTGCTCCCTGGAAACCCTATACGGGGTCTCTATGAGCCAGAACTGACTCGACGGCGCTTAACAACAATGATAGTATCGTCAAATATCTGAGAGAGTGGTCATCCTTTAAAGTTGTACCAATGAAAAGGAGAAACTGAAATG
>NW_006408615.1:5941453-5942502 GCF_000296735.1 Chrysochloris asiatica | reverse complement strand
GAGGCCACGATGGCCAAACTTCGTATCTCATACTTCGGACATAGGGTGGAGGTCAGAGCCTAAAAAGAGGAAGACCCCCAGTGAGATGGATTGGCAAAGTGGCAGCATCAATGGGCTCAAGTGTGGCAATGATAGTGAGAATGGCCCAGTGTTTTGTTCTGCTGTGCATAAGCTTGCAATGAGTCGGTACCGATTCAATGGCACCTAACAACAACAACAAGGGTTAACCAGGGTTTCTGGAAACTCAGCTGAGCTTCCAGACTAAGGGAAGGAATGATGGAAGACAGAAAACATTAATGAATAACAGTAGAACACTGTCAACAAATATCATCAGAATACAAAATATTGAAACATGACGAATAGCACCAGAATATTGTCAGATATAGAGTCAGAAGCTGACACCCTCCGGTTGGACGGCACTCAAAATACGGTTGGGAAGAGCTGCCTCCTCAAACTAGAGCAGACTGTGATGACACAAATACTTTTTGGGACATCCATTTGTGGATGGGGCACAACTCAAAATGATCAACAGCTGTAAAAATCCATTAATAATCAGAACATTGAGTGTACAAAGTATGAATCTAGGAAAATTGAAAGTTGTCAAAAATTACATGGAGCACACGTTGAATTTGACAATCATATGATGTACTACACCAGGAATGATAAATTGAAAAGAAATGGCGTCACACTCATCATAAAAAAGAATATTTGAAGATCTTGAAGTATAATCTGAAGATCCTGTCTGTGATAGGATATTTGAAGATCTTGAAGTATAATCTTGAAGATCCTGTCTGTGATAGGATAATATCCAGTGGTGCTGTATGATAAGCACTAGACTGCAAGATTGATTTGAACTGCAAGGTGGAGGTTTAAACCTACCAACCGCTCCTCAGAAACCCTATACAGAGTCACCATGAGTAGGAACCAACTCAACAGCAGTTAACAACCAGTGGAAAAGTTCATATCATAAATAAAAACAAGGCCAGGTGCAGAATGTAGAACAGACTATCAATTGCTCATATGCAAATTCAGAGCTGAAGAAAGTTAAA
>NW_006408615.1:5940403-5941165 GCF_000296735.1 Chrysochloris asiatica | reverse complement strand
TGAAGGATTTTATGGAGCCAACTCAACGGCACTTAACAACAACAACATGGGCAAAATGTTGAATGACACCAAGTGCATCAAAAGAAGACAGAGGAAATACAGAGTCACTGTACCAAAAAGAAATGATCGATACTCAACCATTTCAAGAGGAGCATATGTTCAAGAGTCAATGGTACTGAAGAAAGAAATCTGAGGTGTAGTGAAGGCAAAGAACAAGGCTTCAGGGAATTGATGGAATACAAATGGAAATCTTTCTGCAAACTGATGCAGCACTAGAGGCACTCACTCATCTATACCAAGACATTTGGAAGACAGCTACCTGGTCAACTGATTGGCAGAGATCCACATTGGTGCCCATTCCAAAGAGAAGTGACCTAACGGAATGTGAACATCATTGTATAATGTCATTAATACATGTAAGCAAAATTTTGCTAAATATAATGAAAAAACAGCTGCAAACATTACACTAAAGGGAACTGCAAGAGGTTCATGCCAGATTTAGATGAGGACGTGGAATGAGAGTTATTGCTGACGTCAGATGGATCTTGGCTTAAAGTAGAGAATAACAGAAACATGTATACTTGTGCTTTATTGATTATGCACAAGTTTTTGGCTATGTGGATCATGATAAGCTATGGATAACATTGCAAAGAATTGGTATCTGGAACACTTAATTATGTTCATAAGGAACCTGTATATAGATCAAGAGACAGTTGGTTCAAACAGACCAAGAGAATATGAATGGTTTAGTCAGGAAAGGTG
>NW_006408615.1:5926341-5938134 GCF_000296735.1 Chrysochloris asiatica | reverse complement strand
AGGATTGGAGGACGACTTACTATAAACCTGTGATATGTATATGAGACAACCTTGCTTGCTGAAAGAGAAGAAGGCTTAAAATACTTACTGATGAAGACCAAAGACCACAACCTTTGGTATGAGTTGAAACTCAATGTGAAAACAAAACTTCTCACCACTGGACTAATAAACAACATTAAGATAAATGGAAAAAAAGACTGAAGTTGTCAAAGTCTTCATTTTTCTCAGATCAACCATCAACACCCATGGAAGCAGTAGTCAAAAAATCAAACTACATATTGCATTAAGCAGATCTGCTGCCTAAGACCTCTTTAAAGTGTTCAAGAGCAAACATGTCAGTTTGAGGACTATGGTGCACCTGCCCCAAGCCATGATATTTTCAGTAATCTCATATGCATGGGAAAGCTGGACAGTGAATAAGGAAGAGCATAGAATTGATGTCTTTGGGTTAGTGTTGGAGGAGAATATTAAAAGTACCAAAAGAGCAAAATCTATGTTGGAAGAAGTACAGCTAGAATGCTCCTTGGAAGCCAGGATGGCCAGACTTCGTCTCTCATACTTTAGAAATATTATCAGGAGGGACCAGTCCTTGGAGAAAGACATCATGTTTGGTAAAGTGGAAGGTCAGCAAAAAAGAGGAAGACCCTCAATGAGATGGAATGGCTCAGTGTAGCAAGGGTTGTGAGGTTGGTGTAGGACCAGGCAGTGTTGTGTTCTGTCGTGCATGAGATCGCTACAAGTTGGTATCGACTGGACGATACCTAGCAACAATAAAAACACTGCTTACTTATATAATAAATAAATTGGTTGAAGAGCTGAAACTGCAGAATTCCCAATCATTGCTGTAGATACTCCACTGGGGCATTAACAGTCTACTCCTAAAGCGTGGGCTGAGCATAGGGACTTCCTTCGAAAGAGGGCAGTGTGGAACAAGTGACAAAGGGTAGCTTCCTCAAGGAGAAAGCTGACAAACACCTCAGCCAAGTGATCAAGATCAGTATCAATAGCATTAAGTCATTAATATTGTGTTATCTATAATATAGGAGTCCTGGTGTGGCACTGCAGGTTAATGCGCTGGACTGAAAGCTCGGTTTAAACTGCAAAGTTGGTGATTCAAGCTCACCAGCCACTTCTCAGAAGCCGTATACAGAGTCGTGATGCGTCGGAACCGATTCAACAGCATTTAACACCAATAACAATATATGATGGATCACAGCGGCTCCACACCATAAGCACAGAACTGTGAACCACAGGTCCACGGTTTGAGTCCACCAGCCACTCCATGTGAGAAAAATGAGGCTTTCTGATCCCAGGAAGACTTAAAGCCTCAGAAACCCTACACAGGGTTGCTGTGAATCAGAACTGATTTGACAGCACTTAACAACAATCATGTATGTTGGTACCCTTGGTATAATGTGATGAGAATGGCACTTTACCTCTGTGGTCCTTGTGCCCAAACCCCATGTTGTTGTTAAGTGCTGTCGAGCCAGTTCCGACTCACAGCAACTCTGTATAGGGTTTCTGAAGAGCAGCTGGTGGGTCTGAAACGCTGACCTTGTGGTTTACAATCCAGTGCTAATCCCATAGCATGAGAAAATCATCAGCTACATCCCGATTGAGGGACATTATAAAAAATGTCTGAGCAGTACTCCCCAGAGCTGTCACAGTCACCACAAAGAAAGCTGAAGAAAGGGTTACAATCAAGAGGAGCCGAAGGAGATGTGATAGCTGAATGGAGTGCGGTCTCCTGGGTCAAACAAAGGACACTGAGGGAAATGTAAGAAAATTAGAATAAAGTATGGACTTTGGTAAGCAATAACATGTAAATAGGGGAAACATAGGAGGGAAAACTGGGTGTCAGACATATGGAAATTGCCTCTACAATCTTTCAGGAAATCTAACACAGTAAACTAAAAAGCTTACTACAAAATCAACTCTCAAAGTGTTACTTAAATTTTTAATTTTCTATCAGATAATCTACATAACAGCCAACTACTAATACCTATGTTTAAAAACTCACTTTAATTCTTTTTCCGTTTGTTGTACTTGTCTAGTTAACATTCCGTGTTCCCTCTTCTTGGCTTTAACTACATCTTCCTGATGAGAAAGTGACTCTTTTGTGACACCCAACTCCCTATTCGAGTGCTCTAACTCAATGCTCAGAAAACGAATTTTTCTCTCATTATGATATAGTTGGAAGAGCTGCAGTTGTATCTTGTTCATTTTCAGTTCATCAAGAAGACTCTGGTAACGGTCTGCCTATAAAACAGTATAATTCAACAGTAGTTAACAAAGAAAACATTTGTTTGAAAACTTTTTATTATACATGGAATGAAGGTTTACAGAGCAGATCATTGATTTTGCATTCAGTTCATACATCTCAATTCTCTCAACATAACATCATTCACCCCATTGCCTCCCTGTGGTTCCTGTTTCTACTTCTCTTGCTTTCCTAGCCCTTCCAGATTTTGCCCTTGGGTCAACGCTGCCTTTTTCATCTCAGCTGCTTGATGATGCTAAAGTGGGTGTGCCTCACTAGTATTACAGTATCCCGTATGCTGTTGATGTGCCAATGAGTTGGTTCTGACCCTAGTTAGCCTGTATAGGGTTTCCAAGAAGTGGTTGATGAGCTTGAGCCGCCAAAGGATCAAACCGACTTACAGTCCAGCACATTAACCCATAATACCACTTCAGGACTTCATACAGGTAGTCAGGAACTATCTGTAGAGTCAGACTCATAGCGACCCTGAATAAGGTTTCCAAGGCTCTCATGTTTATGGGAGTAGAAAGCCTCATCTTTCTCCCTCGGAACGGCTGGTAGGTTCAAACTGTTGACCTTGAGGTGATCAGCCCTATTCGTAACTACTAAGCTACCAGAGCTCCTTACAGACCTAATTTCTTGGCTAAAAATTGAGCCCATAAGTCTAGTGACTCACTCTCTCAAGGTGTTTTATTTTTGCCCTGTGGCGCTATGGACCTCTGGTGTGGTGCTGTGGACTAATGCGCTGGACTGCAAATTTGGTTTGAACGGCAAGGTTGGTGGTTGAAGCTCACCAGATCAACCCTATACAGGGTTGCTATGGGTTGTAACCAACTCGATGGCACTTAACAACAAACGTGGCGCTATGAAGTCCTGGGTTATGTGGTGTTATGAAGTGGATTAGGTGAACTGCAAAGTCAATCTGAACTGCAAGGTCAGATGTTCAAGTTCACCAGCCACTCCTCAGAAACCCTATACAGACGGGGTTGCAGTGGGTCAGAATTGACTCAACGACACTTAACAACAAAACATTAATAAGGAGTCCTGGTGTGGCGCTGCGGGTTAATGTGCTAGACTGCAAAGTTGGTTTGAACAGCAATGTCAGTGGGGGTCTCTGAGAGTCAGAACCAACTCGAGGGTACTTAACATTTAAACTGACGTTTCACAAATGCAACTATTATCTCAACAAATGGTACTGAATGAAGCACTTCTAAAAGACATTGGTAAGGAAAGGACTTTGCTCATATACTCGGCAGTCTGTTGCCATGACATTGCTACCCTTGATCCTGGCCCCAATTCTTGTTATGATCGGTGAGTTTGGTAAGTCCATTAACATTTCTGGCATCACTTTCCTCACTTGTAAACTGAGGAACATCATCTGACTTGGAGGGTACCTAGCAGCTTTAAAATTCCATGATTCCAGGTAAAATTCCTGCTTCAGGATGTATCTTTCAGCTAATAGAATTACTTAAGTTCCATATCGTATATAGACATATTGTCCGGAGGAAACAGTTGCTGGAGAGAAAGGTCATGCTGGGTAAGGTGGAGGGTCAGAGAAAAAGAGGAAGACCCCCAGCGAGATGGATTGGCCAGGTAGCATCATTGATGGACTCAAGTGTGGCAGCGGTAGTGAGGTTGGCCCAGGATCGGACATTGTTTCGTTCTGCTGTGCATGGGGTCACTATGAGTCGGTGCCGACTCGATGGCACCTGACGACAACATCACCATATCATGTATGGGAAGGAAGAATTGCCTGGTTGTGCTATTAAAGGGAAGGCTGCCTTTAGAAAGCCTCTCCTCGTCAGTGATGTGCTCCAAGTCACAGCAAGCAGATGCCAGGAGGCAGTAAAAATGCTTTAGGAAGGTGGACGGTTCTAGCTCTCCTTGTACTGTTTGTTGTTGTTATTGCTAAGTGCCATCAAGTCGGTTCTGACTTATAGTGACCCTGCATAGGGTTTCTGAGGAGTGTTCAAACAGACCTTGAAGTTGAGTGCTTATCCTACAGTGCCACACCAGGACTACTTGTACTGTTTAGAGTTCTGCAATTCTCCATTTTCAGTAAGCTGTCTCCATGTTATTAATACCATAGCCTGACACCACTGACAAAACAAAGGACATGCATACTTTATGCTGCCCAGAGTCCTGGTGAGACTCTGTGGGTTAATGTGCTGGACTGCAAAGTCGTTTGAATTGCAAGGTCAGCAGCTCAAGCTCACCAGTCACTCTGCAGAAACCCTATACAGGGTTCCTATGGGTCAGAACTGTGCTGATGGCACTTCACTACAACAACTATATACAGCAGTGCCTGCTCCACAAGCTGGGAATAGTGGACAAGGCAGTCAGGGTCCCTTCTCTTTTAAAGCTTATAGTCTGGTGTGTGTGTGTGTGTGTGTGTGTGTCTGGGGGGGGGGTGTTCTCATGTAGCAATGTAAAACAGGCACTGTACTGCTAGCCACAAGGTTAGCTGCTCCTTGGAAACGCTATATAGGGTTGCTATGAGCTAGAATCGATTAAACAACACTTCATGACAGCATTCTGGTGGGAGGAGCTGGACATTAAGCAAGCAGACAAAGATCATTTCATACAGCAACACGTGCTACAAAAGGAAACAAAAGAGGGTGGCATGATAGCATGAGGGAAAGGAGTTAGGTTAGATTGGGGGCTGGACTACAAAGGCCTATCTGAGGTGAAGGCTTTTGAATCAAAATTTGATTCAGTCACACACAAATCCGGCACATAGGGACTGAGGCAGAGGGAATAGCCAAAACCAAAGCCCCTCCACCACCACTGCCCACCGCCTTTTCAGTGAGTTGACATGTGCACTGACTCAAAGGAAAGTAGAACTGCTCGGCATGAGTACAGATCAAGGCAGTAGCACTACACTGTACTAGTCTAGGGAGTCATCGCATTCTGTACTGCCACACCCATGGGGATAAAGGTAGCTGCACTGAAGAATGGACTCCACGAAACAGTAAAGCCATTAGGTGCGTTTAAGCTGGACCTTTACATACGTGTCTTTTGAGTAATGTAGGAAGTATGCATAAAGTACTTTTGCAGCCTACTTAGATATGATGGATGGGTGTCTTCAGGGAAAGCACTTGCATGGCCGAGTTGAGCTGCTAGCTGAACAGTCACTTTTCTTAATTGGTTAATGTTGTTAACTGCTGTCAAGTCGGTTACGACTCATAGAGACCCTGTTTAGGGTTTCTGAGGAGCAACTGGTGGATGTGAACTGCTGACCTTGTGGTTCACAGTATAGTACTGATCCTACACACCAGGAGCCCACTTTTATTAACCCACATAAGCATTTCTTTGAATTCCTCAACCATTTTTAAAAGTGAGAAGTGGTCCAGATCCAAATTCAAGATTATTTTTAGTTGAGAAAATTGGACACCTGTACAGTTCAGGCAGTCCTGCCTCTGGGAGAAGAATAAGCTAAATGTGGGAAATAGCAAACAAATTCTCGTTAATGAATGCTGGGTCTTTTTATTATATATTACACGCGGAAGCTTCTTGGACGGAGACGTTTTTGCATCCCATAGCCGCTCGGTTACTTCATCGCGACCTTACCTCTTCTTTCTCTAATTTTGCCTGTTTGCGCTCAGCAGCTACATTCTTTTTCTTATTAAAATTGAACTGTGCATCCTCTTCAGCTTTCTGTAACTTTTTCTTTTTTTCGTCATATTCTCCTATAAACTGTCCTGAAGTGCTGATTTCTTCAAAAAACTGGGTTATTTCTTTTGGCTTTTTCACTGAAATTGACTCCACGGTTCCCTTTAAAAACAGTAAGGTTGTAGACCAACATTTTCAATATAGCACAGCAATTCTTTTCCCAAAGTACGATTGAAAGGACTACTACAGCTACTTACCTGAAAAACTAGACAGTTCCTCGCTTTGACTACTATACCTATCTTCTCCAACTCCGCTAAGTAGACAGTTCGACTCACAGGCTTATCATCAAAACGAAATTCTGAGCCTTCCCCTAAAAGAATAGACTGCTGTAGGAATTACAAGTAGTAGACACAGCACAACCATCACGGGCTTCATAGAATTGGTTTTTGTATATGAAATGGTCAGTTATGTATTTAATCAGTCTGCACAATATTGTGTTGATGATAGTGCGCTTGGGTTTTTTTTGGTTACTACTGCATGGCAGGGAGCATTCTATGGCAGTTAAAGCAAACAAAAGTCTCTGATCTCAAGGCGTGTACATCCGAGTGAAGACACACAAACAGAGATATGTGAGTAAACGTTGTTGTTGCTGCATGTCGCCAAGTCAATTCCAACACATAGCGACCTTATGTAGGTGTTCCGAGGAGTGCCTGGTAGATCTGAACACCCGACCTTGTGGTTAGCAGTCCAGTGCTGATTCTGCAGCACCACCCTGGGACTCCATGTGAGCAAACAGTGTGTGAGAAAGTGGTAAGTACTAAGGAGCAAACCCCAGCTGGGAAGGGGTGATGGAAGTCTCTGTGTAGAGGACAGGAGCTGTCATTTGAAGTAGGAGTCGCTACTCAGATGGAAACTTGTGAGGCAAGGACTTCAGAAAGCAAGAAAGTTAGCCAGTGAGCTATCTGGGTAATAAAGTGAAGAAACATTTAAATTATACATAAATTTACAAGTATACTTCTAGAATTTTCTGACTGGATTTAGGGGAGGTGGAGTCCTGGTGTAGTGCTGTAGAATAAGCACTGGACTAAAAGGTCAGTTTGAAGCACAAGGTTGGTGGTTCAAATCCACCAGCTGCTCCTCAGAAACCCTACACAGGATCACTATGCGTTGGATCCGACCCGAGGGCACTTAACAACAACAAGGTAGTATGTATACCTTAGAGAAGTTCTAAGTAGACCAGAATGAAAACAACAAAACCAAAAACCATTGAGCCTACTTACAGAGGTTCTGCATACTCCTGGCATAGACAGAAAAATAAATACACACCTTTCAATTTTATTAACGAAACAGGGATTTTATGACTAAATTTATAGAATAGAATTCCAAATATCTCATTCAAGCTGCTTTTAATGGTAGGAAAATTGTCTATACAAGCCAAATCATGCATCCTGGTGTGGCACTGTGGGTTAATGTGCCAGACTGCAAAACTGTTTGAACTGCAAGGTTGGCAGTTCAAGCTCACCAGCTGCTCCTCGGAAACCCTGTATAGAGTCACTATGGGTCGGAATCGACTCGACAGCACTTAACAACTACAAGCAAACATAGTACAAACAACTTCATGAAAGACTTCTCTGACTTGGTGGCACAGTGGGTTAAGTATTGTGCTGCTAATCAAAAGTTGTCAGCATTTCAAACCCACCAGCTGTCCTCAGGCAAATGATGAGGTGATGAGGTTGTGTGTTCCCATAAAGATTTAGTCTTAGACACCTATGGAGCAGTTAGTTCTATTATGTCTTATAGTATTGTTGTTGTTGTTAAGTGCCATCGAGTCAGTTCCGACCTATAATGACCCTGTTTCCAAGGAGCAGCTGGTGAGCTCGAACTACCGACCTTGTAATTCAAACGGCTTTGCAGTCTGGTGAATTAAAAGCACCACACCAGGACTCCTTATAGTATAGGGTCACCAAAAATTGGAATGATCTGGACGGCAGTTGGTTTCCGTCTTTGTTTTTCAGAAAAGTTCCCTCATTCATATTAATCAGATATATAGAAATAAAAACACTACTTAAGGACAGACATATTTATACAGCTATGTCTGCAGAAGGAGGTGTTCTAGTTGAGAAACCCTGTCTAACCAATAAGGGAACAAAATCTCCATTTCACTATGCCATAAAATATGCATATCATTCAAAGAAAAGTCAAGTCATCCACCGCTTGAAAAAGTAAATGACTCATAAGCAAAACTCTACACAAAAATACCTCGAATAATTCTTGTAAATGTTTTCTCCTCTCCACTCTTCTCCACATACACAATTGTGACACTTGCAAAAGAAGAGATCGGCTTTCCAATATGTGCTCCATGAATAAGTTCTTGAATATTTCTTACTCTTAAATTAGCTGTTTTTTCTCCCATTACAAAACTAAGTGCATCCATGACATTAGATTTTCCTGTCAAAGAAAAGATAGAAAGGGGGAAAGAAAAGGTCAATTCTTAATGACAAAAATCCTCACCCAGAGGCCAAGAAACCAGGTCACCAATGGAAGTGAAATGTAGTCTCAATGGTCTTGTCAATCTCCAAAGTACACGTGGCTGAACAATTTTATGTAGACCACTATGGCAAAGAACAAAGTGGTCCAAATTTAAGAATCTAAATCCCAGATTTCCTTTGTTAGGTATATTACCAAGGCGTATCACTTACCCTAACTTCTCTAAAGTTCCATTATATCTATTTCATAAACATAGAAATTACCACCTAAAGTATTGGTACCAAGATTTTCCCAAGGGCTAAAATAAGGCTGCTAAATATAACCCAGTTAGTATGAGAAGTGTTACTAGGCTTAAGACTGCTGCTATCCTTTGAAATGCTTGCTCACCAGATTGACTGGTATTTGGGAATTTGATCTCATGAGTTCCTCCCATTCCTTATTAAGAGTATCTCACTGGGCCTTAATTGCTTATGCAAACAATATGATAACATACTGAACACTTGCTTGATTTCTGAGGTCTGGAATTTTTATAAGAGTTAGGTAGAGGGTGCCTACATGAGCAGCCCACAATAAGAATATAGATACTGAGTCCCTAATAAGCTTCCTTGGTAGACAACATTCTACACGTGCTGTCACAATTAAAAATAGGAGGAATCTAGCACATGGTATGTGACCATAATGGGAAATGACTCTTAGCACCTTGTTTCCCAGGATTTCACTCCAATTGCCTTTTTCCTTTGTTGTCTCTAGTCTTTCACTGTAATGAATCATAACTATGAGTACAATCTATGCTGAGTCCTGGGAGTCCTCTTAGCTAATCCTGAACCTAGATGGCAAATTGATGTAGTATTTCCCTCATTTCAAGTTTCATAAACAGTATTATTTGGCCTTCTATTACAATGAGGTGTTATTATCTTATATCCTCTACCTTTAAGAAAGAACTGTCTTCTACAAATCACCTTGTTTTAGTACTTAATATATATGCAGCAGTAGGCAAATTTGCTGTACAAGACCTTTTTAAAGTGTTGAAGAGCAAAGATGTCAGCTTGAGAACTAAGGTGTGCCTGACCCAAGTCATGGTATTTACAATAACCTCACATGCATGTGAAAGCTGGACAGTGAATAAGGAAGACCATAGAAGAACTGATGCTTTTGAGTTATGGTGAAGGAGAATATTGAAAGTGCCATGGGCTGCCAAAAGAACCAACAGATCTGTGCTGGAAGAAGTGCAGCCAGAGGGCTCCTTGGAGGACAGAATGGCCAAACTTCGTCTCATATTTCAGACATATTGTCAGGAGGGACCAGTCGCTGGAGAAGGATACCATGTTTGGTAGGGTGGAGGGTCAGAGAAAAAGAGGAAGACCTCCAGCGAGATGGATTGGCAAAGTGGCAGCATCAATGGGTTCAAGCGTGGCATTAATTGTGAGGTTAGCCCAGGACATGGCAGTGTTTCGTTCTGTTGTGCATAGGGTTGCTATGAGTTGGTACTGACTCAATGGCACCTAACAACAACAACACATATGCAGCAACAATTGGCTAGAGGGGGGCAGTATTTGGCTGTTAATAGAAATGTTCTAACCCACCAGCTGTTCCACATGAGAAAAACGTGGTCGTCTGCTACTGTAAATATTGTTTTTGTTAAGTGCCATTGAGTTTGCTCTGACTCATAGCAACCCTGTATAGGGTTTCCGAGGAGTAGCTGGTAGGTTTGAACTCCTGACCTTGCAGTCAAGTGCTTATCCTACAGCGCCACACCAGGAGTCAGCCCATCCATAATGATTACAGTCTCAGAAACTCTAGGAGGCAGTTCTACCTTGTCCTATAGAGTGGCTGTGAGATGAAATCCACTCCCCAGCAAAGGGTTTGCTCAGGTAACTACTTACTGAATCTAACTGAATGGAAAACATGAAGGTTAAGCTGAAAACTGAACATTTTCTTCCACCCACAAAAATCAAAATTAGATTTACTAAAGACAAGCAAATGAAAATATTATCAAGTTTTGGCCAGCGGTGAAGATTTTCTACAAGCAAATGAGAACATGTCAGGTTTTGATGGGTGATGGCAAGAGGATATTATTACAAATAAAGTCACCAAGTAAATAAATTGAAGTATAACAGGAAAAATACCCACTGGCTTTAACATTATCTGAATGTGGAAGCAATTTTGTGAGATTTAAAAAATGCTCTACTAACAAGAGTTCAAATAAATAGAAGTGTCATCCACTAAAATGGCCAGGGAAGAACACCATATTGAATTGTGTGAGATACAATAGGTTACCTTATCAGGTGACTAAATACATGGTCAGCATCCAGAATACAACCATGAGGCTGTCTGCTCCCGTAAAGACTGAGTCTCAGAAACCCAAGGGGGGCTGTTCTAGAGACTCTGCCCTGTAGGTCTGCTTGGAGCTGACACCTACCAGATAGCAGTGGGGCTGGTTTGTGTAGCAAAAAGAATGTGGACAGCCAAAATTCAGTGAATCGATAAACACAAACTTTCTGTTTGGGGGACATGGTATTGAAGGCAATGATGAAATAATCTACCTTTGACTTTCCATGATTTCAAATCTCAGGGTTACCTTTCTTAGTCATTCTCAAGAGACCAGGGGCTGTGGATCCAGAGAGGGACAGCAAGGAGAATTTGTGAAGGCAGTGTTACAATAATTTTAAGATATTTCTTAAAGCCTAATAACTATTTAAAAACGAAGAAAAGTAGTAAGATTGTCTTTTCAGTTTGGCATCAGGGTTTTTTTTTTTTCTTTAAAGGGTCAAGATGCCTCAAGCAGAATCTTGAACTGTTATGTTAGGGGTAACTAATTCCTGCAGTTCAAGTATTCTGGGCAGACAGATACTCCTAAACAGCTGTAGATTACTGAGCCACCGTTATGTGATCACTGTCACATCAACACCAGTGACGGGATTTCCTGAGGACCAGGTGATGAAGGTAAATTAGGGGACTCGGATCCCATCACAGGGCAGCCAGGAGCCTGGCCAGATTTGGATTCCCAACACTGGCAAGGCCCCTCTGCCCTCAGTACCTGAGCTTCCGGATTAGAAATCAGGGTGAGTAGTGCTTGTGGGGTTGTGAGAGCTAACCACAGAGAATGGTGGCGGGAGGCCACAGGGCCATGAAGACTAGAGTCCCCGGGAGGAGACCAAGGAGCACTGAGTCTCCAGAGCATCTGCTCCCCAGAAGCTTCTGGTGACAGAAGAGGCCATGGTCACCAAGCTTCTGGTGACAGGAGATGCCTGCAGGCAGGGGTCCGGGTCTATGAAAGGTTAAAGCTGGGCCCTGGTGGGGGGTGGGGGCAGTGGCAGCCAGACAGGGAGCTTTGGGGGGTTCTGAGAGGTATAGGAGAAGGGATCTGTGGAGGCCTGAGAGGTACAGGGAGGAATGTATGGGGATTCATAGGGTGCGTGGAGGGATCTGCGGGG
>NW_006408615.1:5913872-5925404 GCF_000296735.1 Chrysochloris asiatica | reverse complement strand
GGGGCGCGCGGAGGGAGGTCTGAGGATGTGAGGAGACATCTTGGGAGTCCGGGGTGCAGGGTCTGGGCCCGCGGTCTGGGGGGCCCGGCGTTGGGGGTCGCGCTCTTTGGGTCCGTCCTCTGTGGAGAATGGAGTCGGGATCTGGGGAGCACGGTGGGTCGGCTCCGACACCAACAGCCGCGGCCCGGACTCCAGGCCGCATGGCGCCTCCCGTCCCCTGAGCTGTACTCGGTGCGCAGTGTGCCGCCGAGCGGGCGGTCGGAGCGTTTGGGGTCCCGCCGCGGGCGCCCAGTTACCGGAGCCGTTGGGGCCGATGATACAGGTAAACTTCTTGAAGGGGCCGATGATCTGACGGCCCCGCCACGACTTGAAGTTCTCCACGACCAGCAGCTCGAGGTGACCCATGACTGCGCCTCAGCTACCACCGCACACGCTGGCCGGAAAAGCGCGGGAAGCGCCTAACGTCGTGTCGTTTAGTTAGTCTCGCGAGAGGTGGCGAGCACGGCGCTGTTCCTTAGCAACCGGAGCTGTTGACGCTGGGAGCCGATAGGGCGTTCCGTTCCCTTGGCGACGTGGGGCCGCAGTTGAACTGCGGGGCTGCAGCGCAACTGGATTCCCAGCCGCCCACCCTTCTAGGGATTCAGTCAGTTGGGAGGGGCGACAGCTTGTTTTACCTGATTGTCGTCTTACCTCGCCGGCCCTAAACCCCCCGCCTCCCGCCCCGAGTTCTTAGCGACTCCCTGGAGCCATGAAGGTCGCTTTACCCAAGGACCTGGCACAAGACATTGACCTGGCCAAAAGGAGGCATGGAGAGATGTGCAGGCAGAAACGGATCTTCAACTCGAGGAACAGGCTCATCGGGGTGAGGCCCTTGGCCCCAATGGCGAGAGAAAAAGGAGATGAACTGTGAGGAGAGGAAGGTTTGAGTTTTTGATCCAGGCAGAGCTGCAGGGGTGGTGGTGGTGTGTATGATAGTTCCGTGTACTGAACTTGCAGAGGATGGGAGAGTCCTTAACAGGCCAGACTGTATAACATTTGCTTTGAAACGTGGCAAATTGAGCCCCACAGCAGGGAGGGGACTGGACGTGCTTGCTTGGAGTTAGTAACTAGACACAGATTAGAATGTGGTTCTTTCTACGAGTCGAACCAGGGGTCCTGTATTGCCAGGAACCTCCTCCCAGTATGGTACCTACATTGTGGCAACCCTGAGCCGACCTGCAAGAGATGAAGCATCACCAGAGGAGTCTTTAGTTGCTGCAAATGCTTCACTGTTAACGGAAAGGTTCAAGTGCACCTAGAAGCACCTCAGAAGAAAGTCCTGGTAATCTACTTTAAAAAAAAACAAAGCAGCCACTGAAAATCCTATAGCGGACAGTTCCCTTCTGACACAGGTTCTCAATAAGTTGAACTGATTGGATGCCAACGGGCTTTTGTTTTTACCTTGAGCTCGTGGCTCCAGTAAGCATGAAAGGAGACACATTGAAATGCAGTGGAATTGATGCTGTGAAGGAGAAGAGCTCAGGGGGCACAGACTGGGACTGGGAGGGGACATCAGAGAGGGCTTCTTGGAGGAGGTGATACCTATGCAGTCATTATGAGGATCAGCAGCTTTTAACCAAGAGAAATGGGGAAAGAAAGCTCTGGGGAAAGGAAGGCTGAAAAAACAGCAATAAGCAAGGGCACGCAGGTATGGCAAAGCCCAGTGTTTCCTTAGACAACTCATTTACAATGGGACAAGGCTGCCAGATAACAAGGGTGGTTGGCAGCTGGATAAAAAGTATCTGGCTCTAATCCCTCTCCCTTCTCTCCTATTCCCAGGGAGACTCAGAAGCCTGGGATGTCCAGGTCCATGACCAGACAATAAAAGAAGCAACTGAAAAAGTTAGACATGAAACCTTTGGTGAGCAATTTTTCAATTTCTGTCTAGGGGCTTAGGGTGATGGACCTTCAGTTCTCCAGACATCTTTTTCACATTTTTCCCTGCTTTGGAATTTCAGTTCCTTGGGCCCAAATAACTTAATGAATACATTCTTCTCTTAAAAGATAAACAGCTATATGCATTTTCATGTGGATGGAAGGGAATGTATTTTAAGGATAGCTACATGAGTTTCTCTACTGATGTCCCTTTGCCCACCATCGTGTGACTGTGGCCGCCTCCCATTGTTGCCAAGTCTTCTCATAACTCTTTCAAAATCAAGAGATTCCTGGGCCAAGAAACAAAAGCAGAGTCATCCCATTGCTCAAGGGTTTCAAATGAAAACGTGTAATAAATCAGGCCCAACTCTAAGAGGAGACGCTGAAGGAAAGCCAAGCTGGGACTATGAGGAACCCCACATATGATGGTACACACATTGCGCTGGTTCACTCACATTCTGCCATATCAAGTTTCAAATTTCAACATGATCTGATCACTTGAACATGCATTGACGAACTTCTGGTTTCTTCCTTTATTTTTATGCTTCTGTATAAAAGTAACTCCTATGAGACCTTTGGTGTGAAAAAAAAAAAATAAAACCCAATATGAAAACCAGATATAAAAAATGAAAAGCCACAACACACACACACACCACTGTCTGCCAAGACCTTTCCCGGAAGACAGATGTGTACAACAGAACCCCCAAGACTTTTCCCACATCACACACACACACACACACACCTCAGAGAGGGATATGATTCAAGTAAATGTTCTTCCTCTTAGATGGAGTCCCTGGGGAGGGAGGGCATAAACACTTGGCTGCTACCCAAATGGTTCTAGATTTGAGTCCATCCAGAGATGCCTTGGAAGAGAGTCCTGGAGATCTCCTTCCAAAAACCATCGGCCGTTGGAAACCCTGTGAGCACAGCTCTATTGGAACACACGTGCTCATGAGTGCCATGAATTCTAGGGGATTCCATGGCAACTGATTTTGTATTCTTTTTGTTCTTTAGTACTTAGGTTAAAAGTTAGGATGTAATTAATTTTCCCCACCAGTCTAATGATGTTGACTATCTTAAACACAAAAGGATTTTTGAAAGAGAAAAAAGGATGCTAAATTATACAAACAGCAGGTTGTCAGTCAGGTTAAAATACATACATAGAGCGTGAAAGGAATTATTCCCAAATCTTTGTTGTAATGTGCTGTCGAGTCGAAGCCAGCTCTTAGTGACCCTAGGTTTCTGAGGCTGTGATTTTTATAGGAGGAGATAGCCAGGTCTTCTCTCCCATGAAGTATTCAAATGATCAGATCACTTTAGATTAGCAGCTGAGTACTTACCCATTGTGTCACTAAACCCTTACAGTGGTAATTTTGAGGCAATGGAATTGTGATTGAGTTGCTTTTCTCCGTTACCATTTTCTATATGTTTCAACAGTTTTATCTTGATTATTTTTAGTTACAGAAACTCAAACTTAGAAAAATCTCTGTGCTGGACATAGATATGGAGGGACCTTCAGAAATGTTCGTGGTCAAATGGAATTGAAAGAGAATGAAATTTTCCCACTAATTTTTTGAAGGCCCCTGGTAACATAAGGTGCTCTGGTGGCATAGTGGTTTGGGTTGGGTTTTTGTTTGTGTATTTAGGATACAACCAGTTGCCTTTGAATTCATCCAGAGTTGTGATGACTCCATCTGTGTCAGAGTGTTACTGTTGTTGTTAAGTGCCGTCGAGTCAGTTCTGACTCATAGCAACCCTGTATAGGGTTTCCAAGGAGCAGCTGGTGAGCTTGAACCGCAGACCTAGCATTTCAAACTGACCTTACAGAGCAGTGCATTAACCTGCAGCACCACACCAGGACTCCAGAGTAAAAGAGTGCTTTTACTAATTCCTTCCACTCTCTATGTATGTTTTTTAAACCAATAGACAACCTGCTGTATGTATAATTTAGTATCCTTTTTCCTCTTTCAAAAATCCTGTTGTATTTAAAACAGTCGACATCAATAGACTGGTGAGGAAAACTAATTACATCTAAACTTTTAACCTAAGAACTAAAAACAAAAAAGAATTCAAAACCAGTTGCCATGGAATCCAATGACTGATTTGTTGCAAAGACTCATTTTTCAGAGGTAGATCATCAGGCCTTCTTCCAAGGTGCCTCTGGGTGGACTTGAACCTCCAGCCTTTCAGTTAGCAACCAAGTATATTAACTACTCCATGTACCGAAGCCCATGGACATGGACTTGAGTGTCACTCAGAGTAGAACTGCCCCATAGGTTTTCCAAAGCTGTCACCTTTACGGAAGCAGACTGCCTCATCTTTCTCCCACCATATTGAGGATGTTGTTGGTAAGTGCCATTGAGTCGATTCTGAGGTTCTCTAGAAGGTTTCCAAGGAGTGGCTAGTGAATTTGAACCGCCAACCTTGTGGTTCAAACAGACTTTGCAGTCCACTGCTTATCCTATAGTGTCACACCAGGACTCCCATATTAAGGATATTGAGCCTTTATTATTATTATCATTGTTGTTTTTACATCAAATCTGTTCTTGAGATGATCTCTAAATGAACAGATTTGATGTAAAAAAAAATAAATATAAACAATCTTTTAATGCTATGTTGCCTTTTTAGACACTCATTAGAGCATATTTTAAGTGGATTATATTTTCACCTCTGAATCATAAGTTTATGATATACTACGTCTCTTCTAGCTGCCGAAATGAGACAAAATGACAAAATCATGTGCATATTGGAAAACCGGGAAAAGAGAGATCGGAGAAACCTGTGTAGGGCTCTCAACAATTTCCAGCAGCGCTTTCAGATGCCAGAAACCCGCCGGGAATTTGACTTGTCTGATCCCCTGGCCCTTAGGAAAGATCTTCCAGCCCGGCTGTCAGATAATGATGTGCGGAATTCCATATCAGGAATGCAGAAATTCATGGGAGAGGATTTAAACTTCCAAGAGAGGAAGAAATTCCAAGAGGAACAAAACCGAGAATGGTCCTTACAACAGCAAAAAGAATGGCTGAATGCCCGAGCGGATCACAAATCTGCAGGTAATGGAATAAACAAGACAGCCTGGTCTCAGAGCTTGTTGTTGTTAGGTACATTCTAGTCAGTTCCAGCTCATAGCGACCCACTGTGCTATAGAACAAAGCTCTGCACCATCTTCACTATTGTACTTATGATTGAGTCCATCCTTGCAGGCACTGTGTCTGTCCATCTCATTGAGGTTCTTCCTCTTTTTCACTGACCTCTCCTCACTACTTTACCAAGCATGGTGTCTTTCTCCAGGGACTGGTCCCTCCTATCAACACGCCTAAAGTATGAAACACGAAGGCTTGCCATCCTTGCTTCTAAGGAGCATCCGCGCTGTACTTCTTCCAAGACAGACCTTTTTTTCCTCTGGCAGTCATAGTATATGTAATGTTCTTCACCAACAACATAATGCAAAGACATCAATTCTTCTGTGGTTTTCTTTTTCATTGTCCCATTTTCACATGCTGATGAGGGGATTGGAAATACTATAACTTGGGTCAGGTGCATCTTAGTCCTCAAAGTGATGTTTTTTGCTTTTTGATATTTTTAACAAGTCTTTTGCAGCAGGTTTCCCTAGTGCAGTATGTTGTTTGGTTTCTTTCTTTCTTTTTAAGTTTTTGTTGTGAATGGAGTGATCATTTACATGGGAGAATATAAGCTTTACATTCATCCTGTCACATTCGTTTCATTGCCATGATTACAATCCCTGCCATGCATCACTATTCAACAGCATTTGCTTATATTTCCTCCATTTTTTGTTGTTTCTTGACGGCTGTTTCCGTGGACATTGATTGTGGGTCCAAGTAAAACGAAATCCTTGGCAACTTTAATCTTTTCTCCATTTATCATGATGTTGCTTATTACTCCATTGGAACAATTATTGTTTTCGCTCTGTTAAAGGCTATAATCTTTGATGTTCATCAGCAAATGTTTCAAGTCCTCTTTACTTTCAGTGCTCAAGGTTGTGTCATCTGCATATTGCAGGTTGTTAATGAGTCTTCCTCCAATCCTGATGCCACATTCTTCCCCATTTAGTTCAGCTTCTGAGATTACCTGCTCAGCATACAGACTGTGTAAGTATGGTGAGAGGATCCAACCCTAGCACACACCTTTCATGATTTTAAACCATTCGATCTCCCCTTGTTCTGTTCAGATGACTGCCCCTTGGTCTAAGTAAAGGTTCTGCTGACCACAACCAAGTGTTCCTGGAGCTCCCATTCTTGGCAATAGTAGCATAACCTGTTATGATCTACCCATTTGTACAATGCCTTGTTGTTAGCTGCAGCGGAGCTGGTTCCAGACTCACGATGAGCCCATGCACAGTGTGACACATGTGCACCTAAGCTTTAGGGTTTCAGTGGCTGATTTTCAAATATAGGTCGTGAGACCTTTCTTCTAATCCATCCTAGTCTGGACACGCTGCTGAAACCTGCTCAATGTCACAGGAACACACAAGCCTCTACTGACAGATGGGTGGCATCCACACATAAGATATGATGACCAAGTATCAAACTCACACCTCCCCCACGGAAGGTGAGACTGCAGCCACAGAACTGCCAGAGTCTTCAAGGGCATATCGATGTGCACGTCACGTGGTGCACTGGCTGTGTGAGGAAAGAGCAGATGCCAGCAGCCTGCTTATCTCCCCAGCTACACATCAGTTCCCCTGGAAACAACTCTGAGGGTGTACCCTGTCCTGAAAGTGTTCAGTGTCCGAAGTACTATGGTAGAGTAGTCCCTGCAGGGCACCACAGGCCACCGCCATGGGCAAGGTGGCCACACGTCCTCAGCAGGACTCTCCAGGCCCAGGGAACTTCTTGGGCAAAGATTCTGAGTCATGACAGAGCCTGGCTCTTTGAGGGAACGAGAGACAAGTTCTCTGGGTGCTGTTTTCACCGAGGTCAGTCCCCTTCTCTCCCAACTTTTCAGCAGTACTGGCCCCTGGCCCCTTCCTGGGTCAGATACTCTGATGGCTAGGAGGCACAGCAACGAAGAAGACAGAGTTCCTGTCCTCAGGAAGCTGAGGAAACAACCTAGAGAAGCCTCAATGAACGCAAAACTGGGAGCTGAGACGGGAAGTGATGCACATCACCCTCTGCTTGGTCTTCCCCATTTCCTGTCCATCTTCCTTCCAGCTGGGCTTGAAAAGATGGCGGTTCAGAGCCTGCTTTTCTCATTCAACTTTCCATGAGCAGTGTCTCCTGTCTCCTCCGACCCCACTCACCAGACTTCTGCCCTCACCCCTCCTCTGAACCTGTGCTGCTCAAGCTCTCCGGTGACCTCCATGTCACCTGATCCAGGTTGGCGGCCAGTCTTCATCTTGACCTGTTGGCCACATGTGACACAGTTGGCTACTTCCTTCTCCCGGAAATAGTTCATTCGTTTTGACTTCCAGGACACCAGCGCCTCACCCTGGCTCTCTTCTCCCAGGCTCCTCCATTGGTCTTTGGTCACCTTCCAAACCTCTGGATGTTGTTGTCACATGACACTGTTCTCTGGGCCTCTCTAGCAACTGCTCTGGCTGACCTCATCTGGTCTCATGGCTTTCAATAGCAGCCTTACACCATCGTTTCTCGAATTTCTATCTCTAGCTGAATCCAGACTCATAAATCCAACTGCTTGTGGACACCTCCTCTTAAGGGTCCAACAAATGTACCAAATGAAGTGAGCCTCTTCCAAAACCCTGACCTTGCCCGTCAGTCAATGACCTCCCATCCTTCTAGTCACCCAGCCCCTAACCACAAGTTACCTGGATTCCTTTCTGTCTCCCAGAGGCTACACCGAGGTCTTCAACACGTCATCACACATTATAGCTCTCTTTCCACCACCTTCGCCAAGATTGCTCGAGAAGGGTCAACAACAGCTGAATAACCAACCAACCAACTGGTCTCCCTGCTTCTGCTCCTGTTTCCTTCACAGACTCTTCTCTACTTAGAAGCCAAAGCGTCTGCTCAGAGCCCTCTGGGAGCTCCCCATTTCACTCAGTAAAAGCCACGTTCAGTACGAGGCCCTCTGAGGCCTTCACAGTCTGGCCTGCTGCCCACTGCTCTGCTCTTCACTCACTCAGTTCTTCCCACACTGGTTTTTTCTCCTCTGTTCCAGCACATAGTGGTCATGGCTGACCCTAGGGAGTGCCAGGCACCAAACTCTCACTCCAGCCTCCTTATAAGACCTGTCACTCTTTTTATCCCTGTTTGTGGGGAGGAGGAGCGATAGGCAAGGAACCCAGGAGTAGCCCTTGGATGCCCTGTGCAGGCAAAGGCTGCGGGTGGGCGCGCTGAACACGGCCCCTTTTCAGAGTCCCTGCACACCCAGACGCGGCTGCAGCTGGACCACACGGCCCGGCACCTGCAGATGCTGGAGGGCTCCACCAGGAGAGCAGTGTGCGCCACGGTGAAGGAGTTCAATAAGAACCAGGTACGGCTCCGTGTCTGGAGGGGGATGCACTCATGCCCCTTGACCTCTCTATGGGTTCCTGGAGTCCCCCTAAGTGAGCCCTGCTCAGGGCCCAGAGACAAATGAGACTCAGTCCCCTACTCTTTAGCTCTGAACCAAAACACACCCCAAACCCATGCCACCAAGTTGATTCTGACTCATACTGATTCTGTAGGTAGAGGAGAGCTCCATAGGGTTTGTAAGGCTGCTCTGGTAGCGTAGTGGTTACGAATTGGGCTGCAGAGCTTAAGGTCAGCAGTTCAAAACTACCAGCTGTTCTGCGGGAGAAAGATGAGGCTTTCTGCTCCCGTAAAGATTTACAGCCTCGGAAACCCTATGCAGAGTCGCTATGGGTCGGAACCGACTCGACGGCACACGGCCACCACCACCAATTGGAGTCCTGGTGTGGCGCTGTGGGCTAATGCTTTGGCCTGCAAATTCGTTTGATCCACAAGGTGGGTGGTTCAAGCTCACCAACTGCTCCTCGGAAGCCCTATACAGGGTCGCTGTGGGTTGGAACCAACTTGAAGGCACTTGACAACAACAATCTTAAAAACAAGGAGCCGCGGTGGTGTATTGGGTTAAGTATTGTTCTTCTAACCACATAGATGGCACTTCAAACCTACCTACCACTCCTCAGGAGAAATCTGAGGCTGTCTGCCCCTGTAAAGATTAACAGTCTCGTAATGCTAAGGAAGGAGCTCTGGTAGCGTAGTGGTTACGAATCAGGCTGCGAACTGCAAAGGTCAGCAGTTCAAAACTACCAGCTGTTCCGGGGGAGAAAGATGAGGCTTTCTGCTCCCATAAAGATTTACAGCCTCGGAAACCCTGTACAGGGTCACTATGGGTCGGAACCGACTCCACGGCACAGAACCACCACCACCAACCCTAAGGAGCAGTTCTACTGGACCGCTAGGGTTATTCTGAGTTGGAATCCACTTCGTGGCAACGGATTGTTCCTTTCATTTTTGTTTTCAATCTTAAAAAGCAGACTGTCACATCTTTCTCTTGTGCAGTGGCTTTGAACCACTGACCTTTCGGTTAACCATTGAGTGCTTAGCCACTGCGCCATCAGAGTTCCTCTTAGCTCTGAATGGAGAGGACAACCTAAGGGAACCAGTTTGGTGACCTGAGGGAGTAGGCCGTGCTCTCTTCTCCCATGATACTTCAAAAGGAGCATTCTGGCTGTACTCCTTTCAAAACAGATTTGCTTGCTTTTCTGGGAGTTCATAGTAATTTCAATATTCTTTGCCAATACCATATTTCAACTGCATCATTCTTCTCCGTTCTTCTTTATTTATTGATTAACCCACTTGAATTGATACGGAACCAGGCCCAGAGGGGTATCCAGTGGCCAGTCCACAACTATGAGTCCGAGCCTGTCCAGCCGCAAAGCATGTACTTAAGCAATGGCCTGGGGCTATCCCGTGGACACTAGCAGGGTTGGGCTCTGTGCCCTCAGTACTGTGGAACAGTGACAGATCCTTTCTAATCTTCCCAGACTTGGCAGAGAAATGACTTCAGCCCAGAGAGGGCAGGAAACTGACTCCAGGTCACACAGCACTGACCACACCAACTTCTCTGTGGCCAAAGGGCATCAGCAGCATCGCGTGGCCTTGAGCCTGCCACCTTTTAGAAGTGACCTCTGTTGTGAATTACTGTGCTGGGTGTCCTTTGTAGCCCGTGGGTGTCCAGGGATTGCCAGGGCCACAGGGAGAGGCACAGAGTCCTGGTTTGGGGTGGGGCCAAGCCGATGGGAACTGCAGTCCAACCTGGAAGGTAGCTCCTTGCTTTGAGGAATTGGTGTAGCCAATGACCAGTAGCTCTTATACACCCACCCAACTGGTGGTAAGCCCATTGTTCTAGCCCATCCCACCCAGCATCACCCAGGCAGTCAGGGGTCCAACTCCATGCTTAATAAATCAACACCCCCACACACCATCCTCCAACCAGGGCCACCTGTGAGTTTTGTGGGACCCCCTTAGTGAATCTTCCCTGGGGGTCTTTTGTGGGACCCCTTAGTGAGTCTTCCCCGGGGGTCTTCTCTTGCTCAGGCTCTGGAGGCGGCAGCGAGGAGAAGGCGAGAGAAAAAGCAGGAGCAAGAGGACAACCTGGCTGAGATCTCCAACCTGCTGCGTGGGGACCTGCTCTCCGAGAACCCTGAACAGGCGGCCAGCTCCTTCGGGCCACACCGTGTGGTTCCCGACCGCTGGAAGGGCATGAGTCGGGAGCAGCTGGAGAGGATCCGCCTGGTGCAGAAGCAGCAAGTCCAGGAGAAGCTGGTGGCTACCTCTCCTGCCCTCCCAAGCTCCCAGCACCACCCCACTCACCTGCTCAGAGGCCTAGGGACTGTGAGGGGCCGGGGGGCTGTGCTCTCCTGGAGAGAGAGCTTGCATAATGCCACCAGCCAGCAAGTGGGCAAAGCATTGGGGGGGGGGGGGGGGGGGGAGGGTGTGATGTTGAGCAGAGCCCGGGAGGTGGGATCTCTCTCTATGGGGTGATCATTTGGGAAATTGAGACCCGACACTATAGCATTCCTTACCTTGTCTGTGGAATGACGACGTGCCCCTGGGAGCAGTTTAAGGATGAGGAAACAGAGTCAGAGGTGCCACGTGGCTGGCCCTGGAGGTGGCAGAGCCAGGGGCAGGCCTCTACCAGCCTATTTCTTCCTGGCTGAGCCGGGCCTGTGGGGCTTCTGTGCCCTCCCGGCCTTGATGGAGGAAGCCCTGTTCTGAGACCTTCCCAAGAGAAACCAAACCCAAACGCACTGCCACCAAGCAGTTCCGACTCACACTGACCCTACAGGACAGTAGAACTGCTCCTTAGGTTTTCCAAAACTGTCCATCTTTACAGGAGCACACAGCCTCATCTTTCTCCCTGGGAGCAGTTGATGTGTTCGAACTGCTGATTTTGCAGTTAGCAGCCCAGAAGGTGAGCTAATAAAGGCATTCACATTCAACATCACTGATAAAACTGATCCTAATGAGGAATCTGTATCTGGACTTAGAGGCAGTTGTTCAAACAGAACATGGGAACACTGACTGATTTAAAATTAAGAAAGGTGTGTGACAAGGTTGTATTTTTTCACCATACTTATTCAATCTGTGCTGAGCAAATAATCCGAGAAGCTGGGTTCTATGAAGAAAA
>NW_006408615.1:5907058-5912226 GCF_000296735.1 Chrysochloris asiatica | reverse complement strand
ATGTCAAATGCGGATCAATAGGGGAACTGGTAATTTAAAAAAATACGAGGGAGCTTCAAAAAGTTTGGTGGAAAAAGTCTTTGATCTTCTGATTTCCCACAAATTTTCAGAATCCCTTTTGTCCGCATCTATTTACTTACGTGGGTACGAGTCTGTGACGACGGAGTCTGTTTATATACCAAGCTCTTGGTTTGAGCTTAGACGGGACCGCAGGCAGTTTATTGTTTCAGAATCCCCCTCCCTCCCCCTTAGCGGTGGGCACGCATAGTTGGGTCACGTCTGTGGGGGAGGAGCTCCAAGGTGCACTTACTTACTTCAAGGTGATCTTGGGGAGATTAGAGGGAGAGGAGAAAAGGTCTTGCACAGTCAAATCCTGGCAGACTTGGTTTTAAGACAGCCAGTCCATATGTGGAGTCCTGGTGTAGTGTTATAGGGTAAGCACTCGACTGCAAAGTGGGTTTGAACCTCAAGGGCAGTGGTTCAAACAGCCACTCCTTGGACATCCTACACAGGGCAGCTATGAGTCAGTCGGACCAACTCGATGGCACTTCACAACAGTTATCCATATGTAGAGTCCTGGGGAGGAACTGTAGAATAAATACTGAACTGCCAGCCACCCCTTGGAAACCCTGTACAGGGTAACCCTCACTATGAGTCAGAAGAAGGATATTCAGGGGAGTCCTGGTGTGGCACTGGAGGATAAGCACTGGACTGTAAGATCCGTGTGAACAGTGAGATTGGCAGTTCAAATACACCAGCTTCTTGGAAACCCTATCTAGGATTACTTTGAATCTCAACAAGACAACATGTTACCGCCGGTCATATGTGAGTGGTGTGGTGACAGAGTGCCTCCTGGTGGCGTTGAAGTGGGTTGCTAGTCGCAGTAAGCTGTTGTTAGTGCCGTGGAGTCTCATAGCGACCCTGTACAGGGTTTCCAAGGCTGCAAATCTTTACGGGAGCAGAAAGCCGCAACTGTCTCCTGCGGAACAGCTGGTAGTTTTGAACTGCTGACCTTGCGGTTCACAGCCTGATTCGTAACCACTACGCCATAGTAAGCTGAGTAGGGTTTAAATGTTTTCTGTATCCTGGGGACAACAGGCACTTCTGTGACTCAAGGTTAATAAGCAATTGACTGCTAACCAAAAGGTTGGTAGTTCAAAAATTATAGCCTAGAAAACCCAATGGGGCAGTTCTGTTCTGTCACATGGGGCCACTGTGAGTTGACATTGACTCAGTAAACTACAATCCTGGAGGCAACACACTAATGAGTTTATTGGCTTTATTTTATAAAAAGAAAGAAGATGAATATATATACACACCACCAGTCGCTTCTCAGACACCCTATACAGTGTCGCTGTGAGTCAGAACTGACACTATGGCACTTAACAACAATATATGTGTGTATTTGGGTATATATATACACTGTGCTGATAATTTTTTTTCTCTCTTTGTTTCACTATCAGGAAAAACTATATGAAAGAAGTCTACACGAATGATCCCACTGGAGACTATTTCTCACAATTTAATACCAGGAGTAGATGAGGAAAACAACTCCCGTTCACCTCTGAATGGTTTATGTATAAAATAGAGCAGCCTTAAAAATATCACATTTATTTTTTTAAAAATTTTTAAAAAAGAAGCCTCATAAAACACCTCCGTGATTCCAAAGTAGGCTCGAACTTCCTTCTTCCACGATTTAGACGGGGCATTTATTAAAATATTCGTGGTGTGTTTTGGGGTGGGGAGAGCGTTGGTTTCAGCCCGGCTCAGCTCTGTGAACATCTCTGCTCCACTCTGGGTACCACAGACTCCAGAGGAAGCAGGTCAGTTACAGAGAGGAAGTGGTCTTTAAGCTGAGCGTGTCTTACTCACACTCCTGGTTCAGCTGTTGTAGTCACTAACAGTTAGAAATGCTAAGGCTGTGCAGGGAGTCCTGGTGTGGTGCTGGAGGATAAGCAATGGACTACAAGGTCAGTTTGAACCACAAGGTTGGCAGTTCAAATCCACCAGCTGCTCCTCAGAAATCCTATTCAGGGTTGCTATGAAGTCCTGGTGTGGCACTGTGGGCTAATGTGTCAGACTGCAAAGTTGTTTTAACTGCAAGGTTGGTGATTCTAGCTCACTAGCTCCTCCTTGGAAACCCTATACAGGGTAACTATGGGTCACTTAACAATAACAAATGAGTAGGAACCTACTCGATGGCACTTAACAACAATAACACCAATAAGAATGGGCAGGGAGTCCTGGTGTGGCGCTGTAGGATAAGCACTGGACTACAAGGTCAGTATGAATCACAAGGTTGGCAGTTCAAATTCACCAGCCGCTCCTCAGAAACCATATACTGTGGAAACCCTGTACAGGGTCGCAATGAGTTGGAACTGACTCCACGGCGCATAACAGGAACAACAACAACAACATGAGTCAGAACCGACTCAACAGCACTTGACAACAACAACAAGGAGGGGCTGGAAATGGCAGTCAGGGTAGGAAACTGGGAACATGCTGACACACCATAGGAACTAACTAATGTCGTCATTCATTCACATAAAAATGTAAACTGAGAACCTAATCTGATATGTAAACTGTTACATAAAACACAGTAAGATATTATGAAGGTTAAAAAAAAAGTTCACAGGTAAACGAGTGAGTGAGGTGGGGCTGGAAGGCTCAGCCAAGGTCCCAAATCTCCTTGGCTCTCCTGAGTGGCCCATTGAGATTTCACAATGCATATTTAAGAGGGTTGGTAGTGTTTAGCGTTATTTTCATTTTTCCCCCCAACATGTATTTTTTTTTTTTCTGAAAAACTTTAAATGCAAAGAAGCGTTGAAAGACTCACACAATATCCAGCCACACACCTACCACCTAGATCGTACAAAGCGTTATGGAAAATTCCCCTGTCTTTTCAGTCCACTTTCCCATGAACCTTTTGGAGCCCCTACATATCACCTATCTTAGCACAGGCTGTCTTTTTTTTCTTTTTTAAAGAAAATGCAGTCATGTGCTGCTTATACTAAACCAACAAACCAAACAATGCCAGTTGCTGTGTTGTTGAGCCCAGCTCACGGTGACCCCATATGTGTCAGAGTAGACCTGCACACCTATGGTTTTCAGTGGCTGCTTTTTCAAAAGAAGTTTGCTAAACATTTCTTCTGAGATGGACTCAAATCTGTAACATTTCAGTTAGTAGTCAAGAGCTACCTTTCACGTGCATGAGAGGTGATGGAAAATACCATGGCTTGGCTCAGGCATACCTTAGTCCTCTGTAATGGTTAGGGTTCTGTGTCAACTTGACTGGGCCAAGAATCCAAAGAGTTAGCAGTTAAGATGTGTTAGCAGTTAAGATGTGCTTGTTCCCATGGTGATGAAACCTAACATAGGCATAGTTAATGCTATGATGAGCGGTTATGAGCAGCCAATCAATTAAAGGAATGTCTCCTTGGGGATGTGACCTGCTCCCAATATAACGGACACATGGGAAAGGCTCTCTGTCCCTTCCATTGGGGACCTGAGACTGCAGTGGTAAGCCATTTCCTTGATAATAAACTTCTCTTTATACATGCATAAGGAGCTCTGGTAGTGTAGTGGTTACGAATCAGGCTTTGAACCACAAGATCAGCAGTTCAAAACTACCAGCTGCTCTGGGAGAGAAAGATGAGGCTTTCTGCTCCCATAAAGATTTACAGCCTTGGAAACCCTGTACAGGATCACTATGGGTCGGAACTGACTCGCCAGCACTTAACAACAACATATATATATATACACATATGTTTCACTGGTTTTACTTCTCTAGAAATCCCAGCCTAAGATATCCTCCAGCTGGGACTTTTGCTCTTGAACACTTTACAGAGGTCTTGTACAGCAGATTTGCCTAATGCAGTAAGTCGTTTGATTTCTTGACTGCTGCTTCCGTGAGTATTGATTGTAAATCCAAACAAAATGAAGTCTTAGGCAACTTCAAATTTTTCTCCCTTTATTTTGATGTTATCTGTTGGACCATTTGTGAGGATTTTGGTTTTCTCTACATGAATTCATACTGAAGCCTGTTGTCTTTGATCTTTATTAGTATTTTAGGTTCACTTCCAGCAAGCAAGGTTGTATCATCTGCACATCATAGATTAGTAAATCTTCCTCCAATCCTGATGCCATGCTCTTCCATGTAATCCAGCTTCTTGAATTATATGCTAAGCATACAGATTGAATAAATATGAAGCATGACAACCTTGGTGCACATCTTTCCTGATTTTAAGCCACTTAGTGTTCCTTTGTTCTGTTCTAACACTTGCCTCTTGGTCTATGTACAGATTCCTCATGAGCACAATTAAGTGTACTGGAATACCCATCCTTCACAATGTTGTCCATAGTGTGTTATGTTCCACAGTTGAAAGCCTTTGCATAAGCAATCAAGCACAAGTAAACATCTTTCTGGTATTCTCTGCTTTTAGGCAAGATCCATTGGATGCCAACAATGACATCTCTCGGTCCACATCCTCTTCTGAATCCAGATGGAATTTCTGGCAGCATCCTGTTGATGTACTGTTGTAACCATTTTTAAATTATCCTCAGAAAATTTTTTTTACTTGTATGTGATATTAATGATATTGTTTGGTTATTTCTGCATTCCATTGGGTTACCTGTCTTTGGAATGGGTACAAACATTGATCTCTTCCAATTGGTTGGCCAGATTGCTGTCTTCAAAATTTCTTGTCATGGATGCGTGAGTTCCTCCAATGCTGCATCAGTTTGTCAAAACATTTTGATATGTTTTCCATCAATTCCTGGAGCCTTGTCTCTTTGCCAACGCCATCAGTACCGCTTGGACTTCTTCCTTCAATACGGTCAGCTCTTGATCATATGCTACCTCTTGAAATGATTGAGGATCAACCAGTTCTTTTTGGTACACTGACTCTGTATTCTTTCCGTCTTCTTTTGATTCTTTCTGAATCATTCAGTATTTTGCCCATGTTGTTGTTGTTAAGAAGAAGAAATGGTGATGTAAAAGAACTGAACAGAAAATCTCAAGGGCAGTCCAAGAAGACCAGGTATGATAATGAAATACACAAAGACCTGAAGTCAGAAAACAAAAGAGAAGAGCAGGCTCAGTATTTCTCAAGCTGAAAGAACTGAAGAAAAAAATGAAAATCTCGACTTGCACTATTGAAGCATGCTGT
>NW_006408615.1:5902310-5905913 GCF_000296735.1 Chrysochloris asiatica | reverse complement strand
CTTCCTTGATGAAAGCGAAGAGGATATGAAGCACTGATAAAAATTAAAGTACAGATTCAGTATGGATTGTACCTTAATGTAAAGGAAAGGAATATACTTACAACTGGACCAGTAAATAACATCATGACAAATGGAGAAAAGACTGAAGTAGTCCAAAGACTTCATTTTGCTTGGATCCATAATCAACACTCATGGAAGCAACAGTCAAGAAATCAAAGGCTGTATTGCATTAGATAAAGTCTGCTACAAAAGATCTCTTTAAATTGTTAAAGAGTAAAGATGTCACTTTGAGGACTAAGGTGCTCCTAACCCAAGCCATGGTATTTTCAATTGTCTCATAGGCATGTGAAAGTTGGACAGTGAATAAGGAAGACCATAGAAGAATCGATGCATTTGAAAGTACCACGGACTGCCAGATGAACAAACAAATCTGTGTTGGAAGAAGCACAGCCAGATGCTCCTTAGAAGTGAGGATGGTGAGACTTTGTCTCTCGTATTTTGGACATGTTGTCAGGACAGGCCAGTTCCTGGAGAAGGACATCATGCTTGGTATATGGAGGGTCAGCAAAACAGAGGAAGACCCTCAATGTGATGGGTTGACACAGTGGCAACAACAGTGGACTCAGATGTAACAACCATTGTGAGGATGACGCAAGACTGGGCAATATTTTATTCTGTTGTGCATGGGGTCACTATGAGTAGGAACCGACTTGAGGGCACCCCAAAACAACAACAACCATTTCTAGAAAAGGACAACATGGTTTGTAATGTAGAAGGTCAGCAAAAATAAGGGAACCCTCCATGCGGCAGATTGAGACAATGACTGCAACAATGGTCTCAGACCAGTGACCTTGGAGGTGGCACAAGAACAGGCAATGTTTGCTTTTGTGATACATACGGTTGCCATGAGTAAGAACCACCTCTGTGACAACTAACAAAAGCCATGGTGTAGGGGGAGTGAAGAGAGCAGAGGAAGCTGTGAACGGTGAGGTCTATGACGCCTATGGTGGAACTCAGTCTGATGTGTTAAGGGTGAACTCTCAGCTGGCGATAGTGCCAGGCTGGGGACTTCGCGCTTGACCCTGTGGAGTTCGACTGGATGTCCTACTGGAGGGACAAGGCTGGAGGCAGGAGGCCAGAGAAGGGGCTGTTGAAGAGGTTTAAGAGAAAACTCATGGCTAAGAGAAGTATTTTGGTCCATCAAGCATCTTTATTGGTCACTTGAATCAAGTTATTAAAATATATGCTTTCAAAACAAAACAAAGCGAAACAAACAAACTTGTTCTTCAGGTCTTCGGATGACCAGATCTAGCGTCAGGACTGACACGACCCAGAGGATATGGCAAAATGAAATTTAGCCATGGCATGTTGTCAACAACCAGATTGTTCAAGTCAGTCACAGAAACTGAATATCAGTCAGCAGATGGTACCCAAAAGATTTGGGGGGTTTTGTTGACCACATGGATGATGAGGTTCTTCAGTTCCTTATTCATTCAGCCAATTTTGCTTACATACTTATAGTGCCAGGCACTGTTTTGTGCAACAGAACCACAAAACAAATCCCTTTAAAGAGGTCTTGTGCAATACATCTGTCTAATGCAATACATCATTTGATTCTTCACTGCTGCTTCCATGAGTGTTGATTGTGGATCCAAGCAAAATGAAGTCTTTGACAACTTCTATCTCTTCTCCATTTATGTTATTTATGGGTCCAGTGTAAGAATTTCTGTTTTCTTGACATGGAGGTGCAACACATGCTAAAGGCTGTGGCCTTTGATCTTCATCAGTAAGTATTTTAATTTCTCTTTGCTTTTAGTACGCAAGGCTGTATCATCTGCATATCGCAGTTTGTTAATGAGTCTTCCTACAATCCAGTGCCACGTTCTTCTTCATAGAATTCAACTTCATAATTTATTTGCTTAACATACAGACTGAATAAATATGGTGAAAGCATACAATGCCGTTGCACACCTTTCCTGATTTTAAACCATTCAATATCCCCTTGTTTTCTTTGAATGGCTGTCTCTTGGTCTATGTACAGGTTTCTCATGAGCTCAGTTAAATGTTCTGGAACATCCGTTCTTCACAATGTTATCTATAGCTCGTCATGATCCACACAGTCAAAAGCCTTTGCATAGCCAATAAAACATAGGTAAACATCTTTCTTGTATGCTCTGCTTTCAGCCAAGATCCATCTGACATCCATTTGACATCTGTCAAAAGCCTTTCCATAGTCAATAAAGCATAGGTAAACATCTTTCTTATATGCTTTGCTTTCAGCCAAGATCTATCTATCTGACATCCATTTGACATCTGTCAAAAGCCTTTGCATAGTCAATAAAGCATAGGTAAACATCTTTCTTGTATGATCTGCTTTCAGTCAAGATCCATCTGGCATCAGCAGTGATATCCCTGGTTCCATGTCCTTGTCTGAATCTATCTTGAACCTCTGGCAATTCCCTGTCAATGTATTATTGCAGCTGTTTTTGAATTATCTTTAGCAAAATTTTACTTAAAATCTTAAAAATCCTATGGGGGGCTCTTCTGCAGTCTTGAAGTCCTATGGAGAAGTTTTACTCTGTCCTATAGGTTGCTTTGGAGTCCTGGTGTGGCACTGTGGGATAGTGCGCTGGACTGCAAGGTCATTTGAACCTCAAGGTCGGCTGTTCAAGCTCACCAGCCGCTCTTTGGAAATTCTATACAGGTTGCCATAAATTGGAACCAGCTTGATGACACTTAACAACAGCAACAGTAGGTTGCTGTGAGTCAGGATTGACTTGCCAGCAGTGGGTTTAAGTGATGGTAGGTGCTTCAGGGCAGGGTAAAAGGGTGTAATGAATGAGTGTGTGTTTGTGGGGAGGTATTAAGAAGAATGACCACGTATTACTGTTTGGGCCCTTGGAAAGCATACCAATTTGGAGTTTAGGGAATGCTGCATGGAAGGAAGGGAGGGAAGGAGGTTTGGCAAAGGGAGGAGGTGAGCTTCTATGAAGACCCCATAAAGACCCCAGCCAATTCCAACCCCACAGGGAGCTCTGGAACCAGTTGAGCCTTCAGAAGGGCCTAAGACTGGGCCAAAAGTCTGAGCCTTTTCACCTTTGGAAAAACACATGGCCTTGAGCGAGGCAATATTTTTCAGCTAAAGCAATCCTGGTGTGACCCTATAGGACAAACCCTGGGCCACTGGTCAATTTAAAGTGCAAGGTTGACATTTCAAATTCACCAGCTGCTCCTCAGAAATCCTATAGGGATTGTTATGAGTTGGAACCTACTAAACTGCGGTTAATAGCAACAGTAACCATCTTCCCAGAAGACCAGCAGCCTAAGGCTCCTTACTTCCCAGCAGCCAGGGGAATGAAATTCCTGAAGGGGGGTCTCGACAGCGCACTGTGGCATCTACCATACCGGATAGGGCTTCAGCAAGAAGGAGATATATATATATATATAAGCTCTGGTAGGATAGTGGTTACGAATTGGGCTGCGAGCCGCAAGGTCAGCTGTTCGAAACTACCAGCTGCTCCGCAGGAGAAAGATGAGGCTTTCTACTCCCATAAAGATTAACAGCCTCGGAAACCCTGTGCTATGAGTCGGAACCGACTCCAT
>NW_006408615.1:5895513-5902157 GCF_000296735.1 Chrysochloris asiatica | reverse complement strand
TAACTTCAACATATAATATTCAAGGAGCTCTGGTAGTGTGGTAGGTTACAAGTTGGGCTGTTAACCACAAGATCAGCAGTTCAAATCTACCAGCAGCTCCACAGGATAAAGATGAGGCTTTCTGTTCCCATAAAGATCTATAGCCTTAGAAACCCCATACAGGTCGCTAGGAGTTGGAGCTGACTTGAACGCTCACAACCACCACACATAACAGCAACACTGTAGTCCTCAGTTTGAGTCAGCATCGTCATTACATACATCTAAGCAGACCTCAGATAAGTGTCAGTATAAGTCAATAAAGCAAATACCACTCTACATCAAGTCACGTGAATGTTTTGATTCCATGATGCCTATGAAAGGTACGTTAGACAGTCGTCTGTGAAATGTGCAATAGAATGATGAAAAAGTAGGATATATTGGGAGAATGAACCAAGTGTGACGCAGAGATGTGAAACGAGAGCACGCTGTTGGGAAGATGTTGGCGACAGAGCTGTTGGACGCAAGTTTGCCACAAACCTTTAATTTATAGAAAGCACAACTATCTGTGAAGTGCAACAAAATGAGGTCTACCTGTATTTGTGTTCTGGCTGTTCCAGATCCACTAACTTAGACTAACAGCCCCCCAAACTTCCCAGCTAGGTGTTGTAGGAACTGTTGCTCATTTGGTCTCAGATGGATCATTTTTAAAAGAATGTAATACTCAATGATCACTGCCTTAGGTCAAGTTTTCTAGAGAAACAAAACAGTGAAACCTATATATGTATAAAGAGAAGTTTATTATCATGGAAATGGCTTACAAATTGCAGAGTCCCAGGTTCCCATGAGAAGCAAGTGAGAGAGAGAGTCCCTCCCATGCTTTATTATATTGGGAGTGGCCACACCCCCAAGGAAGCATCCCTTTAATTGATTGGCTGCTCATAGATAGCCACAGAGTTAACTATGTCTGTATTAGGTTTCATCACCATGGGAATAAGCACATCTCAACTGCTAAACCTCTGGAAATTCTGGTCTAGTCCGGCTGACACAGAACCCTAACCATTAAAGTAAGCATATTTACTTTTTGAGCGAAACTGTTATTTAGTTTATAAGTGACATCATGGGAAAGTTTTGCCTCAAGGTTTAAAGGATATCTTAGGAAAATAGTCTCAAGATTCTTCCAGGATCCATGGGTCCACTATGTTTGAATTGTGTAAGAATTTGAAGTTCTGTTCCACCTTTAGCTCCATCAGAAAGAGACATTTGGATAGTAACTTGAAGGGTGAGGGGGGAATCTTTCCAGGCAGTAAAAGCAGCATGTGCAAAGGCCCTGAGGTACAAGGAGTATCAGGAGTATGTGTGGCTGGGGCTGGGAAGAGGGAGAACTATAGCTGGAGAGAGCTTTGAAAGGATTTGGGCTTTCCTTTAACTGAGATTGGCATCTTAGGAAGGTTCTGGGCAAGGATCAGTTGACATGTTTGTTGAAAGGACCCCCTTTGACTGTAATGAGACTGAAATTTCAGATCCAGGATGGCAATGGGGAGACCAGGCAAGAGAAGTTGGGCACCCCCACCAGAATGGAGCAGTGGAGGCAGCGAGAAGTGATCTGCTTTGGGACACGTTTTAAAGATCCTGCACACTGGCTAATAGATTGGATGTGAGGTGCTAGGTGGAGTTCAAAGGTGAATCCAGGGATATCCATTAACAACTGAATGGATAAACAAAATTTGGCGTATCAATGCAAAGACTACTCTTGTTGGTTACCATTGAGTGGATTCCTACTCATGAAGATCACGTGTGCAGAGAAATGCTTCACAGCGTTGTCAAGGCTGTTACCTTTTGGAAGTGGATCCCCAGGCCTGTGTTCCAATCCACTTCTGAGTGACTTTGAAGCACCAATCTTACAGGCACTTAATCATTTGTGCCACCCATGGATCCTAGTGGCACGTGACTCAGTCATTCAGAGGAATGGAGTCTTGATACATGCTAGAACACGAATCAACTTTGAGTGCAGTATGCTGAGTGAAACAATCCAGACACAAAAGGGCACATACTGTACAATCCCACTCGCATGAACTATCTAGAATACATCCAATCCTCATGCATCCACCATTTTGGTATCTGACAGTTTGCATTCATAAGAATCATAAAAAGGCTCCTTGGAGGCAAGGAAGGCAAGAGTCACAGAGGACTAGAGTGGAGAGTGAAGTGTCCAGCTGATAAGAAGAGAGGTCATATGCACAAGAACACCCCCACTTGCAGATAACACCCACTTGACCTGGCTTCAATGACTAGATGATCAGAGCTGCTCAACTAGAAGAAAGAAGAGGGGGAAAAAAAGAGTAATCTGATACAATTTGATGAACTTGACCTACACCTATGGATGCAGTAGCTCAAAAGACCATCCGAAAGGGAATGTGTCTCCATAGCAGGGATCATTCCCACCCCCTCGATACACAAAGTAGACAGGGATGGACAACTTGGACATTGGCTACCCAAAATGGGAGGGCTATAAAGGCAAGAAGTGGCTGGCTTACAAGCTTTCAAGAGGGAGCCTAGATCCAGAGGGCACGGAGGAAGGTACAATCTCCACTGAGTAGTATCCAATCTGGACAGGACTGATGAAAGGAGATGGGGATAGCACTCATGTGATACAATAGTGAATAATTCCTATCAGGACTGATTGTGAGGGTTGGAAATGTAAAGGTAGACATTTTATAGCAATAGGAGGGGAGTGATTGACTTTGCAGTCTAGGAGTGGAGGTCCCTGGGACCATCAAGGGAGAAGAGCGGCGAGCGGGACCCTACCCAGAGAAGCAGTGATGCCAGAGATGGAGGCAGAGACAATGATGTGGAGAGATGGAGCGGCTGGGGACTCTAGACCCAGAGAGGCAGAGGGGCTGTGTGCTGACAACCGGGGGGCAGACTTGTAGGATATACCCTTTGGTTGGTTGATGATGCATGGAAGGAATTGTAACCATGGCAATGAAATGATGATATGCAATAGGATGAATGTAAAGCTAATGTTCTCCCATGTAAACTATCACATAATTCACAATAAAACATTAAAAAAAAAAAAAGTTACTATCTGGGTACGTTTGTACTCTCTAGTTACTATCTGGCTATTTTCTTCATTAACTACGTACGTCTGGCAATAACGAGCGCCAAAGCATTAGCCGAGAGTCGTGCTGGCTGTGACGGTCAGAGCTAGGGGTCACCTTGTCTGGGCCATAGTGCTCAGTGGTTTGGGAGTTAGTTATTTAATGATGTCATTTGGTAGTTATGTGATGATGTGGTCAAGCTCCATTTTCACATAGCCCTGATTTGTGCAAAACAACCTGGTTTTTGGAACTTGACCATGTTGCTAAATGAGAAGTGGGTATGGAGACTAAAGTAGATGCGAGGGTACCAGGAACTGGGGAGAAGAGAGAGGGGGAGTTATGGTTTAATGAGTGCTGAGTTTCTGTTTGGGAAGTAGACGGTGGTTGCACAAGGTGGTAAAAGTACTTTTTCCCACTAAACAGGCTCTGAGAGGCCTTCCCCTCTGCTGTCCATCCAGGATGTTTTGAGGCTGTTTTCATGATGCCCGGTCCTCATGCATGGCAGGTTGGCAAGCTGTGTGTTGGGCTTGGCCACATCCTAGACCTTCTGTGTGGGAACTGCTTGGGTGGGGCACAGGGGCTGGCTGGCCCTGGACTTGATGAGCCCCAGAGGAAGGGAAAATATCAATCCATTTCTTAGTTCCTTTCATGTGGCCATGCACACAAGATGGGCGTGTGTCGCTGTGCAGAGGAATGTGCTGGGTCTTCCGATCTGGCCTTCATTCATGCGGAATGAGCCCCACATGATCCAGGCTTGCCTGCCTCCTCTTGGGATTTTCATGAGCCATCCCTGGCACAGTCACAACTGCAGTGAGAACTGGAGGCTCCAGGGTCTGGGCCTGGGCATCCTGTGGGGACCAGTGGAGACCTGTTGTCTGGCTGAACCTGTCTAGCCCTGTGTAAAGGTGGAGGCATGGAACTCTGTCATGCTTGGGGTGAAACCAAATGACCAGTTTGGCTTCAACTTGATTCAGGCTCAACCGCCTGATATGATGTCAGACAAGTAGCTTCGCCTCTGTGAGACTCAGTTTCAAAATAGGGAGGTAACCCTGACCTGGTGTCAATCAGTGCTGGACTACAAGCCACAAAGTCTGCCATTGAAACCTTCCAGCTGCTCCTTGGAAAACCTACAAATGGTCTCTATGAATCAGAACCCACTCTAAGGCACTTAACAACCACACCTCACATGACAGCATAGTAGGTTACACATTGGGCTGCTAGCCACAAAGTCAGCAGTTCGAATCTACCAGCTGCTTCACAGGAGAAAAATGAGACTTTCTGCTTTCTGCTCCCAGAAAGATTTACAGCCTGAGAAACCCTAAACAGGGTCACTATGAGTTGGGACTGACTCCATGGCACACAACCACCACCACCACCTCAGAGGGTTACCAAGAGGGGTGTACTGCTGTGACGAAGCCCTATAAACTGGGTGCTTTATTAGAATTCAAATGTGGAGTCTCAGTTCTGGAGGCTGGGAGTCCAAAGTCACGGTGTTGTTGTTGGTGATTCCTTCTGACCCTTGGAAAGAGAATCTGTTCTATGCTTATTTCCCAGTGTCTGGAGATGACCTGTGATCCGTGGCACTCCTTGGCTTGTAGACCCATCTATTGAATCTGCTTCTAATGTAACATGGTCATCTTACCTCTGTGTCTCTCTCTGTCTCTTCTCCTCTTTCATAAGGACACCACTCAGATGGGATTAGGACCCACCCTCCCTCTTTGATAATATTTGCAAAGACCCTCTTTCCACCCAATGTCATGTTCACAGGCACACATATCTTTGCTGTTGGAACAATTCAACTCACAACAGGATGTTGGTAAATGAATGACATAGAAGGCCACTGGTGCTCAGAAACTCTCAGAAACCAGGTGGGTCAGACTCTCTGGGTGCAAAAACCAGCCCCGCTTCTTGATAGTAGATGCTGTGTTGCTAGGTGGCATCAAATCAGTTCCGACTCACAGTGACGCTGTGTAGTATGTAGGCCACTAGCTGATGTATGTCTCCAGCTGCTCTTGTGTTGGAAGGTGCTATCCAGTCAGTTCCCATTCACAGTGACCACATGTCTGACATCACTAGCTGGTGCCCTGTAAAAATGCACTGCACTTCCCGATGTTTAGTTTCTTTCATCTAAAAAAAAGTGTCATATTACACAATAAGCAAAGTAAACATTGACTTACTTGTACTTGTTTACAAATCTATGAAGAACATGTTCATGTTTCCTCACCACATCCAAGATTCTGTTTCTTGGTCTGACTGACACCTGTGTCTCACTCAATCCCACAGAAACATCTTTCAGAATCAAAGCTTCTTTGCAAATGGACAATTCCTGACAGCGACGGCATGGAGTGTGCAGTAAGCAAGATATGCACAGGTTTTCCTCTGCTTACTTACAAATCTGTAGTGAGCAGTTTCACACAGCCACTAGTGCTTACTTCCAGAGTGTGGAATGATTTACTGTTTCTTTATTTAGTCAACAAACCTTTATTGAGCACCATCCACGTGCTTGGACTTAGACATGGAGGTGAGAAACCAGGGGGAAATTATGGGGTCCTCGCCTCTGAGGAGCTCAACATCGACGTCCTATAGGGCCTTCCCAGTTAAAAGTTCAGATGAACAGCCTGTGATTAACCAAGTGACTGGCGCTCTTCCTCCCAGAAACACATTGGCAAATGGATATTGGAGTGGACTTGTCCAACAACCATTTCTTGGAATCATAAATGTCTAAGGGTTGCTGCAATACTTCACATTATCTTGTTTTCTTTATCCACCGAAGCCAAGATTCTGACGCTACATCTGGGTGAGTATCTTTTGATAATGAGAACCAGATGTTTTCAGTGGAAATGACTGGAAATTACACTTAGGACTAGAATGTGGGGTTTTAGATTCTCTCCTGGAAGGCAGTGCTGAGAAACGAATACACAAGATGTCTTCCCTATGAATCACCGTGGGATGTTGCAACACTAGAGTCACTTGCTTTCTACTCTACTCAAGCATCAGGAAGACTGAGATGAAATGTCTAGACTGAAGGATTCCACCGGTCATAGTGACAATCCCTTGTTGTGTTACCAGTGAGTCTGCTCCAACTTATAGAGACCAATGAGCATAACGGAACAAAACACTGCCTGGCCCGGAACCATCCTCACAATCACTACTATGACTGATTCCATTGTTGTAGCCATGGTACCATTCCATCTCATTGAGGACTTTCTTCTTGGCATTAACCCTTCACTTTACCAAACAAGACGTCCTTTCCCAGTGATTGGTCTTTCCTGATAACGTATCCAAAGTAAGTGGGTCCAAGTTTCACAATCCTCATTTCTTGGAGCATTCTGGGTGTACTTCTAAGACTTATTTGTTCATTGTTCTGGCAGTCCATGGACTGTATATTCAGTATGGTTCACCAATTGTTATTGTTGTTGTTAGGTGCCATCGAGTCAGTACCAACCCACAGTGACCCTACGCACAGCAGAACGAAACACTGCCCTATCCTGACCCAACCTCACTACTGTTGCCATGCTCAAGTCTATCGAGGCTGCCACTTGGCCAGTCCATCTCCGTGGGGGTCTT
>NW_006408615.1:5891203-5895218 GCF_000296735.1 Chrysochloris asiatica | reverse complement strand
AGGCTCACCTTAGTCCTCAAGCTGACATCTTTGCTCTTCAACACTTTAAAAAAGGTCTTGTGCAGCAGATTTGCCTAATGCAATACGTTGTTTGATTTCTTGACTGCTGCTTTCATGAGTGTTGATAGTTGATCCAAGAAGAATGAAGTCCTTGACAACTTGAATCTTTTCTCCACCAAATTGTCCAACAATAGCACAGTTCAAATATATCCTTCTCCTTTGATCTTCTTTTTCATTGTCCAGCTTTCATGTGTATATGAGATATCCAAAAGACCACGATGTCCCCTACCTGTCCTCTGAGCCTCTTCTATATCTGCTACTAAAAATCTTTCCTGGACATCTCACAAGCATCTCAAACTCAGTATATCCAAACTCAATTAATCACTTTCCCCTAAATTTGCTTTTCTATTTGAAAGGTCCAATTTTCACATGCACAGGAAGCTATTGAAAATACCATGACTTGGGTTAGGTGCACCTTAGTTCTGAGACCGGGACACTTACTTAGATGCAGACAATGCCCCTTCCCCTCATTCACCAAGTTCTGAATCATAAAAATCACAGAAGAATTGATGCATTTGAGCTATGGTGTTGGAGAGGAACACTAAAAGGGCCATGGACTTCTAGAAGAACAAATGACTGTGTTGGAGGAAGTATAACGAGAGTGCTCCTTAGAAGGCAGGATGGCGAGACTTTGTCTCCCATACTTTGGACATATTCTCAGGAGGGACCAGTCCCTGGGAAAGGACATCATGCTTGGTAAAGTGGAGGGTCAGAGAAAAAGAGGAAGAGCCCAAATGAGATGGATTGGCATAGTGGCGGCAGCAATGGGTTCAAACTGAAAAAAGATTGTGAGGTTGGGCCAGGACTGGGCAGTGTTTTGTTCTGCTGTGCATAGCGCCGTTATGAGTTGGAACTGACTCAATGGCACCTAACAACAACAACAAATCTGAAAGATTCTACTTGGTCTTTATCTAGAAACCTGGGTTTCATTCCTGACCCCTTTCTTGTTCCCCACATCAACTTCTCACCAAGTACTGAAGTTTCTCTCTGAAATGATTCTCAATTTGGTCCCTGCCTGCTCACCCCATTGCCCCTGTCCTGGTTTGGGATCCTCCCCTGGAGCCTAAAACATCTCAGCAGCTTTCTTTTGCCAGTCTCTAACCCATCTCACCTCCAATTCCAAAGTGATCTTTGGAAAAGCACAAGTCCCATCTGACCATGACCCTTTCTAAGAACTGAGCTGGAAGCTGAATCCAACACTTTCCTATACTTGGATGTCAACTTTGAAAGAAAAATGCAAACAGCAACAATGTAAACTCCTGTCAGAGATTTCATTAAAGGAGAGTCCTTCCAAGAACAGCCCGAGACCAGGACACTTAGATGCAGACCACACCCCTTGTTCCTGCCCTCCACGTCCGGAATGATAGAACTGATGACCATGAGGACTTATAGATCTGGGGCTCCGGCATGGCGATGGCCCAGACATGGTCTTTGTTGGTAAGGAGCTCTTCCCTAAGCTGAGCTCTGATGATGAGTCACTGAGAATGGCTGGAAGTAAATTTTCCAGAACGAAAGCCCAGGATCAGCTATAGAAGACCCTTAGAAGCCACACTAAAAGGTTGGACTGATGCATATGAGCTCAGAGAGTTGGTAATGCCTTAACAGATGAGCAGTGTGGGGCTTTAGACTGAAAAGGCAGGCCACAAGCTCTCCAAAACTCCCTTATCAAATCTTGGGGTCTTAATCGCATTTGCTCACACTTTTCTCTTGGAAATCAGGATGGGGGACAAGAGCTCATACAGGTCCCACCATGCCTCACCTGGAATTAGCTGCTTGGCCCTGGGCCAGCATCTTTGCCGTGCTAAGAGGCTGCCTGCAGAGTCCTTGAGTACCCTGATTAATACCAGACTTGTGAGCATGTGCTGCAATGTACTTTATTCTTTAAAAACAGCCAGGAAGCAATAGTCCCCAGCCTCCTAAAATAGCTCCCTTACTAGTATCTTTGAGGTACCCAAACAACAAAGCTAACATGAGTTGTGTGTATGTTTTGCATATTTGTTAGTAATATCTGTCATTGTTAGATGTTGTTGAGTAGATTTCAGCTCTTAGTGACCTCATATGACAAAGTCTGGTAGAACCACCCGTTGGGTTTCCTAGGTCATAATATTCATGGAAACAGATTTCCAGGTCTTTCTTTCACAGAGCCACTGAGTAGTTTGAACTGTCATCTTTTCCATTGGCAGTTGAGGGCTTAACTATTGTGCCACCAGGCTCTCTTCTAATTGTAGTATCTGTGGTAACTATGGTAAAGTGTTGAAGAGCAAAGATGTCAGCTTGAGGACTAAGGTGCGCCCGATCCAAACCATGGTATTTTCAATAACTTAATATGCATGTGAAAGCTGGACAGTGAATAAGGAAGACCGTAGAAGAATTGATGCTTTTGAGTTATGGTATAGGAGAAGAATATTGACAGTGCCATGGGCTGCCTAAAGAACCAATAGATCTGTTTTGGAAGAAGTGCAGCCAGAGTGCTCCCTGGAGGCCAAGATGGCCAAACTTCATCTCTCATACTTCAGACATGTTGTCAGGAGGGAGCAGTCGCTGAAGAAGATATCATGTTTGGTAAGGTGGAGGGTCAGAGAAAAACAGGAAGACCCACCAGTGAGATGGATTGGCCAAGTGGCAGCATCGATGGACTCAAGCGTGGCAACAATAGTGAGGCTGGCCCAGGATCAGACAGTGTTTCGTTCTGTTGTGCATAAGGTTGCTATGGGTTGGTGCCAACTCGATGGCACCTAACAACAACAACATGGTAAAATAGAAATAGTCAAAGCCTGCTAAGTCCTCCTTCTGAAGTTCCAAGCATTTTACTTGGATTTAGTGCTGATAACTTGTGACCCACACACTATTCATATTCCCATTTGCAGGTGTCAAATCAAGACCCCAGTCAGTCAAGTAACTTACCCAAGGTTATAGTGGAGGAACCAGGATTTGAACCACAGCAATCTCACAGTCTCACTTCAATATTGAAGGATTCTGTGGGAAATATATTGAACAACACAGAAAGAATCAAAAGAAGAAGGAAGTGTATACAGAGTCACTGTACCAAAAAAGATGTGGTCGAAGTTTAACCATTTCAAGAGATAGCATATGATCAAGATCTAATGGTACTGAAGTAAAAAGTCCAAGGTGCATTGAAGGCATTGGCAAAGAACAAGGCTCTGGGAATTGATGGAATACAAACTGAAATCTTTTAATACATTGATGTAGCGCTGGAGAAACTCACTCATCTATGCCAAGAAATTTGGAGGACAGTTATCTGGCCAACTAACTGGTTGGAAGAGATCCATATTTGTGCCCATTCCAAAGAGAGGTGTCCCAATGGAATGTGGAAATTATCGGGCAATATCATTAATATCACATTTGCTAAATATAATTTAAAAATGACTGCAACAGTACATTGACAAGGAACTTCCAGAGGTTCAAGCCAAATTCAGATGAGGACATGGAACCAGGAATATCATTGCTGACATCAGATGGATCTTGATTGGAAACAGAGAATACCATAAAGATGCTTATCTGTGCTTTCTTGACTATGCAAAGGTTTTTGGCTGTGTGGATCATGACAAGCTATGGTCAACATTGTGAAGAACGGATGTTCCAGAACACAAAATTGTGCTCATGAGGAACCAGTACAGTGACCAAGCAGAAGTCATTTGAACAGAACAAGGGAACATTGAATGATTTAAAATCAGGAAAGATATGTACCTGGGTTATATTCTTCCACCATTCTTATTAAATTTTATACTGAACAAATAATCCTAGGAGATAGATTATATGAAGAACATAGTAAAACAACTGGAGGAACACTCATTAACAACCTGCAATATGCAGATGATACAACCTTGCTTGCTGAAAGTGAAGAGGACTTGAAACATTTACTGGTGAAGATCAAAGAACACAGCCTTTGGTATGGATTGCATCTCAATGTCAAGAAAACAAAAATTCTCACCAC
>NW_006408615.1:5887652-5888869 GCF_000296735.1 Chrysochloris asiatica | reverse complement strand
TTTGTTCTTCCATTCCCCTCTCCCTTCTTGTATATTGCCCCCCTCCCCAACACCCCAACTTTCCTGTGTCTAATCCCTGCCCTGTGCTCCACCTTCCCCTCCCTCCCCTCACCCACCCCCTGTGTGGGTTTTTTAATGTTTAAATGGATGTTTGCTGTTGTGTTATTCAGCTTACTGGATGTCTCCTGATGGGTATGATCAGGAGATAGGCTTCCCTTTTTGCATGTAATGCTTAGCTGCTGTTATTGGCTCTTGTCTCAATGGTGGAATATTATGGGGTATGTTTTTAGCTTGGTTATATGGCCACGATTGCTGTCTCTTCTTGGGTAATGTAGGGCGAAAAAGCTCCCACCTCCAGGAAAAATGTGTGATCAAAAGGACCAAAAGCAGAAGCAATATAAAAGCAGAGACAAAAACCACCACTTTGAAACAAAAATAAAACTGTGGCCGACTGTCCAGTCACCTTGTTACACAGGCAGTGTGTGTGCACCATAGAAACCTCCAGCAGTGGGTGGGGGTGTCCACTCTCTCAGGCCCCTCCTCTAGCCACCACCATAGAGGTGTGCAGACAGATATTGAGAAGTTAATGGGAGAAAGATTGTCCTCTATTTTTGCTTCTGAAGGTCAGTTAGTGTCTGCATGTGCACAGCGTAATTCTTGAGATAGTTGTGTCCTTTTATGTTGGGGTTTTACAGATTGTTCATATGGTTTGTCTGTCAGGTCTGACAGGCCTGCTTTTTTCTTGCTAGATAGGCCGGAGTAAAGGGTCCTACACCAGTTAATTTTAGGGCTGTGACCCTAAGGCTGACATCAAAAGCAGCCACCAAGCTCTTTCTTTCTGTGCCATGGGAAAATGTGGGCTCAGCTCTGGACCTTTTTGGGGACTGTGCACCCACCCGCCTGAAGGTATCTGGGCTGGGCAAAGAAAGTGCAACAGGGAAGATGAGGAAAAAATGTGTAGAATCCCCCATACCTCCTTTTGCAAATGTCACTGCATTGCTTTTAGCACCAGTTCCCTGTGCTGGTCTGGTTGTAGCCCCCCTCTGAGCTCCCCCCAGGAAGGGTGGCCTGTCTCCAGTGATTCCTAACTTGCAGTATTTTCATTTATATTGTAATTTTCTCACTTGCACATGTGGGAAACTGACGCCTTGGACCTTATGCTAGATCCAGAGCTCTGGTGTTGTTCCATGAGTACAGCTTCTCTGGGTTTTCAATCC
>NW_006408615.1:5878537-5887202 GCF_000296735.1 Chrysochloris asiatica | reverse complement strand
CTAACTTCTCTTATTATTTGCTCATCAGACAGATTGAATAAATATGGTGAAAGGATACAACCCAGACTCACATCTTTCTTGTTTTTAAACTACATAGTATCCCCTTTTTCTGTTTGAAGGATTATCTCTTGGTCTATGTACAATCATAAGGACAATTAAGTGATCTGGAATTCCAATTGTTTGTAATGTTATCCATAGTTTGTTATGATCCACACAATTGCATGCATGTCAATAAAACACAAGTAAATCTCTTTCTGCTGTCCTCTGCTTTCAGTCAATATCCATCTGACATCATCAGTGACATCCCTCACTCCATGTTCACTTCTGAATCCAACTTGAATTTCTGGTAGTTCCCTGTCAATATACTGCTATAATCCTTTTTGAATTATCTTCAGCAAAATTTTACTTGCATGTGATATTAATGATATTGTTTGATGATTTCATAGTCTGTTGGGTAACCGTTCTTTGGAATGGGCACAAATATGGATCTCTTCCAATCAGTTGGACAGGAAATGATGTTCCAAATCTCTCTGCATAGTTAAGTAAGTGCCTCCAGTGCTGCATCATTTTGTTGAGACATTTCAATTTGAATTCTATCAATTCCTGGAGTCTTGTTTTTTACGAATGCCTTCAGTGCGGCTTGGACTTGTTCCTTCAGTAGTATTATTTCTTGATTACATGCTACTGCCTTAAATTACTGACCAGTCCTTTTGGGTACCATGACTCTGTGTATTCCTCCCATCTTCTTTAGATGCATCCTGCATTGTTCAATATTTTGCCCATAGAATCTTTTAATATTTTAAGTTAATGCTTTAATGTATTCTTCAGTTCTTTCCATTTGAAAAATGCTGAGCATGTTCTTCTTTTTAGGTTTTCTAACCCCAAGTCTGCGCATTTCATTAGACTATCCTTCCAGCTGAGGAGTCTCATACTCCAGCACCATATTGGACAATATCTTTGTGAATCCTAGGATTTTCACCAGCAATTTTCAAAAGTATATCTTAAGGACTTTCTTCTTAGTCTGTCTGAGTTGGGAAGCTCTGTCAACCATAGGTGAGCCTTCTGACATTTGAAGTACTAGTAACGTAGCTTTCAGCAACCCACCCCAGTACGACAAACTGACAGATGGATAGCACATAACACATGACATATTGCAATTTCATTCCAGTCTCATTCCTTTCAGAGCAAAAGTTTGAGTTGGCTGCCACCTCTGAGCCTCTAAGCAACTTGAGACCAGAGTTTAAGGGAAATGTCTTGCCCAGAACCCATAATAAACTCGGAACTAAACAGATGTTTGCTGAAAGAGCAGACACATGGATGCATGACTTAATCAGTGCCCAACAGCTTCCACCACCAAACAGCTTCCAGCTTCGCCAAACTGAACCCGTCACACCCTATCACACCATCTTGCTCAGGTTCCACTAAAGGCAGCTGTAAATTGACTAAATTCAGCTGTAAGTTGATATCTTGGAGAAGTTCTTACTGCTCCATTCATTTACTATAAATGAACCCACCCCCCCTTTCCAAATGGCTGATCCAATTACTGCTCTCTCTCGAGTCAGCTCTGTCTGTGGTCAACAGCATTTGTGGAGCATCCCTGGAATGTTCCAACATTTCAGAGTAATCATGATCAATCAGTGTGTGGGTCCTTTGAGAAGGCAGGTGCGAGCTTTGGGCACAGGAAGATCTCAGAAGTGACAGTGGGGGTGGGCCCCTGGTACAGAGGGGGTGGTTGTGAAGGTCTCACTTCTAACTATCCCAACTGGACATGGCCTTCTCCACAGAGTGTAATTGGTTCTGCATGGTGTTTGTTAGGGTTGATGTTGAAATCAGAATAAAAGAATTTGGTGGAGAAGGCAGTTGTCAGAGACCACATGGTTGACTCCCTGCGGGCGGCTCCAGTCACCTGTTCCCAATTAGGGGTCTAGGGGGCTCAGGGCCTCGCATTTGTTTGCAGAGCTCTTTGTCCAAATTCTGCCTCCCAGGCCTTCTTTGGATCCATGCTTTTCTTTTACTTTTAAAAATGGAGACTAAAAATGCTCTGCAGAGGTGAAAAGGAACACAAACTTGCAGTCAAGATGCCATATTGGATTTTATGAGAGGGTTGCAAGGCTGTGAAACCTCATCCTTCTATCTCAGGCCCAGATTCAAACCCAGATTTATGGGGTTTTGACTCCTCCAGCTAAATGCTTCCAGAGGTTGCTGGCACCTTGATTTAAGAAAAAGCTAGATGAAAATTTGGGAAGAACCAACCTTTACTTTCATGTCACCATTTTTGGCATCTACAAAAATACACATTGCTATATTTAGGTAATGTTTTTCACAGGACTCTCTTTTTTTTCTCAGTTTGCTTTTTGTCATTGGATATTTTTTTCCTACCACCTGGGGAAATCATTCAATGCTGACATCCTGAATCGATTTTTCTCTGTTGCTCATGAATTGAAATACACTTCTGAGTAAATGACAACATTCTAGCATATTTTAGTGTCAGGGGAAAATATGTGCACATGACACCCCCCCCCCCCAAGCCCTTCCGAGAGCTCATGCTGGTTTTTATAGGGCATCTGTCCTAGGTGCCATACACCCATTTGCTCATATCAGACTCTTGTCAATCATGCTGAGTCGGTTCTGACCCTAGATAGGGTTTGAACCACCGACCTTGTGGTTAGTACTCCAGTGCTTATCCTACAACGCTACATCAGGACTCCACACCAACCATATGTTGTGAGAAATCTTATCATCAAAGTACATTAGAGACGAGGAAACCATGCTGTAGAGAGATCAAGCTACTTGTTCATGATTCCACACTCAGAGGAGGGCTGGAGAGCTGAGATTCCAATCTGACTTTATTAAATTCAGAGTTCCTCATGTGAGACACTTGGATTAGAGTGGCGATGGCTTGTTTCAAAGTTCTATCGACTTTACTTTGATGTGGAATTCCCAGTGTAGCACTGTAGGATAAGCACTTGACCTCAAGGTTGGTTTTAACCGCTAGGTCAGCAGTTCAAATTCACCAGCTGCTTCTTGGAAACTCTAGACAGAGTTGCTATTTCAGAACTGACTCAACGGCACTTAACAACAGGTTCCACTGAAGGGTCTCTGACCTGGGGTCTTAAGGAGAGTAGACCTCCCTTCTAATTCACTCACCCATCACCAACACTCTAAAAAGTTTGTGTTAGGTTTCCAACCCTTGACCCACAATGGAGATGAAGTCCCCTCTTGTGTTCCTAAGGGGGATGCTAGGGTGTGAATGAGAAAAATCTCACCATTGCAGAGTTTGGCAAATAGGAGAAAGGAGCTCATTCTCTGAGTGGGTGGGTGGGTCCTTTGCCCAGAACATGGCTTGGCCAGCTTAGAGTGGGTGGCATTCAGACCCCCACAGGCCCTCACGCCCTCCGTGTGCAGTAAACAACTTCAGACTGTGCCCATGGCCCTGGGTTTCCTCAGCAAAGAGGTGACCAGTCATGAGGTCGCAGATCAGGTGTTTCTGCACCCACTACTCAGCTACAGGGCCTGAGGACAGGTGACAATAGCAGGTGAGAATATAATAGGTCACATTGATTGAGCACCTACTATGCCCCAGGAACTATTCTAACCGCTTTTAGTGGTGTTAACTCATTTTATCTGCATAGCCACCTGATGGATGTTGTGTACCCTCAAGTTGATTCCAACACAGTAGAACTGGGGAAGGAGCCCAGGTAGTGCAGAGGATTACACGCTGGGCTGCTAACCACAAGGTCAGCAGTTCGAATCTTCCAGTCATTCTGCAGGAGAAAGATGAGGATTTCTCCTTCCATAAAGATTTACTGCCTATACAGGGTCGCTGAGTTGGAACTGACTTGGTGACACACAATCGCCACCACCAATCTAATGAAGAGTCATGGTATGGTTCTGTAGGATAAGCACTGGACTGTTAACCACAAGGTCTGTGGTCCAAACTCACTAGCTACTCCTCAGAAAGCCTATAAAGGGTCGCTATGAGTCAGAACCTACTTGACAACACTTAATCACAACAACAATCTTTATGAAAGCCGAACTTCACGTCTTCTCTCTCATGGAGCTGCTAGTGGATTTGAACTGCCAACCTTTAGGTTAGCAGCCAGTGCTTAATCATTTCACCATGAGGGCTTCTTAGGAGGTAGGTTGTTGTTGTCAAGTACAGTGGAGTCGGTTCCGACTCATAGTGACCCCGCACAGGGTTTCCGAGGCTGTAAATCTTTACAGGAGTGGAAAGCCTCATCTTTCTCCCACGGAACAGCTGGTAGTTTCGAACTGCTGACCTTGAGGTTGGCAGCCTGACTCGTAACCACTACGCTACCAGTAGGTTCTATTATTACTATTATTATCCCCATTTAATAGATGGGGAAATTGAGGTTGTCGTTTGAGAATACCAGGACCGTTGGACCAAACCAAAAATGTGATCTTTATGGGAGCACATCATGAGACCACTCTTCCATTGTGCTGGTGGGTGAGTTGGAACCTCCAACTGTTAGGTTAGTAGGTGAACCCAAACTGATTACACCACTTGGGAACATTTGAGAATACTAGGACACACATCTGGCCACATCCCTCTCCTGTTTAAACCCTCTGGGCACCCCTCCGTGTAATATCAGAGCACATGGACATGATGTCCAAATCTCTCCACGATCAGGAGCAGTCTAGTCTCCTCCAAGTCCCCTGAGGTTTTTGCCCCAGGGCCTTCCATGGGCTGATTGTCTCCTGGATTGTTCTGCCCTCCCTGGTCTGTCTGGCAAGCACACCTCTTCTTCATCTTTCAATATTTGTGTAAGTATTAGCACTTCTGTGCTCCTGCTTTAGAAAATTAATTTATCTGCTGTTGAGATTATGTACACAGATTCAACAATGGCTACATGTGCCATTTAGTGACATTGAGGACAATTGGAAAGTTATGCAACTATTCCTATTCTTTTTTTTCTAAATTGTTCCTCCCCTGTTAGCATAAACTCACCACCCCTAAGGCTCCTACTAGACCTTTCCAGTTGTTGTTGTCACTGGCATCCCACAGACAGAGACCTTTAAAAGAGCACAGTGTTCCAGGCAGACATTCTTCACTAATTAAGCTAAGTTATTGTTTGGTTGAAAAAAGACTTTGGGGAATTTTTCTGGTTTCTGGTTTAATGGTGATCTTCAGTCTGGGCTTGCTTTAGAAACAGTTCCCTCCTTTCTTCTTCTGTGGCCTGCTTGTTCCTACAACATCCAACTCCTGCACCCATGTGACTGTGGGTCCTAGGACAGGAGTTGGGCTGATGTTGGGGTCTTTGTTCTTGGCATACAGCACAGGGTCTGGTCATGAAAACTACTTAATAAAAGTCTGGAAAGGGACCCCTAACTCCACTCCCCTTCTCACCCAGCCAGCCTCCCCTCACACCCCTGACTCCTTCCCTCGTTCCCATACCAGCCACATAGACCCCTCACTGGTAATTCCAACCACAACCATACATGTTTGCAGAAATTAAAATAGCATCATTTGAGATCCACTGATTGCAAAATTCTGGGTGACTTAATCCAGTCAGTCAGTTCTCTTCTTACCCCAGTTGGGGTGCTCTCGTTTGCTAGTGTAAATAGCCCTGAGGATGAGCCCAGGAAAAAAGCCTGGGGTGCACTAATTTTACGGGCCTGCCTTCATTTCCGTAAACACAGGCTACATTCTTGGAAGAGCACTCAGGAAATATCCAGCTGGGGCTGTTGGGTGAGCTGAGTCCTCAGTCTCCCTAGCTCCCCAAGGGAACCATATTCAGCTTGATGGTGACAACACCCTCTTAGTAAAGGATGGGGTCTTTCCAATATGACAAAAGTCCTAAGGTGGCACTTCTTGACCCTTTGGACACAAAGTTCTGACATTGTAGAGTCATGCCACAGCAGAGAGAGTTGGGGCAAGGTGGGTTATCTGGGTTTAACAGCCAAGTCCCTCATCCAATCACTCAATACTGTGGCAGGGCGCCATGTTGGAACGGAACATAGTCCTGATTCTGTCGAGTGCAGCCCCCTGTGGCTGTGAAATATGGATACTAGTCTGTGGCCATTGTGTGATTCTAGTCCCACAGGAGACAGCTGAACTGTCCTGCAGACTGGGTGGGTGGTTAGTCTGGAAGGTGGGTGGAGAGATGGAAAGAAGAGAATGGATTGAATAATGATTTAGGAGGTTCTCTGCTGGACGTGGGTATGGGTGGCTCTAGGCTGTAACTAAGGAGGAGGAGGCAGAGTGAATCTTGAGTTTCTTTCTGGCTCAGGCAGCTGACAGGAAACGCAGGAGGGATGTGAACACTGGACAATGAAAAAGGAAGGCACAGGAGGGCCACGAAGGACAAATCACTAACTAGAGGACAGACATTTATTAACTTGGGTTTTCTCCCAAAGGCCAAAAGAAAGAAAGAAAAAGGAAGACAGAAGAATTGCTGCATTTGAACTATGGTCTTGGCAAAGAACATTGAATATATGGTGGACTGCCAGAAAGAGGAACAAATCAATCTTAGAAGAAAAACAACCAGAATGTTCCTTAGAAGTGAGGCTAGTAAGACGCGGACTCGCTTGCTTTGGGCATACCCTCAGGAAAGAACACCCACTAGAAAAGGATGATCAGCAAAAACAAGAAGAACTCTTCTTGAGATAGGTCAACACAATGGCCCAACTGGGGACTCAGACCTGGCAATGATCTTGAAGCTGGTACAGGACTGGGCTATGTTTCGGGCTGTTGACTCAATGGCATTTATCAATAAGCCAGGCTTACGATGAGATCATGTAATTTGTTTGTTTCTTTTCTTCTCTCTTATTTATTTATTTTAATAGGGACAAAATATGTTGTTGTTGTTGTTGTTGTTAGGTGTCATTGATTTAGCAACCCCATGCACAACAGAATGAAACACTACCTGGTCCTGCGCCATCCTCACAATTGGTGTTACATTTGAGCTGGAACTGTGACAATCCAGTCATCTTTTTCAGTGGTCCTCCACTTAACCAAGCATGATGTACTTCTCCAGGAACCGGCCCCTCCTGATAATACATCCAACATGTGAGAGACAAAGTCTTGCCATCCTGGCTTCTAAGGAGCATTCTGGCTGCACTTCTTCTGACACAGATGGGTTTGTTCTTCTGGTAGTCAGTGGACAAAATATATATAACATAAAATTTATAGTTTTAATAAAAAGGATTACACTTAAACATTTTAAAAAGGATGAAATTCAGTGGTTTTAAGTACCTTCATTGTATTGTGCAACCATCGCCTATTTATTTCCAGAACTTTCCATCACCACAAACTGAAATGGACCCATGAAACAGTAAGTCTCCATCCTCCCCAGCCTCTGGTAACCACTATTCCACAGTTTGTCTCCAGGAATACATGCATGTACTTTTGAACAGGTTGTGACCTGAAAATGCTGAAGATACCAAGTTAGTGATGATTAGGTCATTGGAAATGCATGCTGGGTTCATAGACAAGAGCTGGGTCAGAGCTCTAGGCACTGGGAGCAGATGGCAAAGCCGCAGGAGAGGAGGACTTGGTCCAGGGAGAAGAGAGGAAAAACAGAAGAAGCCCAGGACCAAGTATCAAGGAACCTGCTCTTGAAATGGTGGGTGGAGACAGTGGCCAGCAGGGCAGGGGAAGATCTAGGGGAAAGTGGAGTCACATAAGGGACTCTGGCTACACAAAGGCTTTCAACTGTGTGGAAAATGACAAGCTATGGACAACATTGCAGAGAATGAGTATTGTGGAACACTTAATTGTGCTCATGAGGAACCTGTACATAGACCATGAGGCAGTTGTTTGAACAGAACAAGGGAACACCAAATGGTTTAAAATTAGTAAAGGTGTGCACCAAGGTTGTATTCTTTCACCATACTTATTCAATCTGTATGATGACTAAATAATCCAAGAAGCCGGATTATATAAAGAAGAATGTGGCATCAGGATTGGAGGAAGGATCATTAATAAGCTGCAATATGCAGATAATACAACCTTGCTGAAAGCAAAGAAGAGTTAAAATACTTACTGAAGATCAAAGACCACAGCCTTTGGTGTAGTTTGAATCTCAATAAAAAGAAAACAAAGATCCTCGCCACTGGACCAATAAATGATATCAAGATAAATGGAGAAAAGATTGAATTTGTCAAAGATTTCATTTTGCTAGGATCAACCAACAACAGTCGTGAAAGCAATAGTCAAGAAATCAAACAACGTATTGCAGTAGGGAAATCTGCTGTCCAAGACCTCTTTAAAGTGTTGAAGAGCAAAGATGTCAGTTTGAGGACTAAGGTGCACCTGACCCAAGCCATGGTATTTTTAATTACCTCATATGCATGTGAAAGTTGGTCAATGAATAAAGAAAACCATAGAAGAGTTGTTGCATTTGAGTTATAGTATTGGAGGAGCATATTGAAAGTACCATGGACTGCCAAAAGAATAAACAAGTCTGTGTTGCCAGAAGTACACCCAGATGCTCCTTAGAATCCAGGATGGTGAGGCTTCATCTCTCATAGTTCGGACATATTATCAGGAGGGACCAGTCCCTGGAGAAGGATATCATGCTTGGTAAAGTGGAAAGTTATTGAAAGATTATTGAAAGATTCTCTGGGCAAATTATTGAATGATGCAGAATGCATCAAGAGAAGATGGAAGGAATACACAGAGTCATTATACCAAAAGGAAATG
>NW_006408615.1:5869605-5877277 GCF_000296735.1 Chrysochloris asiatica | reverse complement strand
CCAAGATGGCCAAACTACATCTTTCATACTTTGGACATATTGTCAAGAGGGAACAGTCGCTGGAGAAGGATATCATGCTAGGTAATATGGAGGGTCAGAGAAAAAGAGGAAGACCCTCAATGAGATGGATTGGCCAGGTGGCAGCATTGATGGACTCAAGTGTGGCAGCGGTAGTGAGGTTGGCCCAGGATCAGACATTGTTTCGTTTTTCTGTGCATGGGGTCTTTACAAGTCGGTTCCGACTCGATGGCACCTAACTACAACAAAAGTAAACTTGGAGTCCTGGTGTGGCTCTGTGGGTTAATGCGCTGGACTGAAAAGTTGGTTTGAGCCACAAGGTCGGTGGTTCAAGCTCAGCAGCTGCTCCTTGGAAACCCTATACAGGGTTGCTATGGGTTAGAACTGACTCGATGGCATTTCACAACAAATGTAAACTTTTGTTATTGATGCTGTTAAGCACCATCAGGTCATTTCTGACTAATAGCGACCCTGTATAGGATTTCTGGAGCTCCGGTAGTGTAGAAGGAGCTCTGGTAGCATAGTGGTTACGAATCAGGCTGTGAACCGCAAGGTTACAACCAGCTGCTCCACAGGAGAAAGATGAGGCTTTCTGCTCCCATAAAGATTTACAGCCTCGGAAACCCTGTTCAGGGTCGCTATGGGTCGGAACTGACTCGATGATACTTAACAACAACAACATAAGATTTCTGAGGAGTGGCTGGTGAGTTTGAACTGCCGACCTTGTGGTTCAAAGCAATCTTGCAGTCCAGTGCTTTAGCACACATCACTAGAGACAATAAGGATATATGTTAAGTAGTTCAATACATCAAGAAGGCATAGCATAGCCATTCAACCTAGCTTTGATGGCTTGATGATCAGAACTCGACAAGAAGAAGATTAAAAATTTTTTTGATAAAGGAAACAAGTGTAAATTGCTACAATATGATGAACTTGACCTATATTTATGGATGTAGTAGCTCAAAATATCAACTGAGAGGGAAGGGGTCTTCACATCAAGTATCAATCCTATCCCCTCTGTAGGAGGGTTAATAGGGATGGGCAACTTAGACATTGGCTATCTAAAGTGGGGGAGGGGGCTATAAAGGTATAAAGTGACTGGCTTACAAGTTTTCAAAATGGAGTTTAGTTTCAGACTGTGCAGGGGAAAGTAGAATCCTCACTGAATAGTTTTCATATTGTCTAGATGGGTCTGGTGAAAAGAGATGGGGATAAGATTCTTAGGATTCAAAAGTGAATAATTGTTATCATGACTCATTGCGACTGTCACAACTATAAAGGTAGAGGTTTTGTAACATAAGGGGAATAGTAGTTAATCGTACAGTCCAGGGACAGAGAACCCTAGGACCATCAAGGGAGAAGAGCATGAACAGAATGTGGGACCCTATCCAAAGAAGCAGCGACAGCAGAGATGGAGGCAGAGATGAGGACATAGAGAGAGGGAGCAGCTGACTGTAATCATTACAACGAAATGATGAGCATAAAATCGATGTTCTTCCATGTAAACTACCACTCAATTCACAATAAAACCTTAAAAAAAAAAAGGAAGGCATAGCAGTTCTGAACAAATATGCATCAAACAACAGAGCTGCAAAATATATAAAACAAAACTGATAGAACTGAAAAGAGAAACAGACATATGCAGTTATCCTTGGAGACAACAGTCTTCTGCAAACTGATAGAACAAGCAGACAGAAAATCATTACAGATATGTTGTTGTTGTTGTTGTGAAGTGCCATCGAGTCAGCTCCGAACCATAGCAATCCTGTATAGGGTTTCCAAGAGAAGCTGGTGAGCTTGAACTGCTGACCTTGTGGCTCAAACCAACTTTGTAGTCCAGCGTATTAACCCACAGTGCCAGGCAAGGGTTCCATTACAAATATGGAATTCATGAAAGCAACAGGATCCTGTCAAAATTTGCAGAACACTCCACCCAACATCAGAGTCTTGATGTGGTGCAATAGGATAAGCACTGGACTGCTAACCACAAAATCGGCAGTTCAAACCCACCAGATACTCCTTGGAAATCCTATACAGGGTTGCTGTTAGTCAGAACTGACTTGACAACACTTAACAACAACATCATATGCATGTGAACTTTGCACAATGAATAAGGAAGACTGTAGAAGAATCAATGCATCTGAATTATGGTGTTGGCAAAGAATATTGAAAGTACCATGGACTGCCACAAGAACAAATAAATCTGTCTTGAAAGAAGTACAGACAGAATGTTCCTTGGAAGAGAAGCTGGAGAGACTTTGTCTCTCGGACTTTGCACACATTTTCTAGAACAACCAGTCAGTCCCTGGAGAAGGACATCACATTTGGTGAAGTGGAGGGTCAGTATAAAAGAGAAAGACCCTCAATGAGATGGAGCTTCAATGGACTCCAATAACACCAACAATTGTGTGGATGACACAGGTCTGGGCAGTATTTTGTTCTGTTGTGCACAGGATCACTATGAATCAGAACTGACTCGACAACACACAATAGTACTCTATAGAATTTAGCATTACATAAAGACAATTATACACCTAGCTGCCGCACCTTAAATGCACTTGTGCATTGTCCACGAGGTCCCAGTACTACCATGAATGATGGCAACGGCTTAGGGCCAAGCATTTGTCTCAGGTTTACCTGGATTTTCTGATTTCTCCTCCCAACAACCTGATGAAGTACAGAGCTGTCTCAATATTTGTCCCACCAGTTCATCTCTCCCACCCTCTCCCCTGCCCCAGGGTCTTCCCAGGAGCAAATAGCACAGTGGGATTTGAACTCAGACATCTCTGTACTCCTGACCCTTAGCTTGCCTGCCTCCCCAGTAGGTGGGGAGCTTTGTGGGCAACTTTGTGCCTTCTTCCTTAGTCCTTTACAGTGAACCTTCTCAATTGTACAGAAAGCTGGAAAAAAAAAAAAAAAAAAAAAAGTAGTGCAACAAATATCCCCAGAATCTTCTGCCTAGGAGTCCTTGGGTGGTGCAATGTTTACTGCACTTGGCTGCAGTTGCCATGTTAGAGTTTTTTTGTGTAGCTAGATGTGCTTTGGAAGAAAGGCCTGGTAATTTGTTCCCATTAAGATTACAACTCAGTTACACTCTGTAACAGAGGGGCACCATGAGTCATGATCAACTTGAACATCATTGAGTTTGGTTTTTATGGTATCTTCTGCCTTAATTTGGAGTGCTGGTGTGGCGTCATAGGATAAGCACTCAACCTCAAGGTTGGTTTGAACTCTAAGGTCGGAAGTTCAAACTCACCTGCCGCTCCCCGGAAACCCTATACAGGGTCGCTATGAGTCGGAACCCACTCGACAGCACATAATAGCAATGACAGCAACATTTTGCAGCATTTATTCCATCTCTTTTTCTCCCTCCCTCTCTTCTCATTCCTTCTGGTTTTCTCTCCTCTTCTCATCTCTAGTCATGATTGTTGTTATCATAGTGTGTCTGGACCACTGGAATGCACTTCACGTAACATGACGATGTGGGAAATGTGTGAATAAGAGATTGAGCTCTAAGAATGGGACTTATAGACTGTTTAGAGGATGTGATCAGTCAGGAAGTGCCCTAAGGGCACGATGTGGCTTCCGGAGCAAAGAGGAAGGGCAGGAATCTTAAAGTCACTTTACTGGGGACAGAGAGGCTGCGGCTCCCTCAATGTCACCCGGAGCCAGCTTAGAGGATGGGGGTTCAGCATTCATGAAGCATGTTCACTGTGGGTTTAATGCCAATGACATTTATCAAGTTGATGGAATCCCTTCCCATCCCTAGTGTGCTGTGTTTTGCTTGGTTGTTTGTTTAATCATGAATGGATGTTAAATTTATCAAACACTTTTTCTGTATATATTAAAATGATCCCATACTCATGTTGCCAAACTGAAACGAAGGTTTGCCGCCTGTCACTGTAGCCAATCACAGAGACGGGGAAAGATCCAATCCAAGCTTTATTATCAGAAAGCCAGCTGTCTGGAGGACAGTGAGAATAGCTTCTCAAGACTGCCCTGTTCATTATGAAGAGAGGGCACATTATCGAAGGTAAGTTACATTTGGATGTACATTTAATGTACACTTAACATCAGGATAGCATTCTTTGGGAAAAGGAAACAATAAATCAATAAACATTCCTCAAACATTCTACCTTTAGGGTCTCAGCTGCTTAATTCCTAAGATAACTATCTGGGTGGGTTCAAGAACATGGGTTAATGCGCTGGGCTGCAAAGTCCTTTGAATCTCAAGGTGAGTGGTTCAAGCTCACCAGTCACTCCTTGGAAACTCTACACAAGGTCGCTATGGGTTGAGATCGACTCGACAGCACTCAACAACAACAAGAAGTTGCCAAAAGAACCAACAGATCTGTGCTGGAAGAAGTGCAGTCAGATGCTCCTTGGAGGCCAGGATGACCAAACTTTGTCTCTCATGCTTTGGACATGTTGTCAGGATGGACCAGTCGCTGGAGAAAGATATCATGTTTGGTAAGGTGGAGGGTCAGAGAAAAAGAGGAAGACCCCCAGAGAGATGGATTTGCAAAACAGCAGCATCAATGGGCTCAAACGTGGCAACAGTTGTGAGGTTGGCCCAGAATCAGGCAGTGTTTTGTTCTGTTGTATACAGGGTCACTATGAGTTGGTACCAACTCAATGGCACCTAACAACAACAACATTCTCCCTGTCCTGTTCTCCTTCTAGGACCATAACGTCATCTTAGCTATTTTATAAATGTTCTTATTTGAGATTTAATGACTAAACCAAATCAATTTGGTTAGGTTGGTAGATCTGTGCTACCACTTACTGAAGAAGATCAAAGACTATAGTCTTCACTATGGACTGCACGTCAATGTAGAGAAAACAAAAATCCTCACCACTGGACCAATAAACAACATCCATATAAATGGAGAAAAGATTGAAGTTGTCAAAGACTTCATTTTACATGGATCCTTAGCCAACACTCAAGGAAGTAGCAGTCAAGAAATCAAATGACATATTGCGTTAGGCAAATCTGCTGCGCACAATCTCTTTAAAGTATTCAAGAGCCAAAATATCAGTGTAAGGTCTAAGATGTGCCTGAGCTAAGTCATGGTATTTTCAATAGCTTCATAGGCATGCGAAAGTTGGGCAATGAGTAAGGAAGATGGCAGAAGATTTGATGTATTTGAGTCATGGTGTTGGCGAAGGATATTGAAAGTACCACGACTGCCAGAAGAACAAACAGATCTGTCTTAGAAGTATAGTCAGAATGTTCCTTATAAGCCATGATGACAAGGCTTGTCTCTCATAATTTGGACATGTTATCAGGAGGGACAAGTCCCTAGAGAAGGAAATCATGCTTGATAAAGTTGAGGGTCAGCGAAAAAGAGGAAGACCCCCAACAAGCTGGATTGGCACAGTAGCATTAACGACGGACTCAAAAGTGACAACAGTTGTAAGTGTGGTGTGGGAACAGATAGTGCTTTTGTTCTGTTGTGCGTGGAGTGGCTATGAGTCTGAACAGACTCGATGGCTCCTAACAACCACAGCAACGATTTACATCAACAGAGTGAATTACAGTGACTATTTTGGAGTGTTGAACTAACCTTGCATTCCTTGGATAGACCCCATTCGGTTGTGATGCATTTTCCTGTCTATATATGCTGGATTTGTGTGTGTGTATGTGTTTCCATTGATATAGATCTATGGTTTCCTTTCTTTGTAGTGCCCGTGTCTGGTTTTGGTAAGAGGGTAACGCGGATGACATAAAATGGGATGGGAAGTATCCCCTCTTCTTCTGTTTTCTGAAAGACTTTATGTAAGATTTGGTGGTGTTTTCCTTAAATGTTTGATGTTGTTAAGTGCTGTCGAGTCTGTTCTGATTCCTAGGGACTCCGTATAGGACTTCCAAGGAGCAGCTAGTGAGTTTGACCCACCAATCTTACAGTTCAAACCCACCTTGTGGTCCAGTGCTTATCCTATCGCCACACTAGGGCTCCTTTTATTAATCTTTGAATCTAATCCTCAATTCCAGCCCCACCATGATAGTACTAGTTGTTGTTAAGTGTCATCGAGTTGGTTCCGACCCATAGCAACCCTGTATAGGGTTTCTGAGGAGTGACTAGTGAGCTTGAACCTCTGACCTTGTGGTTCTAACTGACTTTACGGTCCAGCTCACTAACTCACAGTGCCATACCAAGACTTCATGATAGTACTTAATACAAGTGAAATGGATGAATTTGTACTTTTAGATCAAATTCCAATGGCCTTAGACTGTGCTAGTATCATATATATGTGAAGTATTTATGTCTAAACAATAGGAAATGGAGGGGCCTATAGCTGGAGAGCCATCAATCAAACACAAACTTTTATAAAATGTCTTTTTATAAGGAAACCTTCAGTTTTTGTTGTCAAATGACAAGCTTTCATTCTTTACAGCAGCATTTCCGGACTCACAGAACAGGCGTGTGCTTTCAGCTCATACACACCAGGGTTTGGGGAGCAGATTCATTGAGAAGTGGTCTGTTGTTATTAGGTGCCATTGAGTCGCTTCTGACTCCTAGCGAGCCCATGCACAACAGAACAAAACACTGCCCAGTCTTGAGCCAACCTCACAACCAGTGTTACATTTAATCCCATTGTAGGTCACCACTGTGCCAATCCAAAATAGTCCAAGTAAAGAATGAGGGCTTGTCATCTGAAGGGTTAAACGTTAGAACTGGGGGCAATCACTCATGTAAAATTGGCTTTTCTCCCCAACATACTTGGTAAATATGTAATGATTGTGATTGTTTGAAAGGGTGGTCTGAATGCCTTTCTATTGTTGTTGCTATGGGTCGGAACTGACTTGACGACACTTAACAACGGAGGATGATGCAGGCAGGAGAGCCTCTCATGTGCGTCTTGGTGGTGACTTGAATGTTTGTCAATTACTGTGTTTTGGACCCACTCTCAAGTCTTACAAATTTTGTGCAACGATGAACAAACTCCTCGTCTTTTGCAACTAGATCACCTCTCTTTATGATGTCTCATTTTCCATGCAGGTTTTCAAAATGCATCTTGAATTTTCCTCGACTCCAAATGAAGTCATAAGACTCGTTCAGAGTTCCTAAGCAGACGCTTCCTTTAGAGGATGTCCGTGTGTGGCAATGTTTCATTAAAGTGATTTTTATGTGATATATATATATAGCATGACTACAACCAACCATAAAAAGTAGAGCTTTGTCTGGGGAGCATTTCAGATTTGATAGCAAGGTTTAGCCTCGGACAGATAATGGTGGTTGTTAGGTTGTGACTCATAGTGACCCTATGCATAACAGAACGGAACACTGCCAGGCCCTTCACCACCCTCATAATCTTTACGTTTGAGCCCATTGTTGCTGCCATTGTGTGACTCCACCTCATTGGGGTGGGATCTTTCTTTTTAATATATACACTTTACATCTTGCTTTAGTTTAGGCTTAAAAAATAATATATATATTGCCTTTGAGTTGTGGAGAATACTGAAAGTGCCATAGACTGCCAAAAAAACTAATAGATCTGTTTTGGAAGAAGTGCAGCCAGAGTGCTCCTTGGAGGCCAAGATGGCTGAGTTTCGTCTCTCCTACTTTGGACATGTTGTCCGGAGGAAATAAACGTTGGAGAAGGATGTCATGCTGGGTAAGGTGGAGGGTCAGAGAAAAAGAGGAAGACC